>NC_086320.1:36887239-37206406 GCF_036172605.1 Pelobates fuscus
TAGCCTTTCCCATTGCTCGCACTGCCGTGGTTTTACCCAGCTGGAGAAGGGGAATGCAGATAGCCTTTCCCATTGCTCGCACTGCCGTGGTTTTACCGAGCTAGAGAAGAGGAATGCAGATAGCCTTTCCCATTGCTCGCACTGCCATGGTTTTACCCAGCTGGAGAAGAGGAATGCAGATAGCCTTTCCCATTGCTCGCACTGCCATGGTTTTACCCAGCTGGAGAAGAGGAATGCAGATAGCCTTTCCCATTGCTCGCACTGCCATGGTTTTACCCAGCTGGAGAAGAGGAATGCAGATAGCCTTTCCCATTGCTCGCACTGCCATGGTTTTACCCAGCTGGAGAAGGGGAATGCAGATAGCCTTTCCCATTGCTCGCACTGCCATGGTTTTACCCAGCTGGAGAAGAGGAATGCAGATAGCCTTTCCCATTGCTCGCACTGCCATGGTTTTACCCAGCTGGAGAAGGGGAATGCAGATAGCCTTTCCCATTGCTCGCACTGCCATGGTTTTACCCAGCTGGAGAAGGGGAATGCAGATAGCCTTTCCCATTGCTCGCACTGCCATGATTTTACCCAGCTGGAGAAGAGGAATGCAGATAGCCTTTCCCATTGTTCGCACTGCCGTGGTTTTACCCAGCTGGAGAAGAGGAATGCAGATAGCCTTTGCCATTGCTCGCACTGCCATGGTTTTACCCAGCTGGAGAAGGGGAATGCAGATAGCCTTTCCCATTGCTCGCACTGCCATGGTTTTACCCAGCTGGAGAAGAGGAATGCAGATAGCCTTTCCCATTGCTCGCACTGCCATGGTTTTACCCAGCTGGAGAAGAGGAATGCAGATAGCCTTTCCCATTGCTCGCACTGCCGTGGTTTTACCCAGCTGGAGAAGGGGAATGCAGATAGCCTTTCCCATTGCTCGCACTGCCATGGTTTTACCCAGCTGGAGAAGAGGAATGCAGATAGCCTTTCCCATTGCTCGCACTGCCATGGTTTTACCCAGCTGGAGAAGAGGAATGCAGATAGCCTTTCCCATTGCTCGCACTGCCGTGGTTTTACCCAGCTGGAGAAGAGGAATGCAGATAGCCTTTCCCATTGCTCGCACTGCCGTGGTTTTACCCAGCTGGAGAAGAGGAATGCAGATAGCCTTTCCCATTGCTCGCATTGCCATGGTTTTACCCAGCTGGAGAAGAGGAATGCAGATAGCCTTTCCCATTGCTCGCACTGCCGTGGTTTTACCCAGCTGGAGAAGAGGAATGCAGATAGCCTTTCCCATTGCTCGCACTGCCATGGTTTTACCCAGCTGGAGAAGGGGAATGCAGATAGCCTTTCCCATTGCTCGCACTGCCATGGTTTTACCCAGCTGGAGAAGAGGAATGCAGATAGCCTTTCCCATTGCTCGCACTGCCGTGGTTTTACCCAGCTGGAGAAGGGGAATGCAGATAGCCTTTCCCATTGCTCGCACTGCCGTGGTTTTACCGAGCTAGAGAAGAGGAATGCAGATAGCCTTTCCCATTGCTCGCACTGCCATGGTTTTACCCAGCTGGAGAAGAGGAATGCAGATAGCCTTTCCCATTGCTCGCACTGCCATGGTTTTACCCAGCTGGAGAAGAGGAATGCAGATAGCCTTTCCCATTGCTCGCACTGCCGTGGTTTTACCGAGCTAGAGAAGAGGAATGCAGATAGCCTTTCCCATTGCTCGCACTGCCATGGTTTTACCCAGCTGGAGAAGAGGAATGCAGATAGCCTTTCCCATTGCTCGCACTGCCATGGTTTTACCCAGCTGGAGAAGAGGAATGCAGATAGCCTTTCCCATTGCTCGCACTGCCATGGTTTTACCCAGCTGGAGAAGAGGAATGCAGATAGCCTTTGCCATTGCTCGCACTGCCATGGTTTTACCCAGCTGGAGAAGGGGAATGCAGATAGCCTTTCCCATTGCTCGCACTGCCATGGTTTTACCCAGCTGGAGAAGAGGAATGCAGATAGCCTTTCCCATTGCTCGCACTGCCATGGTTTTACCCAGCTGGAGAAGGGGAATGCAGATAGCCTTTCCCATTGCTCGCACTGCCATGGTTTTACCCAGCTGGAGAAGGGGAATGCAGATAGCCTTTCCCATTGCTCGCACTGCCATGATTTTACCCAGCTGGAGAAGAGGAATGCAGATAGCCTTTCCCATTGTTCGCACTGCCGTGGTTTTACCCAGCTGGAGAAGAGGAATGCAGATAACCTTTCCCATTGCTCGCACTGCCATGGTTTTACCCAGCTGGAGAAGGGGAATGCAGATAGCCTTTCCCATTGCTCGCACTGCCATGATTTTACCCAGCTGGAGAAGGGGAATGCAGATAGCCTTTCCCATTGCTCGCACTGCCATGATTTTACCCAGCTGGAGAAGAGGAATGCAGATAGCCTTTCCCATTGCTCGCACTGCCGTGGTTCTACCCAGCTGGAGAAGAGGAATGCAGATAGCCTTTCCCATTGCTCGCACTGCCATGGTTTTACCCAGCTGGAGAAGAGGAATGCAGATAGCCTTTGCCATTGCTCGCACTGCCATGGTTTTACCCAGCTGGAGAAGAGGAATGCAGATAGCCTTTCCCATTGCTCGCACTGCCATGGTTTTACCCAGCTGGAGAAGAGGAATGCAGATAGCCTTTGCCATTGCTCGCACTGCCATGGTTTTACCCAGCTGGAGAAGGGGAATGCAGATAGCCTTTCCCATTGCTCGCACTGCCATGGTTTTACCCAGCTGGAGAAGAGGAATGCAGATAGCCTTTCCCATTGTTCGCACTGCCGTGGTTTTACCCAGCTGGAGAAGAGGAATGCAGATAACCTTTCCCATTGCTCGCACTGCCATGGTTTTACCCAGCTGGAGAAGAAGAATGCAGATAGCCTTTCCCATTGTTCGCACTGCCGTGGTTTTACCCAGCTGGAGAAGAGGAATGCAGATAGCCTTTCCCATTGCTCGCACTGCCGTGGTTTTACCCAGCTGGAGAAGAGGAATGCAGATAGCCTTTCCCATTGCTCGCACTGCCGTGGTTTTACCCAGCTGGAGAAGAGGAATGCAGATAGCCTTTCCCATTGCTCGCACTGCCATGGTTTTACCCAGCTGGAGAAGAGGAATGCAGATAGCCTTTCCCATTGCTCGCACTGCCATGGTTTTACCCAGCTGGAGAAGAAGAATGCAGATAGCCTTTCCCATTGCTCGCACTGCCATGGTTTTACCCAGCTGGAGAAGGGGAATGCAGATAGCCTTTCCCATTGTTCGCACTGCCGTGGTTTTACCCAGCTGGAGAAGAGGAATGCAGATAACCTTTCCCATTGCTCGCACTGCCATGGTTTTACCCAGCTGGAGAAGAAGAATGCAGATAGCCTTTCCCATTGCTCGCACTGCCATGGTTTTACCCAGCTGGAGAAGGGGAATGCAGATAGCCTTTCCCATTGTTCGCACTGCCGTGGTTTTACCCAGCTGGAGAAGAGGAATGCAGATAGCCTTTCCCATTGCTCGCACTGCCGTGGTTTTACCCAGCTGGAGAAGAGGAATGCAGATAGCCTTTCCCATTGCTCGCACTGCCATGGTTTTACCCAGCTGGAGAAGAAGAATGCAGATAGCCTTTCCCATTGCTCGCATTGCCATGGTTTTACCCAGCTGGAGAAGGGGAATGCAGATAGCCTTTCCCATTGCTCGCACTGCCATGGTTTTACCCAGCTGGAGAAGAGGAATGCAGATAGCCTTTCCCATTGCTCGCACTGCCGTGGTTTTACCCAGCTGGAGAAGAGGAATGCAGATAGCCTTTCCCATTGCTCGCACTGCCATGGTTTTACCCAGCTGGAGAAGAGGAATGCAGATAGCCTTTCCCATTGCTCGCACTGCCGTGGTTTTACCCAGCTGGAGAAGGGGAATGCAGATAGCCTTTCCCATTGCTCGCACTGCCGTGGTTTTACCGAGCTAGAGAAGAGGAATGCAGATAGCCTTTCCCATTGCTCGCACTGCCGTGGTTTTACCCAGCTGGAGAAGGGGAATGCAGATAGCCTTTCCCATTGCTCGCACTGCCATGGTTTTACCCAGCTGGAGAAGAGGAATGCAGATAGCCTTTCCCATTGCTCGCACTGCCGTGGTTTTACCCAGCTGGAGAAGGGGAATGCAGATAGCCTTTCCCATTGCTCGCACTGCCGTGGTTTTACCCAGCTGGAGAAGAGGAATGCAGATAGCCTTTCCCATTGCTCGCACTGCCGTGGTTTTACCGAGCTAGAGAAGAGGAATGCAGATAGCCTTTCCCATTGCTCGCACTGCCGTGGTTTTACCCAGCTGGAGAAGAGGAATGCAGATAGCCTTTCCCATTGCTCGCACTGCCATGGTTTTACCCAGCTGGAGAAGGGGAATGCAGATAGCCTTTCCCATTGCTCGCACTGCCATGGTTTTACCCAGCTGGAGAAGAGGAATGCAGATAGCCTTTCCCATTGCTCGCACTGCCATGGTTTTACCCAGCTGGAGAAGGGGAATGCAGATAGCCTTTCCCATTGCTCGCACTGCCATGGTTTTACCCAGCTGGAGAAGAGGAATGCAGATAGCCTTTCCCATTGCTCGCACTGCCATGGTTTTACCCAGCTGGAGAAGGGGAATGCAGATAGCCTTTCCCATTGCTCGCACTGCCGTGGTTTTACCCAGCTGGAGAAGGGGAATGCAGATAGCCTTTCCCATTGCTCGCACTGCCATGGTTTTACCCAGCTGGAGAAGAGGAATGCCGATAGCCTTTCCCATTGCTCGCACTGCCGTGGTTTTACCCAGCTGGAGAAGGGGAATGCAGATAGCCTTTCCCATTGCTCGCACTGCCATGGTTTTACCCAGCTGGAGAAGAGGAATGCAGATAGCCTTTCCCATTGCTCGCACTGCCATGGTTTTACCCAGCTGGAGAAGAGGAATGCAGATAGCCTTTCCCATTGCTCGCACTGCCATGGTTTTACCCAGCTGGAGAAGAGGAATGCAGATAGCCTTTCCCATTGCTCGCACTGCCATGGTTTTACCCAGCTGGAGAAGGGGAATGCAGATAGCCTTTCCCATTGCTCGCACTGCCATGGTTTTACCCAGCTGGAGAAGAGGAATGCAGATAGCCTTTCCCATTGCTCGCACTGCCGTGGTTTTACCCAGCTGGAGAAGAGGAATGCAGATAGCCTTTCCCATTGCTCGCACTGCCATGGTTTTACCCAGCTGGAGAAGAGGAATGCAGATAGCCTTTCCCATTGCTCGCACTGCCATGGTTTTACCCAGCTGGAGAAGAGGAATGCAGATAGCCTTTCCGATTGCTCGCACTGCCATGCTTCTTTTTGTCTTCATCTTCAGCTCTGGAAGTGTCATTTACCATGTTTATACTCTTATTGATGTCTGAGATTATACATCTATAGAAGAAACCACAAGATCATCAATTGATGATCTCAGGCAGTGAAATGCCAGGTATTTACTAAAAATATCACTAGAAGAAAATCTTGTTCCCATGAATTGCCAACCACAGGATACAGCTGGATATCAATCTCGACGATCTCAGCCAATCCAGTGCTTTCCCAAGCACTTTCTATGGTGAGCATTCAGTGTCTCCATGCAGAACGCGGAGAAGCTGAATGCCACTGAGATAGGAAGTAACGTGAGTGGCAATCTGAATCACTGCCACTAGAGATGTTATTAGGCAGTATTTACATTGAAAAGCGTTCAGGAAAATGTTATAGACACCAGAACCACTACATTAAGCTGTGGTGTTTCTGGTGACTATTGTGTCCCAATAAATGTTAACTGCAAGCCTGGAGGATCCATGTTACAATCGCCAGAGGCAAATTTCTACTTCACAGAATTTTCAATGGCTGCTGGAGAGTGGAATGTTTGAGCCCTGGTCTTGTATACTTTCTGATTGCTTCTAATGTAGTCCTTATGACTGGGCAGACTAGATGGGCCGAATGGTTCTAATCTGCCGTTACAATCTATGTTTCTATGAGGTTTCATAGAAAGTTATATACAGTGTGCAAGTTACTTTTTTTTTTCTTGGCTTTCTTTGCATCTCATGGCTAAATTAGCATGTTTCTTTACAAACAGCGCTAAAGTATGTCAAATGTACCTTGTCATAACCACATTAATTAGTGGCCATGGTGTCAGAACATTGCAAGTAACTTTTGCAAGTCAAAAAAAGACATTTACTACTTTTCTAAAACTCAGCTTGGTTTCTGTACATTTTTCTGATATGTAACGTGTTTTCATTTTACGTGTAAAAGTACTGGATACAAATACTTTGCTTGCAAAAAAACACATCACATTGTGTTCTATATTCCCTATCCACCCGCTAAAGGGTTAATCTGTAACAAAAAGCAGATAATTCGATCGACATGGAAGGCAAGTCTTGATAATCTTCTATGTAGTGGAATTTTAATTGTAAACCAGTACAAGACACGACATACCTTTACTAGGGACAAATCAATTTCCAGAACATTTGCCAACTGAAGAAAAAAAAGAAAAAAAAAATATATGATTAGAAGGGTATACAGAGGTAAAAAGTATAATGTAATATAATTAGAAAACAAGTGGAATGGTCAGATTACACCATATGACAGCCTGGGAATCATCTTGGTTAACAGAGTGATTGTAACTGAAAATGTCAGATAAAAAAGACAATACGTGCACCAGAACCACTGCAGCTTATTGTTGAGATTGTGGTGCTAGGAAGGAGCTGATGCAGTCCGTTATTATTATATCCAAGTGATTTCAAATACCTGTGCCAAAATTTAGAGCAACTGTCATCATTCAAAGTTCACCCTTATAACTTGAAAACATATAAGTGGAAATATCACTCATCATCTGTTCATTTTCCTTAACGTGCAATCCGATCCTCAAAGCTCTATGGGGGCAGGAGAATGGAGCCTTCAGCTTCCCATATGTGTGGCTACGTCTCCCATGATGCTTTGCCAGCATTACAGCTGGAGTGTCGATGGTTGACTACCCCTGTTCTAGGGTATTATAATGATTCAGTCATGCTGATCGGTTGCTTAACCTTCTGGCAAATCTAAATCGAACGCAGGGAGGCAACACTATTTTGCCGGCACTGAAAATGTTGCTGATTTTGAGCGACTATCAGCCTATACACAACAGTTTTAAAAGGACACTCAAGACACCAAAACAACTTTATCTAAATCAAGCCGTTATGGTGTCTGGAGTGTACCTAGATGCACTCTTACTTCAAGGGGTTAAACCGTACTTGAACGGTTAAGCCACAGAGTTGCCTCCAGCGGCCAATGTTTATTATTCGCTAAACTGGCATGAGAAAGAAATGTACCTTTGTCAAGCCATTGACACTGATTGAGAGCATCAGCTGACGAATCAGCATCACCCCTGTCAAGAGGCACTCCACGCTTCCTGAATAAGAAATTCTGAAGCTGGATGTCTGGGGGAAGTGGACATCACCGCTGGAGGAAAATCTGTGGCTAAACCATTCGAGAACGGTTTAACCCCTTGATGTAAGTGTGCCTTCACAGGCCTCCTGGCACCCATAACGACTTCATTTAGATGAAGTTGTTTTGGTGCCTGGAGTGTACCATTAAGCCTCTCATTGTACTACAAGAAACAAAATGTGAACAGTCCCCCAGCCGTCTGCACTTACCTGGTTCAAGCACCAATGTTCCTGGGTGCTGATTCAAGCTCCGCCTCTGCTCCCCCCCACCAACCGGTAGGGAGGAGGGAACATAATGTGCATGCACATCGACTGCCAAACTCGAACTAGGATTTCTCACATAGGAAAGCATTATACATCTTCATTGCTAAATGACTGAGAGCTGTACAATACTGGTTATATATAAAACTTGCACATGTAGCACTCCATGATTAAACTTTGGGCAGTATACTGTATGGCACATAGCAGAAATAACAGCCATCTCCCGAAATGTTTAACTACATATTAATATAGAGCAGGATATCATTAAGTCACATATAAAACTTACTTCAGCTACATTTGTATGTTCATCAATGGAAACAAATATCTTGTAAAGAAGAGTTTCAAAATAGTCTCCTTGCAATCTGTTCATCACAAATCCTTCAAGTGGAGGCACTGAAGATTAACAATATTGGATTAGTAGACATCACTGCATTTACAATGTAGCTTACATCCATGAACCTGTACTCTGACCACAAACTGATATCTACATAGACAAAACATTACAGTTTATTCAGCTACACAAAACTTGACACACTTAAAAAGCACTGTGGCAGAGAGTAGGAGAGCATCTGTAAGAGGGTTCTCCTGCTCTATGCTGTCAATCCACAATTAGTATCTATGGAAATTTGGAATAGCATTGTGAAGAAAACCCATCTGGGATGGGAACTTTATGACGAGGTAGGGAGAGGATCTCATCTTTTGTGTAATATTTTTTTTTTTTTTTTTTTTTAATATCTCCCTCTTGTATTCAGTTAAGGAAGGAAGATACACTCCCTCTAGAAATGAATTTATTTCTGTTTAGTATTTAATAATTACTAAAAATGTCACTGGAGAAAACACTTGTTCCCATGAATTGCCAACCACAGGTCCCTACATTGTCTCATGCAGTGTTCAAAAATGTTAAACCTATGCTACTAGCCAAGCCTTAAAATACAAATATGTATTATCTGTGAATTGAGTTGTATACAATATGATCAGAAGCCAAGTTATATAGAGAGAGGCATACAAAAGAGGCCAGTTCATTTACAATGTGTGTGGGATTGGATAGCTTCGTTCCGTATGCTGAAAGCAAGTCAATTATCTTGTATAATGACTGCGGCTTATTTAATTTAGCTGCAAGCAGCTTATTTGATCTATTACCCTGCGAGTAGTAAGTTTCTTTGATATGTCTCAGAAGTCAAGTATTTTCATGTGTGAATAACAGGAATGGTGTCTCTTATTGTCCCCCTCTAGTCTAAGTAACTCCTGGAGGAGCCATGACCAAGCCAGACTCAGTCATTTTCTATGCGCCCCTGCTTTTATAAGAATGCATCTGAGAACTACCGTATAAGCCAGCCGAATCATGGGGGCAGGGGTATCATCAGAAGTGTTGGTGTGAAAGTAATCTTTGAGAGCAGTGTTTCCACTTCCAGATCCAACACTTTGTCCACCAGAAGTGATTTAATTTAACCTACAGTTTCCCCTTCCCTTTGTAGAGTGTGCAATAAAAAAGGATGTATTCACTGAGTCTTGGTCCATCCAAGTAATTTTGACAATCGTTTCATCATTAATTTTGGACACTGTTGCCCCATCATTCAGGCAAATATCTACAACTTCTGTAAGTCAAATGTACTGGGGAACAGTTGGTGTAGTCCCAGGAGGAGGGGTATTTAGCCCACCAGGAATCGTGTAGATCTAAGGATTGCAACAGGGAGGATCATTTGTTGCTTAAGGATATAGCTCTGTGGGATGGTGGTCCATTGAACGTCTGCTTTATATCGAAAAGAGGCTCAAAGATTAAACATACTTTAACAGCTGGAGAAAGGAGTCGTTCGACTTGTCTTATGGTATCCTTGAACTGAGTTGGAATTTCAATAAAGATTATATCTTTATAAAATACTGAAAAGTTACAAATCCCTGTAAAGTCAAAAAGGAATTGGGGGCACACCTGAAACGTGCATTTTGTAGGAATGGTATTGCCGAAAGTTTACACATAATACAGATTAAGGAAAGGTTAAATACACTTTATTTTTTTTGTCTCCCACGTTTGGAATTAGTGTAGGACCCACCGATATTCGGGTACTGTGAAGTAGTCGTGGGGTTAACACAATATGGCCATATGGTGGAAATTAATCCCCATATTTGTTTGCTGAGATAGGTGATCGTAGTCTTATAAAAAGTAAAAATCGACATATTTTAATAGCTGGAGAAAGAGTCTTCAGACACTTACCTGCTATGCAGCTATCATCCGAGATTGGTACATCAAGATAAATAAATCCTTTATTATACAAGCCTAGAAAGATAGAGAGAATATGAAGAATATTTTTTTTTTATAAATAAAAGGCAAGGTTTATTTTTTTAAGAAAAATAAAATTTGCAAGAGATGCTTGATCACGTATATGAGGGTTTGACTGGATACAAAGTACAATACTTTTTGGCTATGTACGATTTGGCAAAAAATAATATTAAGACACAAGCACACAGAGTTTCAAGGAAGATAATTTGAATATTTAACAGATTATTTAGCATGAAGGAACGCATCCGAATAAGGACTACGTCTTGTCTCTGTTTCATTAGTTGATATGCTATACCGCCTTAGAAAATGGTGTTCTTTGGGTAAAATATTTTTTTCTGTAAATGGCTTACTGTGCACTACGTTGTACTCCAGAGAACCAGCAAGCTGAGGGCCCGAGTCAATAATTTTATCAATAGCGCGTTTTTCTGCTGTGCTGCACATCTGAAATGACCAAATATAGATTTAGAACAAGACTGCATGCAACATCCACACTTTGTCTCAGAATAATATCGCTAGCTGCTATTCCTGTACACCACCCAATAATTACAAAAAACAAGATTAATACAACTCTGTCAAATTATTCTAAAGCCAGAATCCAAGGGAATTTTTTTTTGTTTTAGGTAGACCGAACTTGAAATAATCTGATTGCTTAGTATTCGAGGATAACAATGTAGTTAAAGTAACAATATAAATAAAGTAAACATGTATTCCTGACCTCGTAGTGTTTAATCTACCATTTAGGTGTCTTGCCCCTCTTTAGCCCCCATAGAAAAGGTGAAAACTCACCTTGAGGAAAGCATTGGATTGGCTGAAATCGGGAGTGGGGCCAAACGCTGTTTTAGTCAATCAGCACTTCCTCATAAAGATGCAATGAATCACTGCATCTCTATGACAAAAATGTTGCGTCTCCGCTGAACGGCAGTGCTGCCTACTGTGCAGCACTGCTCCAGAAGGAACCTTCAGTGGCCATCTGAGGTGTGGCCAATTGGAGGTGTTACTAGGGGGGA
This sequence comes from Pelobates fuscus, assembly GCF_036172605.1. NCBI lineage: Eukaryota > Metazoa > Chordata > Amphibia > Anura > Pelobatidae > Pelobates > Pelobates fuscus. Next base: position 36,898,201 of record NC_086320.1, read on the forward strand.
ATGTAAACACTGCTTTTTCACTGAAAAGGCAGTGTTTGCATGAAAATGCCTGAAGGGAATTATTATACTCACCAGAACAACTACATTAAGTTGCAGTTGTTCTGGTGACTATACTGTCCATCTAAATATATCTTGAAAAAGCTGCAGATCATTCGGCTTTCTGGCAGACATAGCTTTAAAGTGAAAGAGTACCTCTCTCTGAATAAATCTATACTGCTACCAAGATATACAGTACAGACCAAAGGAAAAAACAAATACATGCAAGTTGCTATTAAAACAGCAAATGTTGGATTAACTAATTCTATGCAAAATAAAAAGACATTATGTGCAACACCTAGGATAAAATCACCAGCATTAGCATTTTGACGAAACAAACAATGAGAAGGGAAGTTGATTGCTATCAGGACATCTCATCCGAACTAGACTGAAATGTAGGAGTCCACTCTTATCCTACACATTTTGTTTTATTTTGTTTTTAAATAAATCATCCAAAAAGGTTTAATTTTTACAGACGCTCTCTACAAGAGAAACGTGATGATTTCCTGAGTTTGCATGAAGCAGAGTCCCATTGCTCTCATACAAGGTCTGTGTGCTTAGCCAATCTTTGGTCTGGAAACATTATGAGGCCAATCGGCCACAGGAAACATAAGGTACGCAAGTCCGATAATACCAAAGAGTAAAGTATGGTTTCATGCCTCCCATCAGGGGTAATCTGCCAAACAGCTGACAAATGAATTACTGGGTTATATCTCTAGGAACAATAACCAGAATGCATACCTTGATATCATCCTCTGTGATGTAACCAGCCTGGACCACCCACCAAGGCTCAATGGTGATTTCCACTGGTTTCAAAGGAAGCAGATCCCGGGCAGTTTTTCTTCGAAAGAATTTCTAAAACACAATATTAAATCAGAACTAAGCATATTCTATATGAAACAATAACAACATTATTACACAGGTAAGACAATGAATAAAAACAGTCCTCTGTGATACATTATAATGCAAGATTAGTGGCTCGAGTTTAGAAATTGGAACATTGGTAACATTAATAACAGCTTCTAAATGATACCCCAATTTGTACTCCGTAACCAAACAGCATGGGTGCCAAGTATAGTACATAGAAATTAACATCACTGGCATTTACTGGTAGTACGCAGGTTTATGAAGGAGAAATTATATTTTAATTGCTACAAGTAAACAGGAAAGAATATAGGCATTACCTTAGATGATCTGCACTGGTTCATCAGGTCAATATATTGGTTCCGTCCAATAGAAAGCAGCCTAAGACCTAAAATCAAACAATTAAACAATTTCTACAAATTCTTTCTAAAACTCACTATGAAGAATGACTGCTCACATTTACACAATATACCGTATATACTCGAGTATAAGCCGAGTTTTTCAGCACATTTTTTGTGCTGAAAAAAACCAACTCGGCTTATACTCGAGTCAGAGTCTGTATTATGGCAATTTGCATTGCCATAATACAGACTGGGGGCTGTGGGGGGCTGGCAGAGCTGTACTTACCTGTCCTGCAGCTCCTGTCAGCTCTCTCCTCCTCCGCGCGGTCTGTGCAGCTCCCTCTGTCAGCTCCCAGTGTAAGTCTCGCGAGAGCCGCGGCTCTCGCGAGACTTACACTGGGAGCTGACCGAGGTGCTGAACGGACGGCGCGGAGGAGGAGAGAGCTGACAGGAGCTGCAGGACAGGTAAGTACAGCTCTGCCAGCCCCCCTCTCCCCCCACTGAACTACCAATGACACTGGACCAACAGGGAAGGAGATCCCCCCTCCCTGCCATGTATCAAGCAGGGAGGGGGACGAAAAAAAAATATAATAAAAAAAGTAAAAATTAATAATAATTCAGTTAATAAATAATAATAAAAAATATATAATAATATTAAAAAATAAAACGTAAAATAATAATTAATAAAATAATTAATAATATATCAAAATGCCCACCAACACATACACAAACACACACTACATCACACACACTCACACTTCATTCATATACACACACACTGCACTCACACACACTGTATTCATACCCACACACTGCATTCATACCCACACACTGCATTCATACCCACACACTGCATTCATACCCACACACTGCACTCATACACACACTGCACTCATACACACACACTGCACTCATACACACACACTGCACTCATACACACACACTGCACTCATACACACACACTGCACTCATACACACACACTGCACTCATACATACACGCACTGCACTCATACATACACGCACTGCACTCATACATACACGCACTGCACTCATACATACACGCACTGGAAATAAATATTCAATTAATATATACGCACACACACTGCACTCATACACACACACAATGCACTCACACTGCTCTCATACACACACACTGCACTCATACACACACACTGCATTCATACACGCACTGCACTCATACGCACACACTGCATTCATTATATACACACACTGTAAATAAATATTCAATTAATATAATTTTTTTAGGATCTAATTTTATTTAGAAATTTACCAGTAGCTGCTGCATTTCCCACCCTAGTCTTATACTCGAGTCAATAAGTTTTCCCAGTTTTTTGGGGTAAAATTAGGGGCCTCGGCTTATATTCAGGTCGGCTTATACTCGAGTATATACGGTAATTCCATTCAGTAGAGCTCTCAAAACATATGCCATAAAACTGAAAACAATGAGATTTTATACTAAATGTCTTGAGATCTCAACTAATTTTTAACAGCCCACACATCAAGTATGAAATAAGGAGAAACCAGGCCTATCATTTTCTATAACAAACATAGCATACATACTGACAAAAGAAAAAAAGGAACCAATTCTTTAGTGTTCTGTACATGTATTTTTCATGTTGAGATACATATTTAGCAAATTATCAAATAAAAAGGGAAAAGTGTTTTTTTTTCCTATACTTTAAAAGATGCTTTGCAGCACTGTTTAGGGAATAAACCCCTAAATATTTTTTTGGGATGTTTGTAGGTGGTCAGGTATGAGACAATCTGCTTTGAGGATTTAGACATGCTGCAGCAGATATGCAGTGGAATCTCTGCCATGCTACTCGTTACATAGCATTCTATTTCAGACTGTGGTAATTACAATAAAAATAGGATTGGGCAAGTTACCATTTCCGAAACACGAAACCGGATACATTAGGAGTGATATACAAACAAACTCTAGGGCAAAGTTCAAAATGTGGAGCAATCACCATGGGACTTAATGAAATGGTTCTACTCCACTATTATAACTTTGCCACCAGAATTAGTTTTTATAAAAACTTGGGGAAAAATAAACAAGAAAAAAAAAACTAAACTAAACAAAAACACATTAATTTTGAAAAAAGACAGGATAGACCAAAGAACTGAAAATGTTTGCATATTGTGCATCTACTGATTGGCTCAAAAGTGATTTAGACAACAGAATGTACGAGTACGGTGTATCTAGCATGAATTGCTATACTTACAGTCGGCAGCAGTAAAATTCGGCAGGGAGTCATAACTCTTTTCACTGTTCATAATATCCTAAAAATTACATAATCTCATTTAATTGGATCAGATTAATTTAAATTCAGAAACACTGGAGTGATATATGCATTCATATTCCTTCTGTTACTTTACCAACAGTTTTAGAGGCAGTGGGATGCTGTTACAATATGAAGGTGTATAGGTTTTAAAAGGTGCTCCCCTCCCACGCACCCCCTCCCCCCCCCCCTTCAGCCACTTACCTGAATCCAGCACCGATTTTCCTAGGTGCAGGGTCAGGCTCCGCCCACCCTCCTTCCCCCGCCGACATCAGCCGACGGGGGAGATGTAAGGCACATGCGCGGCAATGGCCACACTCTAATTAGCATTTCCCCATAGGAAAGCATTATTCAATGCTTTTCTATGGAGAAAATCTGGCGTTGTAGGCCCTCATGCAGAGCGTGAGGAAGTCTAGCGTCAGATAACCGACGAAAGGTTTGGTAGACAGCCACTGTGAGCAGACTTAGACCTGCAATGTAAACATTGCAGTTCTCTGGAACTGCAATGTTTTACATTGCAGTACTAAGTGCAAAAGGGACACAGCACCCTGACTACTTCAATGATCTGAAGTGGTCTGGGTGCCTACATTGTCCCTTTAACCACTCAAACTTACCTGGTGGGAGCCTGCTTTCCTGAGCTGAGTGAGACACTACCTACTCCCAGTTCTTGTTTAAGTATATCATTTAATATATACTTTTCCTTCCGTTAGCCTTCTATTTTCAAGTTTGTCTGTACGTTGTTTCAGCATATGCCAAATGACTTGGCTACAGGTGCTGATGTACACTGCCACAGGCATTTTGTTCCCGAACACAAATATATATATTTAAATATTATATATTTTTTTAGATGGTGGTTCATATGCTGACCTAAATGAATGGACACATTCAATCCGATATCTGTAAAGAGTATATGTATCGGTAATAAGCATGAATAATGATACATATGAAAGCGGGTGCTTGAAACTATATGATTGAGATATTTATTCTAAGAAGTATTTACATAACGGATACTAGAACTTATAGAGAGGTGGTCATATACATCCATTATTTTGGTCTATTTTAATATTTTAAAGCTACATTTCTGTTACCAAGCACAGTGTCTCTGCTTTTTTTATATAGGTTTTATTTTTATTTGATAAAACCCCAATTCAGCATTAGGAAGTTTGCTCCAAATTGTTACTAATTTATTCTGCTTTTTGTGGCAAGCTACATGAACAGAATTGTATATATTTTGAATATTTAAAAAAACAAAATTAATTATGACTTTAGTGAACCCAGAACATAAAATGTTTATTTGATGAAGAAAAAAAAAAAAAAATAGTTCAATTAATATACATGATGTATGGATAATATAAATATAGCATCCCAGATGCACTGCTCGGTACTGGGACATTGTTTTGCTTATGTAAGCTTGGAGAAAGATAAGCAGACTTGTACTCAAAAATATGGGCAACTCTGGCTAAATAACGTATTATATGAAAATAATATAAAAACAACCTCTATAGTGAACAAATGTAAACAACATATTTCTGCAAATCTGAATGCACAGTTATTATTGAATAAAAACCATGTGAAACATACCTCCATTATTCCTATATAATAGGAAAAGGGAGTAAATCTCAGCCCCTTTACCATGATGTCTGACAGGTGGTACGGGTAAAGCATCAGATGGTCTCGGCTGTATTTTAGCAGCTCCTCATAGTATTTCCTTTCATCCTTTTTCACATGTTTCACTGGAAAGAGCAAATTGAGCATATTATGGTTATTACATATTACTGCTACCAGATAAAATGCACCAATCAGAAATAGACATATTGGATAAATTACTGCTACCGAATAAAATGCACCAATCAGAAATAGACATATTGAATATATTACTGCTACCAGATAAAATGCACCAATCAGAAATAGACATATTGGATAAATTACTGCTACCAGATAAAATACACCAATCAGAAATAGACATATTGGATAAATTACTGCTACCGGATAAAATGCACCAATCAGAAATAGACATATTGAATAAATTACTGCTACCAGATAAAATACACCAATCAGAAATAGACATATTGAATAAATTACTGCTACCGAATAAAATGCACCAATCAGAAATAGACATATTGAATATATTACTGCTACCAGATAAAATGCACCAATCAGAAATAGACATATTGGATAAATTACTGCTACCAGATAAAATACACCAATCAGAAATAGACATATTGAATATATTACTGCTACCAGATAAAATGCACCAATCAGAAATAGACATATTGGATAAATTACTGCTACCAGATAAAATACACCAATCAGAAATAGACATATTGAATAAATTACTGCTACCAGATAAAATACACCAATCAGAAATAGACATATTGAATATATTACTGCTACCAGATAAAATGCACCAATCAGAAATAGACATATTGAATAAATTACTGCTACCAGATAAAATACACCAATCAGAAATAGACATATTGAATAAATTACTGCTACCGGATAAAATGCACCAATCAGAAAAAGACATATTGAATTAATTACTGCTACCAGATAAAATGCACCAATCAGAAACAGACATATTGAATAAATTACTGCCACCAGATAAAATACACCAATCAGAAATAGACATATTGAATAAATTACTGCTACCAGATAAAATGCACCAATCAGAAACAGACATATTGAATAAATTACTGCCACCAGATAAAATACACCAATCAGAAATAGACATATTGAATAAATTACTGCTACCAGATAAAATGCACCAATCAGAAATAAACATATTGAATAAATTACTGCTACCAGATAAAATGCACCAATCAGAAATAGACATATTGAATATATTACTGCTACCGGATAAAATGCACCAATCAGAAATAGACATACTGAATAAATTACTGCTACCAGATAAAATGCACCAATCAGAAATAGACATATTTAATATATTACTGCTACCAGATAAAATGCACCAATCAGAAATAGACATATTGAATATATTACTGCTACCGGATAAAATGCACCAATCAGAAATAAACATATTGAATAAATTACTGCTACCAGATAAAATGCACCAATCAGAAATAGACATATTTAATATATTACTGCTACCGGATAAAATGCACCAATCAGAAATAGACATACTGAATAAATTACTGCTACCAGATAAAATGCACCAATCAGAAACAGACATATTGAATAAATTACTGCTACCAGATAAAATACACCAATCAGAAAGACATATTGAATAAATTACTGCTACCCGATATTGCTTAATGTTTATTATTGGGACACTAACACGTATCACCATTATACATTGTAACCAGTTCTGCCCATATGGTTTGTAAGGTCACTCTGTGTGTTTCAATGTGTTTTAGATATGCTTCCAGCAGTATTTAAAGATTTTAGTCTGCATTGTAGAATAAAGTAGATTAAGTTATCGTAAAGGAAATAATATTTTTTTTCTTGAGCGAACTGATCTACTCTAGCTCTTTAGAGGACATTTTGTTTCACTGTATTCATTCAGTATGTGCAACAAATCATTGAGGGGCATCCAGCAGCCAGAAAGCAGCTTCCTAAACTATGATTAGCTGGTTGTGGGACAGAGGTGGGTTGTGCTCTATAATCAATACTTGGAATCATAGATACGACTACCCAACCTAGTGCTGGCACACATAATTTACCCTCTGCCCCCAAGCACAAAGGACATTAAACACACAGTTGTTGCTCTTTACTTCTTTGATTCTTACGGTCTCATTATTTATTCTGTAAGTTTGTGTAGGCAGGAACCCTCGTTACTTCTGGACTATTTGTCAATTAATTTTCTGTCTTATTTTTTTTTGCTTTACATATATAAATATAAATATATAGTTGCATTGTATTGCATCATGTTACTTAATTTTCATTTAGTTTCGAAGAACATCGGAAAGTCAAACGGTTTATAGACGATTGCCAGCTTAGCAAACGGCAGGACTATTTTTTTTTTTTTTTTTTTTACAAACTGTGCCAGCACCTTTCCCACAGAATCCATGCCAGGACTTTCTTACCTAAATTAATCCTGTATCTCAGCTGGTTTCTGATACTGTACAGGGCGACATGCTTCTCATATTCCTTTTGAGAGTTTCCAAGGCTCTGCAGGAGACACAATGTTCAGAATAAAACAACACGTATCATGGATGATGGATTGCTTTCCAGTAGTGTGTGAGAGGTTAAGTGACCGCTTTCTCCAGTTAGACTCCACTAAGAGCCATCATGGAGGGTTATAATGAAATCAAAGGCTTCAAGAGCAATTTGCAGTGATAGAGTGTAAGTTAAATGTTATGGTTTTACCAACCCAGGGATAAACGGCCTATGCAATTCTAAACACTTCAGATTACCTGTGCCGTGAGGCCTTTAAATAGGCAGAGCATTATGGGAGTTGTAGTTCACAGAAAATGTAAATGTCCCTTTCAAGAGCAAATAATCTGTGAACCTTTAAAAATTCACATTAAAAATGTGAATGAGTTAGAAGTGACAAGGGAATAACTAATTTAACCTGATATAGCTAAACTGACAAACTCTTCAATTTGACAAGTTGAGCCTAAAATTTTATTCCAATGTCTACAAAGCCTAGAATAGGGAACAAACTCCCCAAACATATAGAAACATAGAGTGTGACGGCAGATAAGAACCATTCGGCCCATCTAGTCTGCCCAATTTTCTAAATACTTTCATTAGTCCCTGGCCTTATCTTATAGTTAGGATAGCCTTATGCCTATCCCACGCATGCTTAAACTCCCTCACTGTGTTAACCTCTACCACTTCAGCTGGAAGGATATTCCATGCATCCACTACCCTCTCAGTAAAGTAATACTTCCTGATATTAATTTTAAACCTTTGCCCCTCTCATTTAAGACTATGTCCTCTTGTTGTGGTACTTTTTCTTCTATTAAATATAGTCTCCTCCTTTACTGTGTTGATTTCCTTTATGTATTCACATGTTTAAACGTTATAGAATTGTGAAAATAAAACAGTCCAACATTTAAAAAAAAAACAAAAACAAAAAAAAACTTTACTTTCACATATATTTTTCAGACCGTTTATGCATCTGAACTTCAAGGGTTATTCCAAGCACCACAACAACTATAGTGATTTGAAGTGGTTGTGGTGCCTGGAGTCTGTAACGTCTGGATGTAAAACCCTGCGATTAACCTCTGTGCTGCCAAAGATGTAACTCTGCCTCCAGCAGCATCACCAGGCTGACTAAGTCCCATGCACAGAATTGCAATCATTGGCTGAGCGCAGTCAGCTGACTCCTTACTGAGAAGCGGGCTGTAGTCCTTGGGATGCTTGAGTAACTCATTAAAATGTGTTTTGATTTCTGTGTCTGGAATCACAGAAAGTGAATCTTCCTGTGTTATAGAATGTGTTACAGGTATTCTCTCTCTCTCTCTCTCTCTCTCTCTCTCTCTCTCTCACTCTCGATCTGTGCTGCAAGGCATTGCTATAAAATAAAACCAGCTTATTAAACTGATAATTTCACATTTGCAAACTTTTATGTCTTACTAAAATCCTACTGTTAAAATAAAAAGGTTCTGCTAGCTGGCATTGTGACAAATATGTATACAAATTTATTTTAAAAAGTACCGGCAGATTTATTTCGAAAAATAAAATATCAAATTTAAAATCTGTGACTAAACGTAAACAATAAACTGGATAACTCGCTGAACAATGCATTGAAAACACAACCAGGAAGCAGTAGCCAAGGGGTGATTATTGCCCAGTTATAGAATGTTATTCTAGATCCGCTGTTTTGGCTTAATTTCCATTTTAAATTCACTGTTAATTTATATATAAATAAAAAGATAAAACAATTATAATATAAAAGCAGATATATATCCAGTGAATTTGAAGTAAACCATAAACTCCAAGAATGTGTTATAAACACACTGCAAATGGCATTATATACATAATTAATACAAAAAGAAAAATTATTAAGCATTTCAACAAACAGTCCCTTTGTGCGATATGTTGACAAGCAATTTTTTGTTGCTTTGGGCTATGGAATTCTCATTTGTCATGTGTCAGGGAAGAGCTATGTCTTTGTATATTGATTATTGCAGCACGCGCATGCCAGAGGCCTCTCCAAATAACTGACATAATGAATTAACACCTCTGTTCTTAAAATGGAAAAATGGCACGTACATTTTGAGCCTTTAGGATTATCCTATAGTAGTGGCCCTAGATTTGGGGCTACTGCAGAATTACAGCAGACCCAGAAAAAAAAAAAGCCTGGACCTGTTGATGCAACTAAATTCATGTCAACCTTAAATTGTCACTCTAAGTGCCATAACCCCTAAAGCCTGCTTGGTTATTGTGCCAGAATACCCAGTTCTCAGGATCTGTGTCAAAGCGTTGTTGAGTGGTCTGCCACAAACCAATAATCCCCCAAATCCTATGGTTCAGCCCCTCTCACAGCATGTTGTTAATGAAGAAGTTAGACTTTCGCATTAGCAATATCAATATTACCCAAATCTGGATGAAATAAATAGGGGATTTCACCATGACATCACAACAATCTTCCGAGTGGCAAAAGTCGAAGCGTTCTCCAATTAAAGCTGTAGGCGGTGTCTCTGGAGAAGCGTGGCTGGCGGGTCTCCTGTCATGGGTCCAGTTCTGGGTGTCTATGTGAGCTGTATGTAGGGCAGGGTGGGGTGTCAGGAGATCACTCTCACTCTGAGTGTCTGGTACCGTGGAGAGTGAGTGCATGCTCAGCCCACACTCAGCCAGGACTGTCGGCATGTGAAGAGTGGTGTGCCAACTGTGTACTGGTATAGAGGATGTGAGGATGGCTGACAGTGATAGGGGTTATCATAGTGTCTGTATGGTGCATGGCAGTATGTAAGAAGTGGATTGCCAGCTGTGTCCTGGTATGGGGGATGGCTTGCAGCGATAAGGGGTTTCACAGTGGCTGTATTGGGGTGGGATAGCTGGGATGGCTGGCAGTGATAGGAGTGTATCACAGTGTCGTTCCTTTTGCAACACTGGCTGCATGAAATAAGTATAAGGGTTAGTGGCCTCCCCAGCTCCCTGACACAGCCTGTGTTTTTCCTCACCTGGGGGTTGGGAGGTGGGGTGTTGTACAGTCACATTAAAGTTGGTTCAAACAGGCCCTGCAGATCTGACTGTCTATTCTGAGGAGAATGTCAGTGGAAGCCGCTCGCGTTCTGCCACCTGGAAGTATCTTGGTGCCCATTGTTTACAAACATTCTGAAATGCCGCATTGGTTTAGTATGTCCACTACCAATGAATGTCATCCACGGAAAGTCTGAACTGATATTGCTAATGTGAAATTGTAACTTCTGCAATATTGCTGGCAAGGGGCGAAGCCATGGGCATCCTAGAGGCGCTTCGTTTTGCCAAACAGCTAAAAAAACACTGCCATAGAAACATGGAACAGTGCGTGCTGACACCATAACCACTACAGTGGGCTACCCCTTTAAGGTGAACCTGCGGTTAGCTGTGCAGCACTTCAAGGATTTTTTCACTAAACAACAAATTGTAGTGGGCTGAAAACAGAGTTTGTGTTAAAATTTTAACCCACCCTTTCCATTCACATAGCCATTACTAGTTTGTCTCCCTTCTGTTTTCAACTCTTGTAGAGACAATAGCGAGTATTCACTTCCTAATGCACACGGCATGTCTATGCTTCGAACACAGTCAGCTGTACGAGATTATGGCCATATCAAGTCTTTTACAATGTGTGTTCACCTCCTATGTTACATTTCTCTTTAAATAGTGTCATAAATAGGCTAAAGTAGCCAGGATGCGACTTTAGTAGAGTATGAATCTTATTTAAATCTGCAAATTTCTGCCTAAATTTAGCAATTTAGTTTTCAATTTACTACAAATCAGTGTTTTACTGAATTAGCATCTTGGATTATAATTCTGTAGGTACTAAAGAGAAAATGGAAACACCATAATCACTACAGCTGAGTTTATTGATAGTGACGTAAAAAATCTATGGGCGCCGCCTCCCTTAATTTTTATTAAACTGTTTGAGAACAGTTAGAGTCTGTGCACTCTCAATGCAGAATTTACCCAGTAACAAAATAGGCTGAAGGAAATTAGATATTACTTTGTCAGTTCTTGTTAATTCCAATTTTAGAGAACACTCCAACATTAAACTTGACAGTAATAGACAATTACCACGCAATTAATTTGACATGAAAAGCATGAGTGGTTATTAACCTTGACATTTACGTGATATTAGATTCTTAAATTGCACAATTATTTTGTTGACCAATTCTTCAAACTGTACTGGAATAAATATTAAATAATTCTACAATAAACTTTCTCTGATTTCTTCCCAATGTCAAATGTGTCTTCATATCAATGGAAAAGGAAACAAGACTATAGTTGTCTAGGACCTATTTAATTTGATGAGCCAAACACAACTACTAGGGAACCAATAAAATAAAATGTGGCCACAGTTTTGACAGCAAAAGGCCTAGATGCATTTGGTTTGATTGACAGCCAAATAGGTTAGATATAGTTAGATTGCCAGATAAAGGACTAGATACAATCACTTTCAAAAGCAAGACGTGTAGATCATTTGACAGGAAGAACAGCCGGCATGTAAGACTAGATATAGACAGTGACTGACAGGAAACAGGATAGACCGTTTGATTAGAAATGATAGATACAGACACTGTACTGAATACTAGATCTGAAGACAGTCTGCTAGCCGGGAAACTATCCAACCACAGTGAGTCTGACATTAAATAGGAAACACGCAGCAGTTTTGGCACGACTGAATGTTTCATAGTGAACAAAGCAGAGCGCAGATGTTATGGATGACTAATAAAAGGGAGGAGGAGAAGAATTGATTAGGTATGTGATTTAGGACAATCATAGACCAAATAAAAACACACAGCCCAGAACATCGATCATATAGCAACTGGGTGACAGAGGCCATGAGGAGGCAGGGTGAGGGGTCGTGGAGTAGAACAGCACTGACAGATCAGAGATAACAGTTTGATGGTAAACATTTAGAAAGAGACAATAAAAACAGGTCAAACATTGTGGCAGATATCAACACTAATAAGAGATGCACTGAAACATAAAGCGTAATGGGACAAACTCCAGAAAAGGATAGTGCTAAGGACAGAAACAGCGCGATAGGGCAAAAAAAAACTATGTAATTAGGTAACCGTGGGACGGAAAAAATAAAATGTATTCCATACTTGCCAATATTTTATTTTCCTGCATATTTCCATGGCAGCACTACAGATAGGTATAGCGCCTCCCACTATTAAATTAGACCGGAAAACCTAACTAAACAATAAAAGACTCCATCACCGACATCCTCAGTCTTAAAACCAAGCAACAAACTAGAACCCAAAGAAAGGGCAGGAGTGTAGTACTGCCATGGCCTATAACCAGGAAAGCGCTGCGGAATTTGACGGCGCTCTATAAATATCATAATAATAATAATAATAATAATAAAAGAAAATATTGGCAAGTATGGAATACAATTTCTGTTTTCTCAGTTAACAGAAGGGAGGGAGAACAAAGGAAACAAAAAAAAGCCAAAAGGCATGATGTTTTTTTAGAAACTCAATTACAAGATAGCTGAAATGACATTACACCTCCTGAAGGAATGCAGAGCTAGACGATCTGGCCAAATCTAAACGGCAATGATTGATAAAAGGTGTTAAATGAGTGCCAAGTTGCCGCTGAAAAATGTGGCCAGGAGGAATATTAGCTGCAGCTGCCCATGAAGAACCCAAAGATCTTGTAAAATTAGCATGAATACCCATGGAATCTGAACTTCAGAGCTTGGTAAACCTGGAAAATTGCTGAGATGTACAATCGAACAATGGACATGGTAGAAGCAGCCAGCCCAACAAATGTCCAGATGGAATAATAAAAAGATGAGAGGTCTTTATGGTGTTAGAAGTGCAGTAATCTGAGAGACAACAAACTAGGTCCAAACAATACCACTTTGCCGCCTCCTCTTCCAATGAAGGATGGGGGGAAAAAATATGCATGTAAGAGAATATCATGATTGACATGGAAGGAAAAAAATAATACCATCAATTTCAAGGACTGGGATGCAGGATGGAACACAAGCCCTTGATGCAATATAAGTTGCTCTGTAGTTTCCCAACAAGTTTGACAGGCATCCGTTGTTACCATTAACCACTAAATCTGGCCCAGAGGAAATCCCAAATAAAGATTGCTATCATCCAGAAATTGAGTTATTTTTTGACCTTGGAGAATATGAAGCTCCTTTGGTTCAGGTTCATGTTTAAAAGCTGTTACAGGAAATCTTTTTTGAGGTATCCTCATATGCCACTGAGCCCATTTTGAAAGCCTTGTCATAGAGGCCAGACTCACCAAAAATCTTTAACTGGATCCTTTGTGCTCTGTCCTGAGATAAGGACTGGATGTGTGAAACCTTGCACCCAGACAGACCATCACTTAAGATGGGGAAAGCTAGCATTTCTTGGGTATGATAATCCAACCGAATTTCTGGAGAATGTGAAGAATTCAATCCTGATGAGAAAGAAGTTGTTACTTATCCAGGTAATTATAGATAAAAATGCCCTCCAGTCAAATGTGAGATATATAATTTTGGATAATGTTCCGTGAGCAATTTAGACCAAAAGGGGAGAACTCAGACCTGGTAATGCTGATGGTCCACCAAAAACCTTAATAACTTCTGGTGAGGAAGGTCAATATGAACATGAAAATAAGCATCTCAGAAGTCTATGGAAACCATCCAATACCCTAGAGAGATCACCGATAATGGAACTGACTGATTCCATCTAGAATCTTCTTGCAAACAATTACGTGTTGAGTTTGTGAAGATCCAGGATTAGTCTAGATTCTCTGATGCCTTTTGGGTCAAAACAAGTCTTGACTAATAACACAACCCTCTTTTTCCAAAGGGCACAGGGCAAATTACTCCTTCTGCAAAGAGAGAGGTCGTGAAGAGATTAAGAGCTTTTGCCTTCTCTGGGTCTTGAGGAATCTGGGTTGTTAGAAATCGAGGACGAGGGATGGTAGAGAATTCCAGAAAATATCACTTGCTTAGAATTTTTAAAACCCATTTGTCGAATCTGAACTGGGACCTCAGAAACGTTGAGATGTTTTGATCCCACTGCCAAGAATTGTGCTGGAGCCCCATCAGAATTGCTTAGACTGTCTGGTGCTATCTCCTCTTCAACGACTACTTCTTAAACAGGAAAAACCTTCCTTCCATGTGTGTGATCTGTAAAATCCTTTACCAGGACCGATAAAAAAATGTCTGCACTTCTAATGCCCTTTTTATGGAGTTGTCCAGATGTTTTCCAAAAAAAAGCATATGCCCTGGAAATGGAAGTCCATATCCAGAAAAAAAAAAACAACACAAAGCCAGAAGAAAGTATGTAATAATAACAAATAATATGGCTATATAATGTATATAACCAATAATATTACCCATACCAGTACTTAAGTTTAGCAGAACCATGTAGGGCAGTGTTCCCTAACCCAGTTCTCAGGGACCACCAACAGTCCAGGATTTATGTATTTCCCTGTTTTATTCCAATGGAGATACTGACAAAACCTGCACTGTTGGTGGTCCATGAGGACTGGGTTGGGGAACACTGACTGATGTAGGTGATAGTCTCTTGTTTTGTTTAATTAAGAGGTGCCCCTGTCCAATTTAGGAGTGGGAGGTGTTATACCCATCTGCAGTGCTGCCGTGGATCTATCCGGTACACAGTGTGTCAGCGCAAAAGACAATATAATTGGGCATGCTCTGGAAAGGGGCACTTTGACAAGTCAAAAAACTAGAACAAAAAAGTAAAAGGCATCACATACACTGTGACAAATGAAGACATAGACAATTATGTATCCTACGTATATGTGCTCACCTGTTTCACGTTTGCTGGTAATTTGGCCCATGGGTAGTTTTGTCTGATGTGAAACTCTACGTCAATATTCATGATGCTTCCTGGGACCAGGCAGCAGGACCCTGCACCTCAGCATTTATTTATTACACTCCCAGAGTCTGCATTTATTTATTACACCCCTAATGTTTTGCATGTATTTCTTAGAACTCCGATTCTGCATGTAGTTATTACAGCTCTAGAGTATTACATGCATGCTCTTAATGCTGCATGAAATAAACTTAAAAATCTTATTGTATTTATTCAACCAGCACATCCACTGAATTAGTTTCTCAATTTATAGTATGCCCTGATCTGCATTATACATACATATATATATATTGCACCATCAGATTGTGCATGTATCTATCAACCCACCAGAACCTGGATGTATTTATTTATTAAACTGAAGATTCTGGGTGTATTTCTCAGAATTCCAGAATCAGAATGTTTATATAACACCTCCAGATTCTAAATGTATTTATCACAGACCCTGACGTGAATGTATTTATTAAACCACCAGACCCAGGATGTATCTATCAGGATCACATACATTCAATGTCTATATTGCACCTTTAATTCTCTGTATTAACTCCTGCAGGAGTCCAGCCCCCACTCCATGTACATTTAGAGCAGGTCCCCCGTCTAGCAGCCCCTCTCCCTCATTAATGACCCCCCCTGTCCAGCTGTGGCCCTCCAGCCCCGGTTACCCTGGCTGATCACCCCTCTACCTAGCTCCCCCCGGTTACCAGGACTCTGGCTAACTTGCTGTCAGTCGGTAGGAAGTTACTTCCTCATTGTCAGGTGGGCGGGGACAGTAGACTCTGACGCCACATCCGGTGAAGCCGAGGTGGTGACGTAGCGGTACTGGCAAGGGTTACCGCAATGCATTGTGGGCTGCACCCGCTTGCTCTCCGTTACTATAGTGAAATTACGTCATACCCTGACACCCAGACTGCATTGGCCATGCTGCTATGACTGCTCCAGTCCCAACAGAATAGCACGGTGAATGTAGTGTGCAAAGGTAGACAGTCAGATAGAATAGACAGACAAAGAAACAGAGAGAATACACAGACAGAGAGACATATAGAGAGAATACACAGAGACAAACAGAAAGAATACACAGACAGAGACAGAGAGAATACAGAGGCAGAGAGAATACACAGACAGAGACATACAGAGACAGAGAGAATACACAGACAGAGAGACAGATAGAGAAGAAACAAACAGAGAGAATACACAGACAGAGAGACAGATAGAGAAGAAACAAACAGAGAATACAGAGACAGAGAGAATACACAGACAGAGAGACAAATAGAGAGAATACACAGAGACAAACAGAAAGAATACAGAGACAGAGAGAATACAGAGGCAGAGATAATACACAGACAGAGACAGAGAAGAAACAGAGAGAATACAGAGACAGAGAGAATACACAGACAGAGAGACAAATAGAGAGAATACACAGAGGCAAACAGAAAGAATACACAGACAGAGACAGAGAGAATACACAGACAGAGAGACAGATAGAGAAGAAACAAACAGAGAGAATACACAGACAGAGAGACAGATAGAGAAGAAACAAACATAGAGAATACACAGACAGAGAGACAGATAGAGAAGAAACAAACAGAGAGAATACACAGACAGAGACAAACAGAGAGAATACAGAGACAAACAGAATACACAGACAAAGAATCAGCTAGAGAAGAAATAAATAGAGAGAATACACAGACAGAGACAAATAGAGAGAATACACAAAGAGACAGAGAAGAAACAGAGAGAATACACAGACAAAGAGACAGAGAAGAAACAGACAGAATACACAGACAACGAGACAGATAGAGAAGAAACAGAGACAAACAGCAAGAATACACAGTCAGAGACAAACAGAGATAATACACAGACAAAGAGACAGTGAAGAAACAGACAGAGACAAACAGAATACACAGACAAAGAGACATAAAGAGAAGAAACAGACAGAGAGACAAATAGAGAAGAAACAGACAGAGAGAACAGACAGGTAGGATGGGTAGACAGAGAGAATAGACAGGCAGGACAGATGGAGAGAGAGAGAGGATAGACTGGCAGGATGGGTAGACAGAGAGAATAGACAGGCAGGATAGATGGAGAGAGAGAGAGAATAGACTGGCAAGATAGGTAGACAGGCAGGACAGATGGGGAGAGGGAGAATAGACTGGCAGGATAGGCAGACAGAGAGAATAGACAGGCAGGATAGATGGAGAGAGAGAGAATAGACTGGCAGGATAGACAGACAGACCGAATCGACTGGTAGGATAGATAGACAGACGGGCAGAGAGAATATACAGGATAGATAGAGACACAGATAAAGAATAGACAGGCAGGATAGATAGGTAGACAGTGAGAATATATGGGTAGGAAAAATAGACAGACTTAGAGAATAGAGAGGCATGATAGGTATACAGTCAGAATAAATAGAAAAGGAGGATAGGTAGGTAGACAGAGAGAGAATAGTCAGGCAGGATAAATGGATAGATAGAGAGAATAGACAGGAAGGATAGATAGACAATCAGGGTAGATAGGTAGACAGACATAAATAGAGAATAGACAGGCAGGATGGATAGACAAGCAGGGTAGATAGACAGACAGAGGGAATAGACAGGCAAGATAGATAGACATAGAAAATAGACTACAAGAAACAATTATAAAATAGAGAATAGACTGTCTAGATAGATAGACAGAATAGACAGGCAGGATAGGTAGACAGAAAGAGATAATAGACTGACAGGATAGGTAGATATACATACATAGAGAATAGACTAACAGGATAGATAGATAGATAGATAGATAGATAGATAGATAGATAGATAGATAGATAGATAGATAGATAGATAGATAGATAGATAGATAGACAGACAGACAGGAAAGACAATGAATAGACAGACAACAGGAATGTACAGGCAGGATAAATAGACAGACAGAGAGAACAGACAGGCAGGAAAGTTATACAGATATAATATGCAGGGTAGGTAGGTAGAGAGAATAGATAGACATGATAGATAGGTAGACAAAGAGAGATAAAAGGCAGGTTAGGGAAGTAAACAGAAAGAACAGACAGACAGGATAGCAAGACAGACAGACACAGAATAGTCAGAATAGATAAGTAGGTGTGACTAGCAACATAAACAAAGTGATTTAACTCCTAAATGGCAGATAATTAAGCAGTGAGACTGCAGGGGTATGATCTGTACACTAAAACTGCTTCATTAAGCTAAAGTTATTTTAGTGACTATAGTGTCCCTTTAAAAGAACTATCCATTCCAATTTTTTTTTTACAAAGAACACAAGATGTAGAGGGGCTAGGAAGGATTCTGCAGCCACAGAGGAGGAAGTAGAGCCAGGGAGGACCAGGTACTATGGAGTCTTGAGGAATTGCGCGCGCCTTTGCTCACAGGCCAACTAGCATTTGGCAGAAGACAGGCACATTATTTGGAGCTAACGGAATGAGGAATAAAACCTCCCTGGCTGTCAATCAGATGTTTCTTGATTTGTTTATAAAAGGGCCAGCTACTTAAAGAAATAGTCAATTTTTTGAAGTGCAATTAAAATAGGATACTCCTTATGCTTAAAGCAAAGCAAGCTGTATGGCTTGGTCCTTTAATGGCTTTTGCATGCATTCTTTTAAATGGCCTGCAGAGGATGATATTGTGATATATTGTATATGTACATTGATAAATGAACACAAAATTATCCAGACCACAAGATGCACTGTAAGATATGTTAGAGTACTATCTAGGATAAACCAGCACCCCCTACTGGTAAAAACATATAACCAAAAGCACACCGGACGTCTTGTGCAAAAATAAATCTTTATTCAGTATATAAATTTAAACCCTTACTTATGTAGTACAGAAAGAAACTAATCAAAATAACAGCTTGGAGAAATTCAGTAATGTCAAAACAATTAACGAGAACATAGGTTAAATGTATCTTAAACCCAAGACTGAAGAACATAAATGATGGCAGATTAATCTGGGAAGATAACA
The DNA here is from genome assembly GCF_036172605.1 of Pelobates fuscus. Taxonomy (NCBI): domain Eukaryota; kingdom Metazoa; phylum Chordata; class Amphibia; order Anura; family Pelobatidae; genus Pelobates; species Pelobates fuscus. The sequence continues at coordinate 36,917,689 of NC_086320.1, forward strand.
TTATTCTAGAGTAAACATTTGTTTGTTTTTTTTAATTTACTTTTGGTTGCTATTCTTTATTCTTGCATCCTTGTGGCCTTACAATAGAGAGGGTGATTTTACAACAACAACCTACACTGATCACAACCACTGACAGCTGTAGTGAATAACATGCATTATATCATCACAATGACAAATGTCAATCAGTAGGAAAATATCAGGCAGCAAGTGAACATACATGTGTTTTGAATTTCATGTGTTGGAATCAGGAAAATTGGGCAAGTGAAAAATCTGAGTGACTTTGACAAGGGCCAGATAGTGATGGCTAGACTACTGGGTCAGAGCATCTCCAAAACTGCAAGTCTTGTGTGCTGTTCCCAGTATGCAGTGGTTAGTAGCTACCGAAAGTGGTGAAAGGAAGGACAACCAGGAACTGGCGTCAGGGTCATGTGTGTGCCCAAGACTCATTGATGCATATGGTGAGCGAAGGCTAGCCATCCTGGTCCGTTCACACAGAAGAGCTACTGTAGCTCAAATTGCTGAAAAACGTCATGTCGACCATGATAGAAAGCTGTCGGACATATTACCTAAAATGGCTGGTCAATTGTTATTTCAATTTTTTTGTATCTAAATTTATTAAACTTTTGGTAATTTTATAGATTTTTATTTTTATATTTTGTCCCATATTTTGTGTGTGTATGACAGTTATCTACGTATTGGGCTACATAGTTGCAGACTGGTCAGAGTGATCATAATAATAACTGTCCACTGCTGAACATTCCTACAAAGCATCATTACTGGTCCAGTAATGCTTTGTAGGAACGCTTTCTTTTAGATTACGTGGGGAAGACATGGCGGCAGGATGCACTATGGGAAGAAGGGTAATGTTCTCCTGGGAAACCTTTGGTCCTGGCATTCAGTCCAACAGATTGTGTAACTATGGTTAAATCAAATCTGCAGGCAAATTGTATCCAAATCTATTAGAAACAATCTCAGATAGCTATCAATTAGCACCATTCTGATGAGAAAGGTTAACTCCCTGGAGGGGTCCAATACACCTCAATTATAAAACACTAATGAATTGATATTGTTTATTAAATTCATACTATTTTTGTTTTAATTTATTTTAACTCTTTGCCCACTGACAGTGTAATCAGAAATTTCCAAATTTCTGAATCAACGGATATTGTTGAGATCCATTCATTAAGGAGTTACCTACTTAACAACTGAAAGAGCAAAATAATGAAAATGTCTTTTCTTAATTTGGGGTTTTCAGCTATTTATTAGATAACTCCCTAATATGCTATTACATAGTTACATAGTTACATAGTTAGATAGCTGAAAAGAGACTTGCGTCCATCAAGTTCAGCCTTCCTCACACCTGTTTTTTGCTGTTGATCCAAAAGAAAAGAAAAAAACCCAGTTTGAAGCACAATTTTGCAACAAGCTAGGACAAAAAATTCCTTCTTGACCCCAGAATGGCAGTCAGATTTATCCTTGAATCAAGCAGTTATTACCCTACATTGAAAGATTATATCCTTGAATATTCTGTCTTTGCAAGTATGCATCTAGTAGCTGTTTGAACATCTGTATGGACTCTGATAAAACCACTTCTTCAGGCAGAGAATTCCACATCCTGATTGTTCTTACAGTAAAAAAACCTTTCCTTTGCCTTATTCTTACGTGCAATTGCCATAATTAAGGACGGCAAATTAGGGAGCCATCTACTAGACAACTGAAAGAGCAGAAATACTTCTTAATTGTGATCTTTCAGCAGCTTAGCATATAACTCTGTAAATTGCCACTTTGTGACTGCTACCTTCATTCATTCCCCTTTGGGAATAACGGGCATCCGAATATGAAAAATTTACCGAGCCGTGCACATCTCTACCGGATGGTGCCTGTGAGATATGATCATTCAGTGGAAATAACCCAAATTTTAACTAGATTTGTATTTAAGTCCTTAAGGACCAAACTTCTGGAATAAAATGGAATCATGACATGTCACACATGTCATGTGTCCTTAAGGGGTTAAGCCACGTACATATGAGAATTACAACCACAGATGAAATTTGTTTTGTTTTTTAACCAAAATGTTATCAAATTTCAAATTTTAATTCATATTTACTTTTATTAACTATATTTTGTTTAGTCGGACCAAATTTAGACTTTGGTGGGAAAACCCTGCTGGTCTTTCCCGGAATACAAGATGTACTGAATAGTTGAGTTGAAAGACTGTTTATCACTAATAATCGTTTTGTTCCTTTTTCCAAATGCTTTTGGTGATATTTAATTTCATGGTTCATATTATTGTGATGTCAAGATTACTACTATAACAATTGGGTTTTAGTTTGCACAAGTAAAATTTTATTTAGTGGATCTGCCCCAGTTTTGATCATGTGAAAACCATTGGCTCAACCATTTTTTTCTTGTTTTTTCTTGTTTTGTTTTCAGCATAGGAATTACTTTGTGGACCCCTTTTTCACTGTAATTATTAATATCAGAGATAACATTACAGCTGTGTATATTGTTCATACAGGGAGTGCAGAATTATTAGGCAAGTTGTATTTTTGAGGATTAATTTTATTATTGAACAACAACCATGTTCTCAATGAACCCAAAAAACTCATTAATATCAAAGCTGAATATTTTTGGAAGTAGTTTTTAGTTTGTTTTTAATTATAGCTATTTTAGGGGGATATCTGTGTGTGCAGGTGACTATTACTGTGCATAATTATTAGGCAACTTAACAAAAAACAAATATATACCCATTTCAATTATTTATTTTTACCAGTGAAACCAATATAACATCTCAACATTCACAAATATACATTTCTGACATTCAAAAGCATAACAAAAACAAATCAGTGACCAATATAGCCACCTTTCTTTGCAAGGACACTCAAAAGCCTGCCATCCATGGATTCTGTCAGTGTTTTGATCTGTTCACCATCAACATTGCGTGCAGCAGCAACCACAGCCTCCCAGACACTGTTCAGAGAGGTGTACTGTTTTCCCTCCTTGTAAATCTCACATTTGATGATGGACCACAGGTTCTCAATGGGGTTCAGATCAGGTGAACAAGGAGGCCATGTCATTAGATTTTCTTCTTTTATACCCTTTCTTGCCAGCCACGCTGTGGAGTACTTGGACGCGTGTGATGGAGCATTGTCCTGCATGAAAATCATGTTTTTCTTGAAGGATGCAGACTTCTTCCTGTACCACTGCTTGAAGAAGGTGTCTTACAGAAACTGGCAGTAGGACTGGGAGTTGAGCTTGACTCCATCCTCAACCCGAAAAGGCCCCACAAGCTCATCTTTGATGATACCTGCCCAAACCAGTACTCCACCTCCACCTTGCTGGCGTCTGAGTCGGACTGGAGCTCTCTGCCCTTTACCAATCCAGCCACGGGCCCATCCATCTGGCCCATCAAGACTCACTCTCATTTCATCAGTCCATAAAACCTTAGAAAAATCAGTCTTGAGATATTTCTTGGCCCAGTCTTGACGTTTCAGCTTGTGTGTCTTGTTCAGTGGTGGTCGTCTTTCAGCCTTTCTTACCTTGGCCATGTCTCTGAGTATTGCACACCTTGTGCTTTTGGGCACTCCAGTGATGTTGCAGCTCTGAAATATGGCCAAACTGGTGGCAAGTGGCATCTTGGCAGCTGCACGCTTGACTTTTCTCAGTTCATGGGCAGTTATTTTGAGCCTTGGTTTCTCCACACGCTTCTTGCGACCCTGTTGACTATTTTGAATGAAACGCTTGATTGTTCGATGATCACGCTTCAGAAGCTTTGCAATTTTAAGAGTGCTGCATCCCTCATGCAAGATATCTCACTATTTTTGACTTTTCTGAGCCTGTCAAGTCCTTCTTTTGACCCATTTTGCCAAAGGAAAGGAAGTTGCCTAATAATTATGCACACCTGATATAGGGTGTTGATGTCATTAGACCACACTCCTTCTCATTACAGAGATGCACATCACCTAATATGCTTAATTGGTAGTAGGCTTTCGAGCCTATACAGCTTGGAGTAAGACAACATGCATAAAGAGGATGATGTGGTCAAAATACTAATTTGCCTAATAATTCTGCACTAGGTGTATTGTAAGGAGTACAAACGTTACCTACACGTACGCTACAACCTCTTTTCTTTTTAATGCAGATTGGGTTCTTAGCCACAATATTTTAAATTGCTTTAGAATCTCTCGCCAATCACTGGGAGACATTACAAAGAGCTTCTTTGAGATTTGTTTTTTTTTTATCAAGTTTGGCAGAATTGTGAAATCTGAAAGAATTGCTAATACAGTATAATATAGTTACATAGTTACACAGGCTGAAAAGAGAGGTGTGCATCAAGTTAGGCCTTCCTTACATCTGTTTTCTGCTGTTGATCCAAAAGAAGGCAAAACAATCCAGTTTGAAGCATTTTCAATATGATCTGATTGTTTTGTAATATTGAATTGGTGCAAGGTTATCTTTGTGGAGGACAATTCCGGATCCTCTGGACATTTTTTTTTAGATTTTTTTTGTGTGAATTTTTTGTTTTTTTGCACTAAAATGTAACGGGTGATTATTTCCCTTTGTGTAGAGCAATATAAAACACACTTATATATTTCTGTTTCTTTTGTTTATGAATAGTGATGTCCCGAACAGTTCGCGCAATGTTCGGTCCGCCCCCTATTCGTCATCATTGAGTAGACTTTGACCCTGTACCTCACAGTCAGCAGACACATTCCAGCCAATCAGCAGCAGACCCTCCTTCCCAGACCCTCCCACCTCCATGATGAATAGGGGGCGGACCGAACATCGCGCGTGTTTGCGACCGCGAACACGCTAGGTTCGTCGGCGTACGGTTCCCGGCGAACTGTTCGGGACATCACTATTTATGAATTAAAACAATATCCTCAAGTAATAAGTTGGGTGTGGGGGGCATTTGGTGAGTGTGGTGTTATTGGATTCTTTTGTACATTATGGGAAATGTACGAGATGCTGACACTGACATCAGCCCCCGCTAAATATTCTTCTAAAAAGTATACATATAAAACAAGCAATAGTGCTACACAATGTAATAATTTATCAAATGTTTGCTATGTTGCACTCACAAGACAATGATCATGGCATATAAGGTGCCCTTCTTATATCACTGGAGTGCTAAAGACCATCCAAATTCACGTTTTTGGGGCAGGAGTACAACAATCTGTCCCAAGATCTTAAGGTGTTTTAAAAGTACTATGAAAAATATCTAATTTCTTCTCATAAAAGTTCTGATAGATTTTTGTCTCACCACAATTATGTCTTATGAATTAATAATGCTGTGTAATTATTATGTGAGTATACTTCTTTACTTTCTACACCAGAAAAGAGTGGTGCAAGAGTACATCGTAAAATGACGTTTTTCAAGCGTATAAATTAATATATTGAATGCGCTACGCAAAAAGTAACAGAAAAGTCTCAAAAGTAATACGAATTGGAAAAGACTGCCACAAGTAAAAGAATGTAGAGATTATTCAAGATCACTTAAAGGAACACTATGGTGTCAGGAATACAAACATGGATTGCTGACACTATAGTCCTGTAGTGGCTATTTAGGTGACCAGGTGACCATCATAGTAAAAAGGTCATTTTACTCATATTTTCTCCCATGCTGCACTAGTCTCACCGTGGTTCGCTCCATCAATCTTGGTTCTACCCCTTAAATATTATAATTAGGGCTTCTATGCACCGCTGATGGGTGGAGGCTGGGAGGAGGACACTTGGTCCTTCCCCTTTTAATAATATTATTAGGGCCCTCACCTGCCACCAATGGGTGGTGGCCCTGTTAAAACATTAGGTCCTTCCCCTTTCATGTCATAATTAGGACCTCCAGTCACGGGGACACACTATGTCCTAATGTTATAATCGCCCCTACTCACTTACCACATAAATAATTTATCTGTCCACCTTCCATTATTTCTTTAAAGTCTCCATCGATGTCCACGAGTTGGGACAAGGTGGCAACATGAGATGGGATTTTCTAGCAACTGGCAAAGTCATGGCAGCCCAGTTGTTTGTTTTAAATATAAAGTAGATATGCCCCCACCTGCCGCATGGTAGTTGGGTGCAAAGGGAGATTTTAAACATCCCTTTTAGTAATATGGGGGTCTTGTTGACTATCATAGGCATTTTATTTATTTCTATATTTTAAATATTTAATGTGGCCGATTTGAGCCATTAGGTCCAGCTGAAATCCGACCAAATTCGGTGCCATTTGGGGCCTGAATTGCAAAATCCAGACATTGTTAAATAGTGTGAACACTGCCTGGACCTTATAGGACTTTAGTGAACAACCCCTTATGAGATCACCTCTTTGAAGAATACATCACCTGTCTGTGTAGATACAGCAACACCCTTGTGAAGGAAGACCGGTTACACTTTAACCAAAGCATTTCTCAAACAGGACACTGTGGCAAATCAACTATGGTTGACATGGTAACTGTCACAAAGTACAACTTGTAGGCTGGTACTGTCTGTTTGCTCTGGGTGATAACAGCAATATCACTATCTGATATGCAAATATACAGAGTTAAAACAATATATCTCACTGTCTGAATAAACTGTCAATACATCAGGTGTTACTATTCTGGAAAAAAAATGTTTTCTTAACAGTAACTAAGAGCAAAAAGTGGATATCTTTACCCCTTCACTTCCACGCTATTTGCATACAAAAGGAATACCAGAACTAGGGGTTATTTTGTGTACTGTAGAATAACACCTAAAAAAAAATAAGGTTTTAATGTTTGTAAACATAAATGCACATCATTGACAGACACAGATAATGCATTCAATAGGGGATACTAGTTTGGGCCAAATCCTCTACCCCTCTTTTCTAGGAGCTCCATATTGTTAGTGTGTCTGAACAGTAATGTGTTCTTAGTCCCTTGACGCCGTTATGGCGTACTATGCCGTCCTGATAAAAGTGGGTTTAAAACCCATTGGGGGGGGGGGGGGGGGAGGGGTTGGTTACAGACCCGGACAGTCGCATGGCACATGGGCTCAGCAACTATATTACTTATACTAGCAAAAAGACCTGGACCTCAGTGAGGATCTTTACGATCTACCCTCCTTAAAGTCATCACAGAAGGTTTAAAGAACTGGCAAAACCGGACCAGTGACCGCAGAGACGCTGAAAACCATGCTGGGAGACTTACAGAAGGTCCTCCAGGCAGATGTGACTCAACTCCATGTGGACCTCAGAGGCCTGGACAGCCGCATTGGGAAGATACTGCCACACAACACACCAAAGCCATTGCTGAGCTCCAACATTAGGTGCAAACACTTAAACTGCAGCAGGCCAAAAATTAACTGCACTTCACAACACTCAAGGACCTAAGGCGACCTCATACAACTTTGAAAACATGCCTCTGTCCTTTTATACAGACATGTCTGGTTACACACTGCAGTGAAGACGGTCCCTGCAACCTTTCGTGGCTCTACTATGAATGCACAACATAAAATACAAGTCCTACACTCTGATACAACCCCTGACATCTCGGATCTACGAGGAGCGGTCACTCTGTTACAGCCACTTGGCCTACCGGCAAACTCACTTCAGACAACTAACCTACCAGGAGCCACTGCGGCAGTGCATCGCTGGGACCCGGCAAGGATCACTCTATTCGTCCCGCAAGGAGCGACGTCTTACATGCATGCGGCAGTTACCACCTGAATTTTGGGACTCTCAACATCATCACTCACCTCTTGAGGAGACGGACCTTAAACTACTAGCGGCTCGAATTTACTTAAATTTTATTTTCGGAATTCTTTCTTTTAGTTAATCATCCAAACTCCAGATGCCAAATTAACCACTCTAAATCTAGGTCACCACCTCCTAACCCATATGAGCACCAGCGTAAGAGCCAAAGATAGCACGGAGACTAGTCTGGCACAATGCCTGCTGCTCAGTGTAATTACAATAGGGCGGGTTGCTTTATAAACAAGCAGCAGGTAGATAGATCCAAAAAGTGCAGTCATCACAATTACAATGAATGTATATATTTAGATATGCTTATGTAAGTTGGTCAGCTTTATTTTATATGCTATTACTCATGCAACTACATCGTCAGCCTAGGGCAGAACAAAACCAAAATACACCACTGCTCTTTTCCGCTATGTAACTTCATTATGTTTCATATATAAATATTTAATGTAAATGAAAGATCTGTGTTTCCCCTGAACAAAATTATAGATAAGTGTGGGTGCACTTAATATAAAAGAGTTAAGTTATGGTTGACACATTCTAGGTTTTGTTTTGATCAGAAACAATTGCTTCCATCCTTAAGGGGTTAAACTACAATAAATGTGTTTAGAAATCAGTCTGTAAGTAAGATACATTGTGCTTGTTCTAAATTACATTTTAGTGGCATTAATTGTTATTAGTAAGACATCTAATCTTTTTCGGAAAAGCCCCACAATCACACCCCCTAAACATGTCCCTCTTTGTCTTCTTGGAATGTTGAGAGCTGGTGCGCACAATGTTCTTTGTAAAACTCAGATTTTTACCTGCTCACCCACCGATACAGAAATTCTAAATGTTTCTTTTTATTTATTTAAAGGACCACTCTAGGCACCCAGACCACTTCAGCTTAATGAAGTGGTCTGGGAGCCAGGTCCAGCTAGGGTTAACCCATTTTTTTTTTATAAACATAGCAGTTTCAGAGAAACTGCTATGTTTATAAATGGGTTAATCCAGCCCTCAAATCCTCTAGTGGCTGTCTCATTGACAGCCGCTAGAGGCGCTTGCGTGATTCTCACTGTGAAAATCACAGTGAGAGCACGCAAGCGTCTATAGGAAAGCATTGTAAATGCTTTCCTATGAGACCGGCTGAATGCGTGCGCAGCTCTTGCCGCGCGTGCGCATTCAGCCGAATGGGAGGAGAGGAGGAGGATCGGAGGAGAAGAGCTCCCCGCCCGGCGCTGGAGAAAGGTAAGTTTTAACCCCTTTCCTCTCCCCAGAGCCCGGCGGGAGGGGGTCCCTGAGGGTGGGGGCACCCTCAGGGCACGGCACTATAGTGGTCCTTTAATCCAAGTAATCAACTAACCATCTTGTAGTTCTGAAAATTTGGAAAAGTCTGTGCCTTTTTTTCTGTTGAAACCAAGTCTGGGTCCTCACAGCATATGGAAAATAGATCAAATAAATTAAACTATCACATAATTATTTACTAGGGCAGGGTTTATGATAAAACACGTTTAGGTTATAAAAATAACTACGCAGTATTACGTACACACCCTTCTCATCCTCGTCACGAGTTTCTTTTAGGAATCTACTTACTTAAAAGATAACCATTTTACACAATTTTAAGTATGGATAGCCGTAAGAATATCATAAAACAACTTTAACATTAATAACTGACTAATATAAAGCTCTAGAAAAAAGCTATAATACAAACATATCACCACTTTTATACTGACAGTACTGATTAAAACCTTCACCTGTAGGTCATTAAAAAGAGTGCAATTGAGTTATGATATTTATACACATTTTTAAGTAGAGAAGTGTATATGGAAAGTATATGACCTCTATGCAAAATGTATTGGGAGCAGTAATTATCAAATTTAAACCTGAATTGTAATGTAACGTAATGGATTGTAGGTTTTATTAACGTGGGCAATCATTATTGGTCCCATAATATCCTAGCTTTTAGACACTTAGAAGGGCTTGTAACCAGAAGCATTGGAGTAGACCTCAGGTTCTTGCAGTCCAGTATATTTGTTGTTTATAGCTGAATTTTTGCTACCATATCATTAATTCACATTTGTTCTTATTTTGATGATGTAGGACCATATGGGATTATTTCTTCAGGATATACATTTGGGCAGTGGTGGAACTACACCGGGGCCCACAGGCTCATGGTGCCCATCAGGTGCCCATGCACTTAGGGTCACCCGAGGGCCATGTCTGATCAGGGGCCAGGAGAGGTGCCTTGTCCTTTTAGCAGCACGACCGGGCCCCCTAGTCTGTTCAAAGCTGCGGTGCTGGGAGGAGGTGAATACAAGTCACTTCCTCCTAGATTACCAGAGATAAAGAGATTATTATCCTAGATTACCCTAGATTATCCTAGATTATTAGAGATAAAGAGCCAAGACCAGGGATAATTGAGAGCAGACTTCCATCACATTTAGCCAGAGGCAACTGGACCCCAGGGAAGCCACCCTCCTGCATCAAAATCATATGGAAGCAGAGGGGTGGCATATGTAATGCAGACTATGTGTGTATGTGCTGTTATCTGCGTGTTTGTGTTATCTGTGTGTAAATATTTTATCTGTGTGTATGTGGATGTGTTATCTGTTTGTCTGTATGTGTGTCAGTGTTTGTGTCTGTATGTGTATCATTGTGTGTATCTGTGTGTCTGTATCTGCATGTGTCCCATTGTGTGTTTTTGTTTATCTGCATGTCTGTACTTGTGTATGTGTAGGAGTGCCAGTGTTTGTACCTGTGTTTGGCAGTGTGTGTATTTGTGTGTCTGTGTATCTGCATGTGTAAGTGTGTGTCTGTAAATGGCATGTATGTGTATCAGCGAGTGTGTGGCAGTGTTTATGTATATGAGTATACATCACAGCATTCAAATTTCAACACTACACACAAATACACCCTTGCATTTAAACATCAACACTATATACAGACACACCCTTGCTTCCAAAACCAAACACTACACACAAGTAAAATACTGCTTTCAAATGTCATAAAGTACATAAAAACACAGAACACAATACTACACACAAATAGTCCCCTAAATTCACACACACATACTCCATACACATACAAATAAACACTGCAAGGATGGGCAAATGGTAGATCCACACAGCAGCACACTGCTCCCTCCTTCCTATGGGTTCCTGGTGCCAGCCATCTCTGCTGCCTCCTCTCCTGCCGCGTTGCACCGCTGTCTGAGAACAGGGAGGAACTTAAGTTCCATCACTTCCTCCCAGCACAGTAAGCGTTCCGGAAAACAGCCATCTTTGACAGAGACCTAAATCTAAGGTCTCAGCATAAGCTGAGTGCCCTATGCAATCATGCAAAGCTTTGATGGTGCTCAGAGTGACTGTTTAAAAGATCACAATCCTTCTGAAGCAGAGTTGTCAATATGTTAAAGAAACCATCAGACACTTCATAAATTCAACATCAAATAGAACTGAAAACACATTTCTAAAAAATTAATCAATACTCCAAAAAAATGTTTGCACTAACTAATCATAAACTTTACTAATAATTCTTTGTTAATCAATTAAATTAGTTTACATACAGCTAATGATTATAAATAAGATCTATAGTTTTTTAAGATTTTTTGGAAATTGATAACTCACATATGCACTGTGATGAACTGAACCTCGTCACGGGTGCTTGGAGGAGCCTGCTGGCCAGCCTTTTAACTCAGGACTATGGCCCAGGTGTTAGACTTTGGTTCAGGCCTGTTAAAAAAAAATTTTTGTGTACCGAACCAACTCCCAAACTCTTGGAACACCCGTGGGAGAAGTGTGCTGCTTATTAACCTTATTGACCTTGTTAACTGCAACATTCTAAACGGTCTGCTGGGTGGCCACCGTTCGTATAGACGAACATGAGGTAGCGGACATCTTGTTTTGAACCAAAATCGGACACTCGATGGCGCAAACATTGCTGGGACTTCCATCTCCAAGTATGTTCGGTGGCGTTCGTATAAAAAGAGCGGCGTTCGGTGGGAGCAAACTCCCGAACGAGGGACACATGGCAAGCACACATACAAACAGCTCTGTTCAGTATATTGTTGTATTTTTTACTCCCGAAAGAGACCGGCTGCACAGCCTGAATTCATGGAACTCTTTTGGGCAGTTTCATTCCGCTACGGCTCTTGACAAAGGCGACTTGCTTCGCCGAAACGCGCGTCGAGTTCATCTATTTAAGCGGATGATTTTTAAATCTAATTGATACCCTGTTGGGGTGGTTTGACTAATTAATACTTGTCTATTTTTTGCGATATTAGATGCTAGCTCTACTACTCAGAAAGACGTTAGGGACTCCTTCCCCCAAATCTCCTGTAGTTGTCTAGGCATCTTGTTAGATACAAATATAGCAGTTTAATTTCGGAATTTAAATTTCCTTTCTTGTTATGCCGTACATTTAATATGTTCTATACTTTGGATGCAACTACTGGCATTTATAGGAATTTAACTTTCCCTGCAACCTAAAGTTTGGTGCTATGCTATTTGCTTTGCTACATTTATTGTATCATTTTGTACAAGTAACTTGTTATTGACATATTTCTACCACACATACTGATAGTTACTTTGTCTATATATATTAGTCAATACCTTATCCCACTAGGTTCTAAGTTTTAACAATTGTTTGTACGTTTATTCTGGGTTTCTCCCCCTAAGAGGGATAATTAAAGAGTTTTTTGTTTTTGGCTACCTGCAATTTTCTTACAGTTTAAATTGCAGAACAGCCTATTAATCATAAGGATATAAGGTATTTTTGGGAGACAGACTGTTTTCACTCTGCCACCCATTAGTCCTAATTTTTCTTTGTACTTGTAGGGGTTAAGCCCCATTGTATCCTCTAACCATCACAACCCTGGTGGATGGACTTGTTCCATTCTTTCTCAGCGTTGTTCTTTTTCTACTTATTTTTAGGTTTTAATACCTAGGTTGTGTTTGTGTGTTTGACTGTTATCCATATTGATTATGGCAGGTTTTCTTGCCAATAAACCAGACAGCACTATGTGGTGTAAAGATGCGGACAAGGTCTTTTCTAATGAACAATTAGAATATACCGATGTCCCATCTGACATCAACCAATGTTTCAACAAACTTAATAAGACATATAGGCAACAGATCAGAGCCAGCTGGGAGATCTCCTCCCTTGACTTTTATTTAAAGAAAAGTATGATTCCAAGAGGTCTTAGAGTTCACACCATCCCCTCCTCTCATGCTGAAAATCCAGAAATGGTTAAAGAATGGGAACTAGCAGCAGGTCTATGCTCAAATACATTTATGCAAATTATTTGCAAATTTGAAAAAATCAAACTCCAGGAAACAGACAAACAACTAGAGTCTGAGTTAACCAATATTAACCAATTTCAATCTGATCCCTTGTTTAACCAATGGGAATTAAAGCTTAAACAGAACCTAGATAAATACCAACAGGTGATTAAAACTAGAAAACATCAGAAGTTTATTAGGGATTTGAAGGATTACGAAACTGGTAACGTTTACAGCACCTTCAAACGTCTTATAAGAACTAACTCTGAAAATGTGTTAACGTCAGATTATGATTCTTCTGATAATGATTCAGAGACTAGGCCGCTGACACAAACATGCCCATCAAATACTGACCCCAGTACCTCTAATCAAGGCAGCTCCAGGGGTATTTTGAAAAAGGGGGTGAATTTTTTAGAAATGGGTCACCTAGACGACCCACTACCACGCCAACTACCATATCAAATGCGCAACAGGGGTCAGGGGAGGAGTATAACAAAGAGAAGGCGATTTTAACCAACAGTTTACAAATAATCAATCTCTCAACTCGCCCACTCACCATCCAAGAAACAAGTGTCCTTACCAAGGGCCTTTCTTTTGTGCCAGTCCCACCTTTTAACAAATTCATATGGGTCAAAGATCTGCACTTGTTTGTCAGAAAACTTGCTTTATGTAAATATCATCAAATTAGAATGGATAAAAAGTTAAAAGATCTCGGCCTCCTCGATAAAGACTATGATTGTCTCATGACTCTAATATCCCTCCTGGACGAGAGTGATACAAATACCACTGCACATCAGACAAATTTGAAACCCCAGAGTCGGTTCACACCCATTCTGGGGAATTTCAAAAATATTGAATTCTTCTTGGAGTCTGTTAAATTTGCAATCGACAATATCCACCAGAAGGATCTGAATATTCATCCCAATATGAACCTAACAAAGTCTGAAAATAAAGCCCTCCAGTCTCTTAAAGTCGACACTACAATTACGATTAAACCAGCCGACAAGGGAGGGAATATAGTAATTTTTAACACGGCTGACTATATAAAGATGACTCTTAAGATTCTTGAGGATAGAGACACCTATCACCTCTTGGGAAAGGATTCTACGAATGCATTCTTGCACGACTACCAAGCAATTTTGGATATGGGCCGCAGTAGAGGGGTGCTAACACAGTAAAGGAGTGCTAACACAGTAAAGGAGTTTAAGCATGCGTGGGATAGGCATAAGGTTATCCTAACTATAAGATAAGGCCAGGGACTAATGAAAGTATTTAGAAAACTGGGCAGACTAGATGGGCCGAATGGTTCTTATCTGCCGTCACATTCTATGTTTCTATGTTTCTATCCAGGGATGAATATGATTTTATTCTTAATAAACATCCTAGGATAGCTACCTTCTACTGCCTGCCCAAAATCCATAAAAACCAGACCAGTCCCCCAGGACGCCCCATAGTTTCGGGTGTTGATAATCTTACCCAGAATGGTAGCACTTACTTGGATAAGGTTCTCCGCCCTTTCGTGGAATTGCTACCTTCCTTTATCCAAGACACCAAGCAAACCTTGGTTCGTCTATCGAATTTGACAGTTCCCGAATCTGTGTCACTCTGTAGCCTTGATGTTGAAGCCCTATACTCATCCATACCACACAAGGGGGGCATTCAACATGTGAAACATTACCTGGACAAAAGGGGTCCTGACCTGAATGACCATTCTCAGTTCGTCTTGGAATTACTTGAGTTCATCCTCTGCCACAACTACTTCCTCTTTAATGGAAAATTCTACCATCAGGTACAGGGCACTACGATGGGGACGGCTTGTGCCCCATCGTATGCCAACCTCCACTTAGGTTGGTGGGAGGAGGTAGTTGTGGTGGCTAGTGATGCTTTGTCACCTTATAGACCCTGTATTCATCATTGGGCTCGCTATATTGATGATATTTTGATCCTGTGGACAGGTAGTAAGGAAATGTTTGATAGTTTCGTATCATTACTTAACATCAATGAGCTCAACTTATATTTCACCTCTGAGTTCGGGGGTAACAAACTTAATTTCCTGGATCTTACAATTACGGTGAGCGGTGATTCTATCACCACTACACTGTACAAAAAGCCCACATCTTCCAACAGCCTCCTCCGCTGGGAGAGTTTCCATCCCCAACCTCTCAAACGTGGGATTCCTACAGGGCAATACCTTAGAGCTCGTAGGAATTGCAGTAATGTTGAAGATTTTAAGGTTCAAGCCAATATACTGCGACAACAGTTTAAAACTAAGGGTTACCCGAATAAATGCCTCAAAAAGCCTATAGAAGGGCTTTGGAGGCAGATAGAGGTTCCCTATTATCCCCCCAAAAAGTGGATTTTTCCACCAAACCTCAACCCCCACGGATGATAGCCACTTTTGATTCAGGCTGGGAGGCTGTTAGGAACGAGTTCCAAAAAATTCTGGCCATGTTTATTGGACGATGTTCATCTTAAAAGGGTCCTTGGGCCAAGGGTCGACATGACTGCACGTCGAGGAAAAAACCTGAGAAACCTCCTCGTTCCAAGTCACTTTCACTAGCAGAAGCTTTTTATCTTAGATCTATATAGAATATGATATATCTCTATATCTCCTTTTTCTGCTTTTGCCCGCTGGTATAAACTTCCCCAAAGTATAAGGTTCACGCCAGATCTACATGCGACACCGATATATATATTATCATTTATGCGATTAACTATCATAATGTCGATATCGCTCTATATCTGGTCTCATATCTTTTATAGTGTGTCCTTGTTTTAAGTTTATCCATAGCGAACTACCGCATACATTATACTATTATACCCTCATACAATGAGGTTCTGTGCCAGATTGTTGCCACTCTGCGGGTCCTGTGAGGGTTAAAATCCGTCTGGATGTCCGACGGTTTCCCCGCCCCTTTATTTCACAGAGCTACATGATTGGATGACGACCATGACGTCACCTTTATGGGCGGCACCTCACATACATTTAAAAAGAGGCGCCTTTCATTCCGCTACTGCTCTTGACAAAGGCGACTTGCTTTGCCGAAACGCGCGCCGAGTTCATCTATTTAAGCGGATGATTTTTAAATCTAATTGATACCCTGTTGGGGTGGTTTGACTAATTAATACTTGTCTATTTTTTGCGATATTAGATGCTAGCTCTACTACTCAGAAAGACGTTAGGGACTCCTTCCCCCAAATCTCCTGTAGTTGTCTAGGCATCTTGTTAGATACAAATATAGCAGTTTAATTTCGGAATTTAAATTTCCTTTCTTGTTATGCCGTACATTTAATATGTTCTATACTTTGGATGCAACTACTGGCATTTATAGGAATTTAACTTTCCCTGCAACCTAAAGTTTGGTGCTATGCTATTTGCTTTGCTACATTTATTGTATCATTTTGTACAAGTAACTTGTTATTGACATATTTCTACCACACATACTGATAGTTACTGATAGTTGTCTATATATATTAGTCAATACCTAATCCCACTAGGTTCTAAGTTTTAACAATTGTTTGTACGTTTATTCTGGGTTTCTCCCCCTAAGAGGGATAATTAAAGAGTTTTTTGTTTTTGGCTACCTGCAATTTTCTTACAGTTTAAATTGCAGAACAGCCTATTAATCATAAGGATATAAGGTCTTTTTGGGAGACAGACTGTTTTCACTCTGCCACCCACTAGTCTTAATTTTTCTTTGTACTTGTAGGGGTTAAGCCCCATTGTATCCTCTAACCATCACAACCTTGGTGGATGGACTTGTTCCATTGTTTCTCAGCGTTGTTCTTTTTATGTTGGTCCCCCAGATCGGGGATATCAGGGTATGTGACTGTTGTGGGGTTTCCATGTGTTTTGGGGGTACTTTCGGGAGGTTTAAAATGTGTGTTTTCTGTGCCTGGAGCTAATTGATTTTAGTACAGTTCCTGACTCAATTATCCCCCCAGGCACAGAGGAGGGATTATCTTGTTTTATGTGGGAGTGTCCTGGACCTGAGAGCCAATGTAATAATGTGTATGTTTTTGCTGTAGTCTACTCTCAGGTCCAGTGGGGAATGCCCTTGGAATATGTTTGAGGAAACCCCTTGCATGGGGAATGACATAAAAGGCTGTGTGTGGCTCCCATTAAACAAAATGCTTTACCCCTTCATGAAGTCTAGGCTCATGTTTGGGGGATTAGAGAGCTATATTCACTCTGGGGATTCCTATAATCACTATATTCGCTTGGATTACAACATTTGCTCTCGTAAGAGCAGCCTGCTTTGCCTTTTGGACTAAGAGAGGTCTACCCACTGGAAGCTGGATCCTGGTCTTGGGTCCCGGGTGGGTGGAGGACAGCGAGACTCCAACCAAGCTGCAGCGGTTTATGGGGTTTACGGTGGTTATGATGTCCGTTGCGGTGCTTATGGTGCTCCAGGATTACTAGGAAGCAACGATTGGCGGAGGTACCTGGTTGGGGTGCCAGGCGGTCCATCACATTGGTGGCAGCAGTGGGATGACTTCCTAGTGAGTATAGAAGCATCCTGGAGACACTGTTTGGATTTACAAATTGAGTCCACTTATTTAAGATTAAGTGGTCTGGGTGCTGCTGTGGTCCACTATGCAATGTAAAACATTGCTGCTTAAGAAAAAAAACACAAATGTTTATTTTTCAAAATGAATGACATTCCGAAATGCGGAATGAATGAGACGAATAACATGCCGAACTGCCGAATGCCCGAAATGAATGCCCGAATGCCGCGTTCCCAAATGCCATATGTCCGAACCGAATGTCATTCGGCAGTTCCGAAGTCCTTATATCTTACCATACTTAGGTACTAATTGAGTTTTTTGGATAAACTTTTCAAATGATTTCATATGTGTATAAACTTTTCAAATGATTTCATATTTAAATGTTTTGCTACGTTTTCATACATTGGTATATTTTTTTATATATGATATAATTTTTTTTATTGTTTAATATTTTAAAAACAATCATTTGAAAAGTGTAAAGTATAAAAAATATGAACTCCTTTGAAAATATTATCCAAAAATATTAAATCGAGGCCTAAATTTGAGTTATTCTATAGCAGTGAAAATGCGCATTTGAATCCATATATGGAAACAGGTATTTCAATGATAACTTAGTGAATAATTCCATGTTTCATGTGCATGCTATTTAGATTATCAATAAAAGCAGAGGGAGTTAATTGATTGGCTGGGAGATCTCAGCAACCTCCTGGTTTTCGTAGTTGTCATCAGATATACAGTGCAGGAGGATTAGAATCTGGACTCATCCTGTGAAAGACCAATATTCCTTGGTAGAATCTCTACTATTATTATTTAAATGCATTATTGATATAATATCATAATTTCAAATGGCAAGTTATCCAGACGTGATCTTTTATGTTTTTTTTTTTTTTAAAGTGAAGAATAGGCAGACTCTCTCAGAGCAGTGGCGGATCCAGAGCCTGATCTCGGGAGGGGCACTTGTAGATTATTTAAATAAATAATCCAGACACAATAACCACTACAGCTCAGTGTAGTGGTTATAGTGCCAATAATGCCAAGACCCCCTCCCAGAGTAAGTAGTCAAACTGTTTAAGAACTGTTTGACAACTTACCTGAGGTCCTCTGGGGAATGGGTCTGTAGTAGGGCAGAGGAGCAGTGGTATGTGTGAGTGGTGCAATGTGTGAGGGGTGCAGTGTGTGTGTGTGTGTGAGGGGGACAGTGTATTAGCAGTGTGTGTGTGTGTGTGAAGGTTGCAGTGTGTACGTGAGGGCGGCAGTATATGTCAGGGGTGCAGTGTGTGTGTGGGTCAGTATGTGTGTGTGACAGTTACAGTGTGTGTGTGGGGCAATGTATGTGTGTGGGGGCAGTGTGTTTATGGGGGGCAGTGTGTGTATGTGGGGCAGTGTGTGTATGTGGGGGCAATGTGTTTATGGGGGGCAGGGGCAATGTGTGTGTATGGGGGGCAGGAGCAATGTGTGTGTATGGGGGGCAGGGGCAATGTGTGTATATGGGGGGCAGGGGCAATGAGTGTGTATATGGGGGGCAGGGGCAATGTGTGTGTATATGGGGGGCAGGGGCAATGTGTGTGTGTGTATGGGGGGCAGGGGCAATGTGTGTGTGTGTATGGGGGGCAGGGGTAATGTGTGTGTGTATGGGGGGCAGGGGCAATGTGTGTGTGTGTATGGGGGCAGGGGCAATGTGTGTGTATGGGGGCTGGGGCAATGTGTGTGTGTATGGGGGCAGGGGCAATGTGTGTGTGTATGGGGGCAGGGGCAATGTGTGTGTGTGTGTATGGGGGGCAGGGGCAATGTGTGTGTGTGTGTGTGTGTGTGTGTGTGTGTATGGGGGGCAGGGGCAATGTGAGTGTATGTGTGTGTATGGGGGGCAGGGGCAATGTGTGTGTGTATGGGGGGCAGGGGCAATGTGTGTGTATATGGGGGCAGGGGCAATGTGTGTGTATATGGGGGGCAGGGGCAATGTGTGTGTATATGGGGGGCAGGGGCAATGTGTGTGTGTGTGTGTATGGGGGGCAGGGGCACTGTGTGTGTATGGGGGCAGGGGCAATGTGTGTGTATGGGGGGCAGGGGCAATGTGTGTGTATATCGGGGGCAGGGGCAATGTGTGTGTGTATGGGGGGCAGGGGCAATGTGTGTGTGTATGGGGGGCAGGGACAATGTGTGTGTGTATGGGGGGCAGGGGCAATGTGTGTGTGTGTATGGGGGCAGGGGTAATGTGTGTGTGTGTATGGGGGCAGGGGTAATGTGTGTGTGGGGGGCAGGGGCATTGTGTGTGTGTATGGGGGCAGGGGCAATGTGTGTGTGTGTATGGGGGGCAGGGGCAATGTGTGTGTGTGTGTATGGGGGGCAGGGGCAATGTGTGTGTGTGTGTATGGGGGGCAGGGGCAATGTGTGTGTGTGTGTATGGGGGGCAGGGGCAATGTGTGTGTATGTGTGTGTGTGTGTGTGTGTATGGGGGGCAGGGGCAATGTGTGTGTAGAAGAAGGATAGGGGGGGGCTTTTTTTTTTTTAATGTGTGTGTGGTTTTTTTTTTAAACATTTAATTAAAATTAATATATCATTTATGTCCCCCCTCCCTTCTTACCTTTACTGGGAGGAGGGGGGACATCTTTCTTTCCTTGGTGGTCCCAGTGGGGATTCCCTGGTGGTCCCAGTGGTAGGAGTGAACTCTAGCCCGCGCTCCAGGGCTAGAGTTCACTCTCGCGAGATTTGGAGCGTTGCCGTGGTAACCGCGGCAACGCTCCAAATCTCGCGAGAGGAGGACCCGGAGGAGCTGCTGGTAACAGCTCCCGGGTCCTCTCTCCCTCCCCTGCCGGTCGGCTGTCAGTAATGTGCCTGCAGACCGGGGAGGGAGATCACTGATCTCCCTCCCCGGTCTGCAGGCACAATGCAGGGCTGGCACTTGGGCAATGTCAGCCCTGCATTAGCCGGCAGGGGAGAATCTCGGGGGGGGGCAATTGCCCCGTTGCCCCCCCCCTGGATCCACCACTGTCTCAGAGGCCTATTTAGTAAGTCCTGGAAAATAGACTATATACTCACAAAGGTACCTTGGAATTCTGTTTGCCTCCTTAGCAACATCAGAACAAAAACCTTCACTGAACATTCCTTAGAGTAACAGGAGCAGATTGGTACAGCTATATGACAGGAAGTTCAGATAGCACACCTGGCTCAGGTCAAGGACCTAGTCATCACTCTTCAAGATAAACCCAGAGATAAAGACACACTTTGTAATCGTACTTAGTAATAGCACGTATAATAGCATATCTGTGGTAAGATGCCACTACACACAACATACTTATAGTTCATGGTGTATAATATATTACAGTACATATTTTAAGTTTGTATATTTGTTATATACTAATTGTTTTCTTTACACATTGTATGGACTTTTTATTTTATTATTTTTATTACTCTGCTGGTACAATATATTTATTTACATTTATATTATACCGCTGGGTCTTGCCTAAGAAAGAAATAAAAGCAGACGCGTATCAACCATAATACATTGTCTTCCTGTGCTTAAATATCCTTGTTAACTGTGCAGTTTATATACCCAACAGATCTAAATTTCCCTTTGTCCCTCCCACATGTGCACTGGCTTCCTCCTTCACTTCCGGATTCTCAATGCATTTGGCCTCACTTCCATCTCTATGGTCGAAACGCGTCTGCTTTTATTCCTTCCTCAGGTGGGACTCCACCGTCTATGTCTATGGACATTTATATCTCTGCTACATAAACTGCATTTTTGGCGATTCTCCCGGCCACTTTATAGATCTAATTTATATTATTTTTAAATGTATATTCTTTACATCATATAAATAAAATTTTACATACCAAAGCCTGAATAGGGATCCATGGGCTATCTGTATAGAGCCTGATTCTGCTCTCAGTCATGTGAGTGAGTTATCATATGGTACCATTTGTATTTTCATATGCAGATCACACTATGTATATTTTCTTTTTATTCATGTGATTTTAGATACATGTGCATTTGTTCTGGATACTGTAGGCCATATTAATTAAACTATTCACAATATTAAATATTTTGTGTATGTATAGAATCTGTGTAAATGTAGCATTATTTGCATTTTAGATTTTATGTTTAAGTATAGGTGTTAGGGAAGCACTTTCTTTTGTTACACATGCAGTGTACTATAAATTTATTGAAATGCCAACACACTTTCTTCACTTTTTTGTATAATTTATCGAAGGTAAAAACCAAAGAAAAAAAAGTTACCGGGGCTCTTCCCAAATCCCTAGGCATATAAATAAATGGAGGTTATTTAATTGCTCCAATGGCCGTGAGAGGGATGCCCACCAGCCACGTCAAGGCAAACCTCTTAGGTGGATCCTACACTGACTATTCACTGACCTTGCTTCATTGTGCTTCTGGCAAAGATATCTCTAATGAGACAGAAAGGGGTATTTTTTATATACATCCCTACATGCTTATTAACCCTTAATAGGGAACACATAGGGTGGGCGGCAGCATTGTAACGTAACTGTGTGATACAAAAGTGAATACAAATACAAAAAAACAAGTCATGCGCTCCATAGTACATGACAGCCCCAATACATACAGTTAAAACCGAAGAAAAAAAACGTATCTGCGCTCTTCCTAAATCCCTATGCATATTTAAATAAATCGAGGTTATTGAGTAACTTTTTTTCTTTGTTTTTTACTGTATGTTTTGGGGCTGTCGTGTACTATGGTCTTTGCTGCCGCCCAAGAGTAGTGGGAGTTTGAGCGCAGGACTTGCTTATGTGACTTTATTGATGGTGCCTAGACCAGCTTTTTCTAAATATACTATTTAGGTTTTGTTTTGAAGTATTCCATTTTGGTTGCGCTAACTTTCCCTTTTGAAAAATTATATGAAATATGTGTTTAAAAATAAAAAAACAAGGATTTAGGATCACACGGTAAATGTCCTGTTTATGGTACATTTCTACCCCTATATCTAGAATCAGATAGCTACAAATATCATACAGATATTTTTTGGTGAAATACCTGCATGTAACCAAGTTAAAATATTACTAAACCCTAATGTTCTTCAGGGAATTTACAGCAGAGCTGAAGAGGCCCGTGCACTGCGGCGTGGATTAAAAGATGAGTGAACTACTTTTCAACCATTGTATAGACTGGGGGCAATCACCTAAATGATGACTAGAAAAGTTGTATTCCTAACACTACAGTATCCTTTAAGGTCAAAATAGCCAAACTCGAAAACTTCTCTAACTCCACTGTGCTACCATTTTGTCTACTTTTGCCTTAAATTTTAAATTTGCTTTGAATTCTATCTTTATTGAATAATCCTGGAATGTTTAGTATCAGAGAGAGTATATGTCCTGTTTAGAGAACATTCCAAACCCTTTATCTCAAATCAAATAATTTAAAATATCATAAAGATACTTTGTGGGAATTACCTGCATGTAACCACGCTAAAATACGACTAAACCTTAATGATCTCTAGGGAATTTACAGCCAAGATGACTAATGGCCGCTAATCAATTACTGTACCCTGCGGTGTTCACATTTCTTCACAAGGAATATACGTAGTTCAATTAAATGTTCTTTAAAATATCCTTTAAGATCAACGCATTACATATGATGTGTCATGATTGAGAAAGTTGTGTCTGAGCGATCGACTGAAGCTCTTCTGAAAACTGAGGAGATGTTCAAGATCAAAGAGAGGAAATCGATCACCGTCCAGACAATCCTGAAGAGAAAGGAGAAGGTTATTATTCTCTATACTTAGTAAAACAGAGAAAGATTATGAGTACCAGGAGAAGTGCACACTCGAGCTAGTAACTTGGTAGATAAGGTGGGCCTCCAATGCGTTTAGGAGAACAGAGAACAAGACTTAGAGTTTGGGATCAGCATTTTGTAAGCGTCTAGAAAGATTAGTTCATTAATTCGCAAATAGTTGAGGACCACAATAATTTATAGGTGTTTGTGAAGAAAAAATATTAGAATAAATGAATTGCAATATGTCTACATCAGCGTTTCCCAAACCAGTCCTCAAGACCCACCAACAGTCCAGGTTTTGTTAGTATCTCTATTGGAATAAAACAGGGAAATACATAAATCCTGGACTGTTGGTGGGCCATGAGGACTGGTTTGGGAACCACTGGTCTAAATATTGGACGATTTGTAATACATCTGAAATTCCAAACTCTCAAACGCTTTATGAACGAAACAGACAATGGATGAACAGCTTTGATTGTTTCGTGATTCTGAGTGCAATCTGCGGTGCAAAAAAAAAAAAGATGGCTGATTGAAAAAAGGGTAATTGATGGTTAGGGGACAACCAGTAAATGTTGATTTTATTCACAGATCAAGTGAGAAGTGACCAATAGAGGGATAAAGGAGGAGCCATAACAAAAAATGATATTTATATATTTAATAAATATTTTCTATATAGAGATTTCTGCTAATCCTTTTTTTACGCATTTGGTTACTTCTTCTCCTGATCTGTGAACTAAATGTCGAGAAAGTCTGAGTACTGCAAAATCTATACATAGTATTTATATATCACTGATTGGCCACTTTTCGCACCAAATTGGTTCATACAAATTGGTTTTCCCAAAACAACAGCGTAGACAAAATTCACCCCAACCGAAGCTCAAAATGAACAAAACCCAAGTATTTTTGTCCGCTGATGAATCAGTTCAGACGAACAACATTTTTTTTGCTGTGCACACGTCTAAAAGATACCGAAACATCAAAACTTTCAAAATACTACAGAAATGTAAGCAGGCAAAAGATAACTGAGCATTTTAGTTAATTGTTTTCTGTCTTCTTTTAATGATCAAACTATTTTTCCTTGAACCTTTAATAAAGCTACATGCAAAGGCTGTGTCACTGGCTGTGACTTGGTCTCTGGATGACTGCATAGTTTTGTCGACTACACTGAAGAGTTATTTGTTAGCTTCCAATATGCTGTGTACACTCGAAACAGCTAGTTCAATAAAATAACTAAGTATGAGAAAAAACACAATCTCTCCAATGATCTACAAGGATTTTTAAGGGGAGTTTAAAGGGACACTATAGTCACCTGAACAACTTTAGCTTAATGAAGCAGTTTTGGTGTATAGAACATGCCCCTGCAGCCTCACTGCTCAATCCTCTGCCATTTAGGAGTTAAATCCCTTTGTTTATGAACCCTAGTCACACCTCCCTGCATGTGACTTGCGCAGCCTTCCATAAACACTTCCTGTAAAGAGAGCCCTATTTAGACTTTCCTTATTGCAAGTTCTGTTTAATTAAGATTTTCTTATCCCCTGCTATGTTAATAGCTTGCTAGACCCTGCAAGAGCCTCCTGTATGTGATTTAAAGTTCAATTTAGAGATTGAGATACAATTATTTAAGGTAAATTACATCTGTTTGAAAGTGAAACCAGTTTTTGTTTCATGCAGGCTCTGTCAATCATAGCCAGGGGAGGTGTGGCTAGGGCTGCATAAACAGAAACAAAGTGATTTAACTCCTAAATGACAGTGAATTGAGCAGTGAAATTGCAGGGGAATGATCTATACATTAAAACTGCTTTATTTAGCTAAAGTCATTTAGGTAACTATAGTGTTCCTTTAACAGTAACTGCATCAATTTACACTATGTTGCGCTAGATCGGGGATAAGCAACCTTCGGCACTCGCGATATTTTGGACTACATCCCCCATAATGCTCTTACACCCATAACGCTGGCAAAGCGTCATGGGAGGTGTAGTCCAAAACATCTGGAGTATCGAAGGTTTCCTATGCCTGCTCTAGACAGTCGATTAGTAATTTCCTACATGTGGGTTTGAAAGAAGTAGAATCCTTGGCACCTAGTGTGTTTTTTTTTTCATCAAACATCCATCAAACAAGGTTTTCCTGGGAATTACAGGGATATTCTCATATGTGTAACTTATTTCCTAAAAAGGTGTTAAGGCGCATACAGTTAATATTTAATGGATCTCATGCAAGAAAAAAGGAATCACCAAAGTCTGCTTTAGTTAATGATTTCATACACATTATCTGTCATGGATTTTCCAGCTGAAATTACCATACCTTTTTTTAGAATGTATCAGTCGATTATTCTCAGTGGATGATAATAGATTCATAGTTCGCAAAAAACAAGTCATGTTTGTTGTGAACTTGTTCAGCATTAATTTTGGATCATATCTTCTACATAGAGCCCTATGAATTAATAGTTGACGAGTAACGTATGGAACAGGTTATGTGAAATAAAATATATTGTTATTGATTTTAAGCAGCGGACACATTAAATAATTCCTTGATTAATCTCCCACACTGACGTCAATGTCAAGACCTCATAACAGAAGGAAAAATGCAAAATACTTTGTATATCAATTGCAGTTAGTATCGTAAAGCTAACTACACTGCCTGTGATTGCCAGCCATGTAAGTACATACAGTTATTGCACTCAGATTTTACTTCAATTTACTGCATCCAGCCCGTCTACAGAACCAGTCAATATTCCAGACATTCTCGTCCATTTAATGTACCTAATTTCTCCTCCCCAGGCTGTTAATGTTCACAGCCCCTCAGCTCAACAGCCAGTTCATATCCTAAATCTTCTCCTCAGCTACTTACCTACAGCAGTGAGTAACCACCTCCAGCAAGCTCATATCGCAAACCACCTCCTCTATTTATTTAATGACTAATCCATCCCATTATTGTCCATCAGCGCTGGCATATACATACAGTTAATGTACCCTATCGTATGCACCACCAAGTTACTTGGCTACAATGGCTTCTGCCTTCCTCATCTGTTTTTCTCATCTAGAAAAATTAGAAGGAGGCTCCATACCAATATCAAATATTTTCAAAAAGGAAAGGAATTATAGCATACCTTCTGCTCCCATACATGGGTGACCATGCCACTATGGGGACATAATGGTAACATTACAAATAAGAAATAGGACGTTCTCAATTCTCCCAGTAACTACATGACCCTAGGCCAGGAGTAGAAAACCTAAGGCAGTCCAGACCTTGTGGACTACATCTTGTGGACTACATCTGTCATAATGCTATTACATTACATGCTGGCAAGTCATTAGGGGAGATGTAGTCCACAACATCTGGGTTTTCTACCCTTGCCCTATGCCTTAATCTATGCATATAGAACAAAGGCTCATATTTGCAACATCCTTTAGGCCCTTAGCAGGAATCTTTGACTAGTACTTTTACTTGAACTTCCTAAGGCCCTATTTTAATCCCTATCCTAGTAATTGTTAGTAAAAATGCTGAAGTGATGCAGGAAAGCCCCAAAGTACGGTCAGTGTGTCGCTGGCCCTAGTGTTATTTTGAGTCCCCCAGAGTACTAGTTTAAATCCTAGACAAAAATTCTAGGTTAACCCCTTAAGGACACAGCTTTAGAAAGAAAAGGGAATCATGACGGAACATTTCTGTCATGTATTCTTATGGGGGTATTTGAGTGAAAATTAGTACCTCAGTAGCAACCTGTACATATGGATATGTCTGCGAGTGTGACATAAGCCTTAATAGCCAGCCAAGTAAGAATTTGGCAGCAAACCATATTCATTTTAACCCCTTTATGACATAGAGTTAGACACATCTTTTATCATCCCATTGAAACATAAAGGGGTTAAAAAATATCAGTTTCAAAGGTCTCCCTCTGAAGGTAATTGATGAAGTACACAATATAAACATTTTAAATGACAATTCCCTCTGCACTGAATCCCAGGCTACCCTATTGTTTAAACATGCCTACAGAATGAATCATAATCATTCACACGGTACATACAAAGGTTACATGCACACCCCAATTACTTTCACAGCCATAAATTAAAAACCCTCTACCCTATTCATACATTCTCATAAAACTGTCCAATGTCTCCTGATAAATGTCAAATGACATGACAAATACTAATGGAATCCTAATACCGTTCATTCTTAATTCCACATTGAAGAATATTTTCTGCCTATGTAATGTAAGCCTGTAATGGTTGGGTGGGTTGGAATTTGAATGGATATTTTTTCTGTATTTTCAGTTGAGTTTTAAAAGGAATTTTTGATCCGACTATGACAAAGTCCTGTTCTAATGTGCTGGATATTTTATCTAAATATTGTGCAAGCCAAATTATAAAACATGTAATAAAGATTTTGCTAGTATAATACAAAGATTGCATTTGTATGTCTTCCTGAAATTGACCTTTTCAGGAACCTTTTCAGCGTTTGATATAAATTGATTTGAATTACCAAAAAGCCTCCTCAATCTGAATCATAGTTTTTTCCTTTTTGTTTTTGTTTATGTGGTTGTTGGTTAAATACTACTTTGGAGCGTTTTATTTTAAGATGGTCTATACTAGTTTATATTAGACATACCCCTAATACATATTGGTTCTTTATCTTAAAAAAGATTTTGACCATATTGGGACCTGTTCATGCGAACAATATCCTATTGCAAAATATACAGTCTTGTACTAAGGCTACTCAAGGTTACTAAGGTTACATATCTTTGAAATATATTTGAAATACTTTCTTCAACCATCTACATGTTACTTGCTAGTAAAATACAATCATTAATCGGCAGACTTCAAACTGCACCTCCTATCTTTGTAGAATATCCAGTCAATCGATAAATCCAAACCCTTCTCTGAATGTTTCAATGCAAAAAAAATAAAAATTGTCATCTTCACCTAAGCTTCATTCCAAGAAGCTACTGAATGTCAAATCCAGAGAATCCAAATTAAGGACAGAAAAATGGACAAACGTTAGTCACAGAATCTGCTGAACTCTGTATTGCTGTTGTAATGATTGTAGGGTAATTAGGGCATAACCCGATTAAAGTACAATTAGAAAAAAACAACGGAGAAAAACCCACAAGGGGAAGAAATCCACAAGAAATTACCATGAGAGACAAGTATTTAAAGGAAAGGTAACCTGAAAAAAAGATAAAATTTAAGAAAACAATAAAAAAAAAATGTTAAGTCTTTATTGTGGTAGAAATGTGTAAGTGCATTAAAAAGGTAGCTGATAAGAATGAAAGCCCAAACAGTATGATAGTAAGAACTTTTTAATATATCACCCCAGACTGGCAGTTAGATCTCTCCTTGGATCAAGAAGCTGTTAACCAACATATTAAATACTATACAAATTTATATAGACTGTAATAAATACACCTCTTCAGACAGAGAATTCCACAGCTTTATTTTTCTAACTGTAAAGAACACATTTATGTTTCCTTTCTTCCAGTCTAAATGGGTGACCTTTTGTCCTATGTATAGTCTTAATTACAAATAGATATCCAGATAATAGTTTATATTGGCCCCAAATATATTTGTATAATGTTTCATATCCCCTTTGAGATGCCATTTTTCTAAAGAAACATTTAAATATGTTAACCTTTTCTTATAACCAAAATCGTCTATTCCCCCTATTAATATTGAAGTCCTCTTCTGCACTTTTCTAGTGCAATAATATGATTTTTTAGAGCAGGTGCCTGAAATTGCTCAGCATATTCAAGATGCCTTACCATTAATTTATAAAGAGGCAAAATTATGCTGCATTGTTACTTCCTTTTACTGAGTGTAGCTATAACGTATACTAGTCACTCTGTAATGTTTTTATCGTAAAGAAACTTTATCTTTTCCCATAGGACCATGGTCTAACCCCCCAAAAAACAAAGTGTAGTTGAAAACTTTTGTTTCTTGTGTCTTTTTATTGTATCTGTTATTGACTTTCTGTTTTTTTCCCCAAGAAACATTTGCATAAAATGGATTACATTGTTTCATGTCCCTGTCTCTAAATTCACACATGCAAACATAGATATGAACCACAAGATAACAATGTGTCACGTATTCATCCGCACATAAAAATGTGGTTAATGGCATTTACTGTCCTGACAGGAAAAGTTGTGCCGAGTAACATTACCGTCCTGACAGGAAAAATTGTGTCGAGCAACATTACCGTCCTGACAGGAAAAGTTGTGCCGAGCAGCAATCATGCTCATGGAAACCTGGTAATTACTTTTGGGGTCAAAGGCCGGTCGTGGCCAATCAAATCCACTCGAGGGTTTGTGCTGAGCAGCTATTATGTGGACATGGAAACCTGGTGATTGCCTTTGGGGTCAAAGGCCGGTTACAGCCAATTGGATCCACAGGAGGGGTATTTAAACCCAATTCTCCTCTTGCTCATTGCCCTGTCGTGGTTTCATGCCTATGGTTATTCGAGAGTGCGTTCCTGATCTTGATTTTCTGGTATTTGACTGTGGCTTTGTTTTGACTTCCCTAATATCTGGTATCCTTGACTTTTGGCTTTCCCTAATCTTTGTGTCTGATTCTGTGTCCCTGACCTCGGCAAGTATTTTGACTATTCTTGGAGACGTTAAGTATGGCCATTCTAAGGTTCGGTCCTTAGTCCTAGGTGTGACACAGTACTGCGTGCTGGATCAACTTGTAATCCTGACACAATGGCACTGGGGATATTGTCCTCATTGGAAGCATTACTCATTATTTTGTTTCTTTGTTAACGTATATTTTGTATTTTATTTTTCTTTGTGATAGTATATGTAATAAAAAAATGGTAATCTTGACATTTATGGATTTTTTTCCGTTTAATATTTAACTGGGTCACACCTTTTCCCACCTCTATACTGACTAATCATCAATATACCTTGGGACAAAGAAGGGAAATTATTATTCAACAGCCTTGGGAAGGGAAATGTGACTGACTAATCAACTGCTGACTAATCCCAGAGACCTAGGTAGAGTTATAGGAGAGAATATATGTGTAGAGAAGGAAGTGAGGAGGATGAGTATGTAAAAGGCTAGGATAGTGTGAAACCAATGGACCACAAGACGAATAGCACAGGGGATAGGGAGGAGATGCCAAAAGACCATTCTCTCCTTATTGTCACATGGGGTTACACTACATGGTGTAGGTGTCATATGATGTTTAATGTCTGCACCCTTTCTGAGACTGGACTCCACATCTGACCTTTTGTTCACTACAGTGATAATGAATGTAATAATAGCTTCAGGAAGAGGAGTAAAACTAAGAGATCCAAATATGTATATCATCTTGTATTCTTATCACAAGATTATTTTCATTATATGCAAGATAAAAGTGTGCTTGGAATATCCCTATAATCTCTGTTTATAGAAAACTGCACTTTTTTATTGTTATTCTAAGACATTATCTCTCCGTGTGACTAGGTGTGCAGCCTTTATCTGCACAGCCACCCCCAATTAGTCTTTCACTGGCCATGCTATATATTACTGAGCTGCAATGTGATTGGTGAAGGGTGCAATAAATGCCAATAAACACACTACTCGGAATGCTTTATATCTGCATGTAGTACACTCACGTGAAAGGGGATTTATTTAGATATTATCAAAACATTATGGTATCATGGGGCAGAAAGATGGATCTTGTAAAGATCTAACTAATTAAAGGCTAAACTCTTTATTATCTAGCCAGTAATATATTACAATTAAAGATATACTCTCGGGGGGCGGACCCTGATTACCAAGCGGACTAGACGTGTATGTTGAGAGCTCCTGAGTCTGGAGCCAAGATTCTGGGTCTAGCGCCCGACCACCCGATCACATCGACTGCTAAACGCAATAATCGTGACAAGGAGACTGCACTGCAGCTGGAGATACCCGACACATAGCTCTCCGGTGCTGGGCGGACCAAATCCTGACCTGCGGCCTGTGCGGGTGGGAGCCTAGGAGAGACGGCCGCTCTCCCGGTTCTCTGGCTGACAAGGGAGCACTCCCAAATCACCTCCCTCCCCTACCCTTGTACCGGTGGGGGTTGTCCCGGTCCTTAAGGACCCAAGCTGCCTCAGTCACGGACGCTTCTGTGAGCCCTACGAAACTCCCAAGCCACATGGGAAAGGAGTCACTCAAGATGGCGGAAGCACCAGGCTCTACAACACAAGGTCTGACACTGCCACAACCTGTCTCAGCAGGCCCTGAGAACAATGTAACAGACACTCTGGGAGGCATATTTGACAAGTTTTGGGCCATGCTGCTCAACCGTGCAAAGCAAGCAACAGCCACACAGGAGACCGATAAGGAAGACCGAGTATGCAATATGGAGCAGCCTGGGAGGCCTCCTGTGGGCCGACAGCTACCCCACACTAATCTGACTACTCTAAAGCGACGACAACCGCGGAAACAACACAACCGGCTGAGACAGCGAGTCGAGGACAGACGTACTGCCCACCGCTGCTGTGAAGTGCAGAACTCCAACGTACCAACACTTGTCCTGGGCTACATGCAGAAACTACCGCAGCCACCTCTGAGCTGCTCCCCAGGCCATCTGGGGCTAGGCGTCTCCCCACCAAACGAGAGAGCCGCCGCCTGGCAGTTCACCACCATGCTGGACAGTCTGGTAAACCCTGTGGGCATAGGCTGAAATAGATCCACCCGAGTGACATGTGGAGCTGGGGCCATCTCTATACAATTAACCTCTTCATGGGACATTGTAACAGTCTGCAGAATACGGCTCCAATAGCCACAATTAGCGTGTACATAGTTCATACTTTTGCTTTAATTTTGTATGTACCAGCTTAGCCATGTTATATGATTTCTTAAGCACTTTCCCTTCCTTGCATCGCTTCCACTTGTATAAGTGCCCATAACCTTTCTCAGCAGGATTAACCTGCGATTAGCAGCCTACCATTGAATACCCCACTATGTGTCTGCTTAGGTTTGGGTAATGTAATCTACACCAAAGGAAATAGTGCAGTAACCTAGTCACATGATGTACTCTATTAGCTAATACTTTCTGTGATATCGTGCAATGTATAAGAGTGTGTTTCATAAGCCTAGCAGGAATAGCACCCTAATTTTGAGCACAAATGCATGAGCCCAGCTCTCAGACCTGCTGGAATCACTGTCTCAGCCACCACCATGCCACTACTTTATTCAGAATAAATAACCTGCCGAAAAAGGGCATTAGTCGAGTGGACCCACACAAGTCCTCTATTGAACAGCATGGCATAAAGGCGATGCAGGATTGTTTTGTTGCTCCCAAGAGCTCCCAGAGCTCGTTAGCCTGGCCACACGGATGTCTTTGGACGCCATTTAATATATAGCTAACCGTGGCCACAAATGCGGGCAGATTCTGGGTCCTTAACCATACATGTGTCAATAACCATTATGTTTCTTCTTTATGCTAGTCATTTGAGCTAAATCTCACTCTGTTGGATTAAATGTTTAGCTAAGCTTAAAAAATATAAAAATGTGTGCGAATTATCACGCCACTGTCTAACCTATGTGAATCCTGAGATACGCTGTTGTGGCGTCTGTTGAAATGTCTGTAACCTCCCGCACATCAAAAATAAAGAATAAAAAAAAAAAGATATACTCTCATAAAAATTATAGAGTGGGATATTTTCCACCGGATTAATGTTTATATACAGCTTTAAATATGACAAGAATGTCTTTTATTATCTCAATATAGAGACATTAATATTTGTATAGAAGTTTAATTTCTGAAATTGTATTCCATAAAAATGGCCGTCTTTTTGTTTTGTTTTGTTTTTTTAAATCTTACATAAGTGCATTGTTGTATAATATAAAATGTTTCCTCACAACTTTTTTTTGTATTTTTTATAGAAGAAACCCATTCACCAGAAGGTCTGTGATAAGATCAAGCCATATATATTTAACGATAAAGTGATAGGATGTCCCTCAGGGCTCTCCAGTGAGTACACAAAACATGTTACAAATAAATGTTGATAAACACATTTAGGAGTACAATTTGTCACAAAAACAACTATAATTTGATCCTGTCTAGGATCCACAAACTACACTGATTTGTGGCATCTGGGTTTGGACAACACTTCTTCCCATTACTTGTCCTCAATAATCAACAAATGTGCTCCCCCCCGCCCACTAAGATCTAACAGTGACCTGCTCCTTGCATCATCTATTATCTTCTCTTCTCATGCTAGACTGCAGGACATCTATCCTTTGCATGGGAACGCTGAATTTTCCTCATAGAGATGCATTGATTCAATGCATCTCTATGAGGAGATGCTGATTGGCCAAAACAGTGTTTGGCCCCGTACCTTGCTGATTTTAACCAATCCAATGCTTTCCATAAAAAATCTGCAATTCTGATGTCACCAAGGGGGCAGGGCTAGCGCCGGCGCTGGAAATAAGGTGAGTTTTATTCACTTTTAAGGGGGCTACGGAGGGGTGGATAGCCACCTAAATGGTGGATTTAGCACTATAGGGTCAGGAATACATGGTTGTGTTCCTGACTCTATAGTGTTCCTTTAAGATAGGGGATCCCAATTATTTTTTCCTGTGGAACCCTTTGTCATAGTGTATCAACATCGTTTAACCTCCCCCCCACCAGAAAAAAAATTTGTGCCATTTCTTGGATGTGCCAGTGCGTGTCAAGGTGTGTATATCTGTGCTTGTACGTGCCAGTGTGTGTATCAGTGTGTGTGTGTATCTCTGACACACAGATACACACACACACATTGGCACATAGTGGAACACAGATACACACACTGACACACAGATACACACACCTTAACACACAGTCTATATCTGTGTGTGTGTGTGTATATCTGTGTGTCAAGGTGTGTGTATCTATGTTTGTATGTGCCAGTGTTTATGAATCTGACACACAGATACACACACACTGGCAGATAGTGGCATCCAGATACACACACTGACACAGATACACACACCTTGACACACAGTTTGTATCTGTGTGTGTGTGTGTGTGTATCTGTGTGTCAAGGTGTGTATCTATGTTTCAAAGTGTGTGTATCTGTGTTTGTATGTGCGGTGTGTGTCAAGGTGTATATATATGTGTTTCTATGCGCCAGCGTGTGTAGCTCTGTCAGTGTGTATCTGTGTGTGTGTGTGTGTGTGTGTGTATGTATCTGACACACAGATACACACACACACACTGGCACATAGTGGCACACAGATACACTCTGACACACACCTTGACACACAGATACACACACTGACACACACATCTAGACTCACAAATACACACACAC
The DNA here is from genome assembly GCF_036172605.1 of Pelobates fuscus. NCBI lineage: Eukaryota > Metazoa > Chordata > Amphibia > Anura > Pelobatidae > Pelobates > Pelobates fuscus. The sequence continues at coordinate 36,952,170 of NC_086320.1, forward strand.
TCAGATACACACAGTGACATATACACACACTTGCACCCACAGATACACATTGGCACATACACACACTGACTTACTCAGATACACACACACTGACATACACACACACACACACACACTTAGACACACACACACAGGCACACTGGCGCACACACACACACACACTTAGATGCACACAGTGACACATACACAAACCTTAATGTAACTAAATCCCCATTATTTTTTGCCTAGATTAGGTGTTTTTAATAAAACGTGAAAAAACAGCACTTAAGTGGCTGTTTTGTAGATAAGGAGTGCACTGTATCTTCATTTTTTACTGTATGTATTGGCCCCCAGCAGCACCCCACTTAAGTGTGTTCTGGTGAGTGGAACTAACCCCCACTGACAAACATATACACTCTCACACTCTCACTGACAAACACACATGTACTCTTTGACAGACACACAAACACATACAAACTCCCTAACAGACACACATACATTTTTTTGTTTTTTTACATTTTACTCCACCCAGCCTCCCTACCTTTAGGAGTGCTGGCATGGAGTCCCTGGGGTCCAGTGGGGCTGCTGAGCATCTGGCATGCGGGCGGCGAGGGAGCAGTGATCTCCCTGCTCAGCTACCTCGCACGCCTCTTAGTGATGCCGGAGCGACGTCATATTCCGGCTCCAGCATCACTGCTGTGCGCGCGAGAGAGCTGAGCAGGGAGATCACTGCTCCCTTGCTGCCCGCTGCCATTTTATTTTTTAAACTTTTGCCAGAACACCAATTGGGAAACGCTGCTTTAAGTCCTTCCTAATTATTGTTTTCCCTAAATCAGTACCTGTGCATTGCTTACTCCAAAATTCATAACTTTGCATTTATCTACATTAAATATCATCTTCCACTTGGTTGTCCAGTTCCCTAATTATAAATCTTCATTGACACACTGTTTTCTTGGAGAAATGCATTTTTGACACAGTAGTCTGGGTAATATGGGTTCTAGATTCTACAAGAGTACGGAATGAATGGATGGAACATTCTTGACCCAAACCTGAGTGCCCTGGGCATTTGCGAGTGACAATTAAACTGCAGCTTTGTTTCCTAAAAGTAGCACAGAACTAGTATTCAGAAATGCAATCAATAATATAGCTGCTGTCTCCTTTTACCTGTCTATGGCCACTAATATTATAATGTCAGAAGTTACTCATTAATCCTAGTCATCTCATAAAACCAGACTCTGAAAAATTTCCCAGATCTAACGGCACACCTCTCTGTGTACAGAACTCAACCATGGGAAACTTTCATGTGAGTATCATGTAATTTATAACATTTTCTTCATTGTAGGACTATTAGAAATAATATTTTCAAAGCTTAATTTTTAATTTTTAGGGGGAAAAAATATATATATAGATTGTTTAATTTTTTTACATTTTTTTTTATGCATTTGTTTGAATGATAGACAATAAAGGGGTTGTATAAAACTTTTACGATCAAAAACGTAGATGAAATTTTTAATCACCGTGGATATCAGTACATTCCATTGGCATTAATAAATTGAACTCCACTTTTATAACTTTGAAATACTTCACGATCATAGCACTTTTAGGAGTCTCCTTCCAAGTAACTAGAATTTTTTTTTTTTCATTTCAGTAATAATGCCTTTTTATAGATTTGTAGAGTATTTGCTATTTTTAATTTATTTCTTATTTAATGTGTGTTTCATCTCTACTTCTAAGACACTCATACGGATTTATCCACTAAACTGTTTTTAATTGAAGGCGGAATTGAAATATTAAGGCAATAGTTGTTATGGACAAGTTCTGCAACTCAGCTGTAGTTGAGTTTTTAGACTACATTTTGCGTGTTTATGTTTTGTATTATGTTCTTTTTGTGCCTGTGAGAGTCGACCATGAAGCGGGGTCTCCATAAGCCCAATTAGCATTACAGATGAACTTGATTCGAGCAAATACTTGTGTTTATCTTAACTTAGACCTTCAGTTTTATTCAGTAAAAAATACAATATAAAACTTGCAAAGATATTAAAAATAGATTTACTGCTTTTGTTATTTTTATGTATGAAAAAGTTCAGAAATAGAGGATTGTGAATTGTTAGTAAAAAAAAAACTTAAGAGGACAAAAAAACTAAATTGTGAGAAGACCTAAACATTTTAGCCAGAGACCCTATTTACTAAGTAGTGAATTTTAATTTAGTGAGTTAAGGATGGGCTGGGTCATTGAACGGCAGCAAAAATGCTAGTGGGCTGATTATTGACTCAAGGTCCTCCCAAAACAATTTGCATTTACATTTGCAGGTACATAGTGATCAAATCTAATACAAGCGAAGCTAGCATGTTGTCATTAGCACCATTTGGATAACTAACTTGGGGGAGAAAAAGTTAACTCCGAAGAAGGGCACATTATACCCCGATAATTATAACATAAACATTATAATATAAATATATATTTGTGGTCAGGGAGAATAAGCAGAGTTATAGTAGTGGTGTGCAAGTCGGTTGTGGTGTGCTGAAACCGACGTTCGAGTAAGCCTGTAAAAGATGGCCCACCAATTGAATACCTTAATAAAGGGAGCAGTGGCTGAACCAGTTGTTCTCAGCCCAAAGGAAGGGGAGACCTCTGCTTTTATAGTCCGGGCAACCCCTCCCACAAATACTGCTAGAAAAATAATGTACTAAATAAAATTAATGTACTAAATATTATTTTCTCATTTTATTTTTTAACCCTTTGGCTGCATGCGTTGCCAGTGGACAAATACTGCAGATATTTGTAGGTTGACTCACAAACATCACGCGATTTTATGTTGCAAGCTTGTCTAATACTGGACTTGTTCAAATGGAATATTGTAGAAATTTGATGTTTGATAAAAAATATGCATCCTATATTTTTCCTTGGAATTTGCATGTGAATTTTACAGATTTTTGGTCTTTACTGAATATGTCTGTGAATGACCCTATTTGGTTAACTCACCGCTATTACGCAATTTCTTGATGTCATCCTACAGGAGTCTTATAAAGGAGTCCAGAACTTGCACATGTTATTTTTTTGAATGATTATATATATGATCATAGTAAGGGTAGGCATATTTAAAACATGTGTAGAATTTATAAGTGGATATTTAAGTTCATGCACTTGCTATGTTCAATGTGGGGATCAGAAATAATTAAGAATGATGCTAGCAGAATGTACCGGTAACCTGTTAGCATATTTCCACATATATCATGCTTGCATTAAGTGCTTGCTCATTATACAGTAAGGCAGAATATACATGTGTTTAAAATACCGTAAGTCGCCACTAATTATAAATTTGTTTTTGGCTTTGTACAACACAGATATGGCGTTTAACCCCATTTAGTTTGTTTACAACCTCTTTTATAGCAGTTTGGAATGTTTTATGATTGAGTACAGAGCTCCCAGTAATTAAACTTACAATAACATGTGTTTAACCTTCAGTAAATGTAATTACGAATAAGCACACAAAAAATACTTAATGTAAATGATTTACACAGTCTCGTCAGGGAGGCATCTAAAATGTACCCTTGACACACATGCAACCCTCTATGGACATCTCAACTGTTGAGAGTTATTGGAGATGGTCCACAACTTGGACTGTTAAATTAACACTTCCACCTCATAACAACTTCCTCTCAATTTAGTCATTAAGGACATGGTGTCACTGGATGCCATCTTACCTTAAAGGGTTAAACCATTTTTTGAACAGTTTACCTTACGGCTATTGGCACTAGCTCCTCAGTCCTACAGAATCACAAGAAATCTTCCTGATCCCTGTGGTGGCCAGACGAGGAAGACAACTTTGAAGTCAAACCGTGTGAAAACATTTTATTTGTAAGGCACCACGCAGTGACTCTAGTCCCTTAACAACTACACTGTGATGAAGTAGCTATGGGGTCTGAATACACTGGAGAGTGTTCCTTTAAATTTTGGGCTTCATTTAATGATTATTTTCAGTTTTTAAGAGATTTTACCTACTTTGCAATGTTGGCCTATGTTTTTGCAAATTCCATTCCAGCAAAGCACAATCCTGTCATAGTTTTTTTTTTTTTATCAATTTGCTTTTTAAGAAAAATAAACAAGATTGTGTTCCACAGAGCAGTGTGACCAATTTCATCCTGAAATGTGTCTTTCTTCAATACCTCTGAATAGAATCTTTAAAGTGGGGTTATTACTAGACTAGCGCAATGGCGGAAAAATTTGGTTCTGCTGAATATTGTTTTTAAAATGAAATTTAGTGCGGTATACTCGTTCATTTGACTCATCTAAATATCGCCCATAAAATATATTCTGGTAAATGATTCAGACGAACACAAAATGGAGCAAAAATGGGCAAAAATAGTATATACATATAATAAATATTATTTCCCCACCATTTGGTTTACAGATCAAGTGAGAAAAGTAACCAATAGAGAGGAAGAGAGGGGTAGCAGTATATAAAATAATCTATGTTTATATATGTATAAATATATAAAATATATAAATATAGATATATAAATATAGATTTTTATTTTTCTTAATGCTCCTCCTTTTTTACTCTCTGTTGGTCGTGTCTCTATTGATCGTTGAATAAAATTAACGTTTAGTGGCAATCTATATTTTTCTTCATCTCTTTTTTTAGCGCCATGGATGGATGTATCAAACAGGTTGCGTAGTAAGTGAGGATGGAGGAGTGAGGGGGATGGGGATAGGGCAAATTAAACATTTTTAACAAATAGTTAATATCATAAAAGCCTCCATTATATGAGGTCATTTGTAACTCTCTTGTAGCTCTTAGTTATATATTGTATTTGAAGTGTTGAATTGAACTCCATTGGAAAAAGCATCAAAATCTCCTCAATTTAAACCCATGCACTGAGTATACACCCCACCAGCAGGTTTTGACTTTCAGCAGAACTAAAAAGAAACAGTTTTGCACCCTGCAAAGTCCAAGTGATGGAGCAAAGTTAAAGAACGTGTAAATTATTCAGCAGAGCATGTTATAATCTCCTCTTAATCTCATTGTTTCTCGGTAATCTGTGCATGATCCCATACTCATTATCAGACTATTTACTGGGTTTTTTTTAAATAAATTGTTGAGTGTACAAAGTTCATTTTATGGATTGATAATGCTATCTAGATGACCAGTGGTTCACATCCAATTCTTAAAAACGGCTACGAGATTACTAATAATAAACTTAACAACGTCTGCCGGAAAGCTTAAAGGTTGAACCACACCTTCTATCATAAGCTCATAGATATGTTTTATGACATGTGGTATGCTTCATATGTTTGACCTTTATATAGACAAATAAATGATAACCATGTTTGTAAATTAAAATTATTTATCAATCCAATTAATGATGCCCCATTTTGCCTCCCTGGTCTTCACTGTTAATTCATCTCATCATTCCCTCATCAGAAAGTTAATACGAATTATATTTCTTAGTATCTTGTTTAAATACTTTTCTTTAATGCTTCTTCATTGCTTTGCGAGAAGTACTGGTGAACACACAGAGAAAGCTGTGTATGTCCACAACAGATAATTAAAGAAAGAGTAATGTTTCAGTTGAGTTCACTATTTCCCGAATATATATGAACCACCTTTATGTTTACTTTTATTATCCCTGGAAACCTGTATTGTCCATCAGACTCTGTTAGATCAGGTGAAACCTGTATTGTCCATCAGACTCTGTTAGATCGGGTTTAACCCTAAGGTGACCCAAGGCAGCCACCTTTGGCCCAAAGGTTACAGGACCATGCATGGCTCCATTAACCATCGCTATGTGATGAATGGAGGGGGTCCCATGGGGCCTTATTCCTTCTCTGAACTGGCGGACGCCATTAGTATTTCATCAGTTGATTTACTAATCTCTGACTATGACTTATGATAATTAAACCATCCGCAGCCAACAGGAATTCATCTTTGAGTTCAAATTGATTTATTTTCTTTCTCTCCCTGCACTATGTCACTGTAATGCAGGACTTATTGTAGCAGTGATACATATTACAGGCAGATACAGTATCTTTTAAAAAAAATATATCAGAACTTATTCTTATTAGTCTTATTGCAGTATATTCTAAACACCATTAATGCTCAGGTTTTAGTTTCTTTTCCGTAGCTTTAATAATACCCCTGTGTCATTTTATATATGATGTATGTATACCTCCAAACATTTCAAATGGACAGAGAGACACTTTCATTTTAAGGATGTGAGAGGAGGTGTGGCCGATACATTTTAGGTGACTTACTAATAACATTTTACACCAACTAAAATGTAAATTAGAACAAGAACAATGTATCTTATTTGAAATCACAGACTGATTTCAAATCACATTTATTGTAGTTTAAAGACACATTGGGGAGTATTATTGCTGTGGAGCTCTGTTATAAATATACACTCACACACCAACAACATGGAGCTCCTAGAAAACGGGGACATTAAGATAGTGAGAGGGACAGAGGGATTTGGGCCCAAAATAGGGACTGTCCTTCCTTGGCAGGAATGTGTGTGCTTCTGTACTTAATGATATTTTCAGTATGAAATAGTTTGAAAAAGAAAACCTCTGCTTTGTGTCAAACCAAGAAAACCTACTTATCACAAACCGCTGAATTTGTTCTAAAACACAGTGCGTTGTTTATGTGCAGATGGGAGATCCACGGAAAAGTTATGTTATAAAAGCCGAACTGGAAAAAGTCTCTAAGTCGGCTACGGTTTCAGTTCGGCTACCCTGGCCTTAACCCCTTAAGGACCAAACTTCTGAAATAAAAGGGAATCATGACATGTCAGACACGTCATGTGTCCTTAAGGGGTTAAATTTCAAATTCAAATTGAATTTCTTTTTAATTCACAATTTGGTAAATAACCCCATAAAACACTTTAAAAAAAATGTAATACAATAACTTACAATTACAGAATTTAAAAATGTGTGTGTAAAAGCAATAGATTTTATCTATTTTTATTACTACATAATGATTGCATTTTACTGGAGGTTGCCATTCATTCTAATTTGGCGTGTTTTCTGCCACTGACTGCTGGTCATTCTGTTTGCTGATTGGGTAAAAACTCAAAACAGATCCCACTACTGACACCATCAAAGCAGCGGGCCTCTCACTGCTGCACCCTTAGTTACTGTTTTCTATACAAATCAATATTCTGTGAATTAATCCGTAATGAGTTAAGGACATAACAATAACATTACATAATATATCATTACTCACTAGTGCAATTAGTACAATACCGTTTGTGTGATGAATGTTAATAATTAAATATTGAAACCCTCCCATTTATGGCTTCAGATGTGATGAGCTAGAAAATTGATAAGTTAAAGCTTTGGTTAGGGTGGGAATGAAACAGAATAGTTAGATAATTTATATTTTATTGGTGAACAGCTGCTCTGTGATAATGTTACTTTGTCCTGCTAGTCATCACAAAGATGTCCCTGAGTAGGTTACTTGTTTTTTCTTTAATTTCTGAAGCTACCAGCTATAATTATTTTAATATAAAGTGTCCTTCAGGGCAGCCCTTACAATTGGCAGGGCCCTGGATGAGACAATTTTATAGACCCACCACCATCGTCCACAGAAATGCATATGTGATTAGTAACACATGCATATATAGCCACTTACCAACCTTTAGAGCAACACTCTAAGCACCATAACCACTGCTGTGCACTGCTTGACATTTGCTTAACATTTCTTCATTCTGTCTGGATACATAATGTCAAAACATGAATTTATTAGTTAATAACAAAGATGAAAATGCTTTTTCTGAAGAAAACAGTAGAGTAAGCAAAGATTATCAGTTACTGGGACACTATTTGTGTTGGTGCTTTATAAATAAAGTATAATAATAATAATAATAATAATAATAGAGTAGGGGCAAATGTTTATCTGCTGCAGACAGCCATTGACACCTTTACACCGCTCAGACGGGCAGCAGGGAGGGGCACTGCCAGCTGTGACACAATGTGTTGTATTCCCAAAGATGACAATTATCAAAGTAGACAGCCTAACAAGGATATATGACAAGTTATAGTGGTGCGGGAAGTAGGGGGTTTACAACCAGGCTCTCAAAAACTCACTATAGGGTCAGGAACAAAAAAAATTATTCCTGACCCTGTAGTGTAAAAACTACCATCTAGCCCTCCTGGGCCCCTCATGCCTCCATAAATAAAGCAAAAGCTTACTGTATTCAAGCCTGAAGCTGTAGCTCTGCATGCTGTTTGCCTAAAAAAAACAAGCAGTCTGCTGACATCAACAGAAGTGGTGGCCTGATCCAATCACAATGCTTCCCCATAGGATTGGCTGAGACTGACAAAGAGGCAGATCGGGGCAGAGCCAGCATGATTCAAACACAACCCGGGCCAATCAGCATCTCCTCATAGAGATGAATTGAATCAATTAATCTCTATGAGGAAAGTTCAGTGTCTGCATGCAGATGGAGGAGACACTGAATGGCAGTCACACTGTGCAGCACTGCCCCAGGAATCACCTCTAGCAACCATCTGAGGAGTGGCCAGTGAAGTTATCACTAGGCTGTAATGTAAACACTGCATTTTCTCTGAAAAGACAGTGTTTACAGCAAAAAGCCTGAAGGTAATGATTCTACTCACCAGAACGAATTCAAGAAGCTGTAGTTGTTCTAGTGACTATAGTGTCCCTTTAAAATACTCCAGCACAACAGTGTGTTCCCATTGGAGGTGCTGGTTAATTAGTGCCATGTTTTACAAATATGACAATGGGGCGAGTAACATTTCATTTGCATGACAAAATCAGGATGACAGCGCTACCGAGCTGACCATGTGCAGTGCTCAATGGGTATTCTGGTGTCCCCAGAAGTTAGTCATCAGAGAAAAATATGCAAGGACTAATGGACAGAGGTCTAAATTCAGGACTGTCCCCTTAATATCTTGTGATACTCAGTCTGCACTCAGGTGCCCAGTTTGGCCTCAAACATCTGGAAATACACTGTTTGCTGACACTGTTGTAATAAATCAGTCTCTTGCATTATAAGAAAAACAGTTATGGGCCTTTCTGTCCAAATTAAATTGGATATAAATGGTAAGACAGGCTGGCCACTCTTGTGCATCTACGCTATGCACAAACAATTAGGAAAAATATAAAGTTACCAAGCCGTAAGTAATCATCATATTTTTTTTTTTCTTTATAGCCAACCATTAGGCATCACCATGACTTTGATGCAGAACGAGATTGCAAAAAGTTGTATAAAGCGTGCAAAGGATTGGGTATGTACATAAAGTAATAGAACGTGTTTGTGAAAACCCACTCGTTAATCCTTTTTTTTAATGTAAAGTTCTAAAGTAGTAATGTATAGCCTGGGATTAATGCTACCCCTCTATCCTCAGTCTTCATTGTAATCAAGCTGTGATGATCTTTGTAATACAGGTGCCTGGTTACATCCATCAGACAGATTTACTAAATATATGAATTATAATTTCTTCATTCATGATATTGCATTCCGATGGCATTTTGAGACCATGCAGTCAAAACACACACACACACACAAGTTCCCTATAAGGGAGTTTGGCAATTTGTATTTATACTTTGTAATGCTTTGGAAGGCAAGGGATTTTATACTATTTATAATAACTTTTTTTTTTTATTACTATTATTATGTTATATACTTTCCTGAACCCTTAATATTCTCTTCTTTACTTCACTTTCCACAGGAACGGATGAGAAAGCAATTATTGAAATCCTGGCAAACAGATCCACAGACCAGAGGCAAGAGATTAAACACAAATACAAGACAATGTATGGAAAGGTATGTGGAAGGTGATGGGGGTGCAAAATGTTTGCAATCGAAGAATTAAAGTGTCTTAAAAAATATATATCAATATATATATTTATTTTAGATAGTACCTATAATAAAACAAGCACATAGACTTGTCAAGTTTTTGACCACACAGTTTCAAGAATTTCTGACAGGCTCTGCAGTAGATTTGCGTGACTGGATGGCCCCCACCACCTAAAATTCAATATGTCCAAGACTAAGCTCTATCTAATTCCTCCTCTAGCTCTACTACAATTTATGACTTTTTATACCTCTGTAGATGGCCAAACAGCCCCATCTTCACTGGAATCCGTCCACAGCAGAATTCAATTCAAGATTCTCTGACCTACAAAGCCCTTACTAACACTGCCCCCACTACCTCTCCTCAATAATCAACAAATATACTCGAGCCCGCCCCTTAAGATTTAACAATGACCAGCTCCTTGCATCTACTGTTATTACCTCTTCTCACGATAGACTTTAGGATTTCTCTCGAACAGCACCAGACCTCTTGAATGCACTTCCACACACTCCCCATGTTTCCCTTTCTTTAAACGATCTCTAAAGACATTATTGTTCATTGAAGCCTACCACTCAACTTATAGTTACATAGTTACATAGCAGAAAAGAGACTTGCGTCCATCAAGTTCAGTCTTCCTCACATATGTTTTTGCTGTTGATCCAAAAGAAGGCAAAAAACCTAGTCTGAAGCGCTTCCAATTTTGCAACAAACTAGGGGAAAATTCCTTCTTTACCCCAAAATAGCAGTCAGATGTCTCCTTGGATCAAGCAGCTATTACCCCACTAATAAGAAATGATATCCCTGTATGTTATGTTTTTGCAAGTATTTATCCAATTTCAGTTTAAACATCTGTATGGACTCTGATAAAACCACCTCATCAGGCAGAGAATTCCATATCCTTATTGCTCTTACTGTATAAAAAACCTTTTCTTTGCCTTAGATGAAATCTCCTCTCTTTCAGCCTAAATGTGTGACCTCGTGTCCTATGTATAGCCCTGTTTATGAATAGATTTCCAGATAATGGTTTGTACTGGACCCGAATATATTTGTATAATAATAATTACATAACTAATGCATCCACTTACCCAATAATTGTCCTCATGTCATTCTCTATTAACATTATTCTCACCCTTGCAGTCCACACCTCCTGTCCCACCCCCCTCCCCCATCTAGTTTGTAGGTTCTCATAAGAATACGGCCCCCATCTCCTTCTGTATTAGTTTTTCAAATGTAGTATTGTCTCTTAGTTATCTTGTACTGTGTCTCTTTACTTGTACCATTGAACCCATGGACAGCACTACGAAATTTGATATCACTAATAAATACAGTATATTAATAATAATAATGAGGAGTGAAATACCTTCCTGCATTGATACGATCTAGCATGATCAAAATAGGCTTTTTACACAGAAAACAAACTTTTTGATTATGGACTATTCTCCCAGGTCCTGTAAAAGAAAAATAACCCGTATACAATTGGGCAAGAAATCTAAATATTACATATCTTCTGGCCTTATATATCTACCGTATGGTTTTCAAACTGCAGAAATTTATAGAATGTTCCTGATAATTCTTTGATGATTGTCTTACTTTTTTAGAACTGTGTTCCACTTTTCTATTAGTAACACTTTTATAAAACTTTGCACGTTTTCATTCAACATGTTGATGTTAATATAAGTACAAACACAGATATATTTTCTCATAGTGAATTATATTTTTGTAGGATCTAGACAGTGTTTTGAAGAGCGAACTGAGTGGTAACTTTGAGAATACCGCCCTAGCTCTGCTAGACCGTCCTTGTGAATACGATGCACGGGAGCTAAGAAAAGCGATGAAAGGAGCAGGAACCAATGAATCTCTACTCATACAGATCTTATGTACAAGAGCCAATCAGGTACTGCATGAAGCAGGAACGCAATGCGTTCATATATCCAGTAGGAAAAAAGTTACATGTTCTTCTTTACTTTTTACTTTAATACAAATGAGACACCAATTACAGTATTATTTATAAAGATAAGCATTTTACATAGATGTACAGACACTGAGTTTGTTTTCTGACATTTGTATACAGTGTTTTCTTACATGATGAAAGAAAACACTAAAATACCATTATTCTCAAGAGGGAAATTTAACAAGCGATTAAAAAGTTTTTAAAAAGTCTCCTTAGTTAGCCCCGGGAAAGCTCTTTTTTTCAGTTTCATGAATAATCTCACTATAATAGAATAAAAGATAACTATTGTTTTTGTCTTTTCATTGTCTAGCGTATAAAGTATTATGTGTAGTCAAAGAAAAATGAAGGGAATAAAAAAATAAATCACACATAACTTTTATCTGACTCTAATAAAGTGAATAGCCACATATGTTCCTTTTCCCTTTGAGCCAGCAGAACTTTTGCTCACAGATACGCAACTGGAATCTATCCGCACAGTGTGTCCGGGGTTCGTCCAAGCACACCTTAACGTGCGGCCAGTTTGTCCACCTTATCCTGCTTTAAGATCCTCACCTGCACTTTGGAATCGTTTTCAGTTGCCCATTATCTAGGGTTTGATAAAGAACAGGAAAATAGTCTATAGTTCCTTAATAAAAACTCCCTTTAAATAGAAACTTCCATGCAATTCCATGGCAATCAAAAGATAATGTAAGTGAAAGTATGGAAAGTATACTCTCTGTCTCACGTACATTTTGTCTCATGTACACATTGCAATGAACATTTGCGAGATCAACCTTGCAGTGTCATGGAATCTCCCATAGACGCCCATAAAATACAAAGATCCAGTTAGAACTCGACTTTCTAGTTGAAAAGAGGAAAATATCAGCACCAATTAGTGAGAGCTTGAGATAAGAATATAAGCCCTTCTCTTTATCTCACGAGAGACAGGGAAATATCACGTGCCGTCTTTGCAAAAAAACGTTCAGACCTTACAAGTTGCAGTGCTGATTTAAGTCCTTAAAATGGACAGTATAAATTGAAGAGAAAAGACGTAGAGATAATTTATGTATTATGTAACGATAATAATAATAAAAAAAAACATACACTTTTCTTTCTTACATTTAGTTGAAATGACATTTCATAACAATGAAGTACTGAATATACACAGAATGTAAAGTACGCCACATTGCTTGTTAACATAAATAACAACCACAAGGAAAATCATTTTAGAAAAGTAGATACACAAAGCAACAAAATGGACATCAAAGACTTCTAAAAATGCACTTCTTGCTACTTCTTAAGAATTGATTAGTTCTACAGTATTCAAACAGAAGCTAATAACGGAATCTGATGGCGCTATATAAATAATAAAATAATAATAATAATAATAATAACATGTCAGTTAGCCAAGTTTACTACTGTATAACAAAAAAAAGTTCTATATATTAAAAAAAAAAATTGAAAGACAAATATTTTTATTTAATGAATACATGATTTTTATTCACTTATCCCAATAGTCGAGGGAAAATTGGGCCTACTGACCCATAACAATGTCATTGAAACTTGAAAGGCAAGGAATATTCTTTATAATCAGTTTTATAATATTTTCATTTTTTTTTATTTATTTTTTAGCAAATCAGAGCAATAAAGGAAGCATATAAAAGATGTAAGTACTGTTTTCTGTTAACTTTGTTTAATTAATTCAGATCTTCTTGTTTTGTTCTAAAATCTAACCATGCATTTTGTTTATCTTAGTGCATGGTAGAGATTTGGAGGCAGATGTAAAAAGCGACACAAGTGGTTACTTCCAGAAAATCCTAATTTCTCTGCTACAGGTGATTCTGCTACTAAATTGCATATTAATTGATTCATTATTTGATTAATTCATGAAATGGCTTTTTATTAATGCCACATGATAGATGCACCAAATGTATTACGTTGTGATAAAGATTAGCTGCTTGGATTTTTAAAACATATTGGAAAATATATTTCTTTAATTTTTCTGATAAACGTTTGATTAAACTCATGCTAACATTTGGAGATTGTGCCACCACAATCATTTTTGCATATATATATATATATTCATTTTATTTAAAATTCAACACATTATAATATAAGGTATATCAAAAAATAATGAAAAATTGAAAAATTGAAAAGTAAAAAATAAAATAAATGTCATAGTTCCTCTTTTCGATTTAAAGTATTTATAATAACTTGCTATGATTTTGCCCATCTGCAATAGATAAAAAATACCTGTCGATTTTATATATATATATATATATATATAAATAATTTATTTATTTATTTACGTATTTACCTCCCCCTTATAATTGTTAAATATTTTCTCATTTATAGGCCAACCGTGATGAGGGACTAGATATTAATGAAGATCTTGCTGGACAGGATGCCAAGAGACTGTATGAAGTAAGTACATATGTTTGAAGGACAATTAGTGACTAATCTAAGCTGAACATTTTAAAACATTATGGCTGTTTCATGACAGTGCCATAAACCTGGCTCTGCATATGTTTGTATCTACATTTTCCATGATATTCAGCTAGCCATTAGTAGCATATGGCCAATGTATAAACGTCACAGGTGCAGTTTCCTGATCTCCCCCATTTTGCAGGAAAATTCTGCCTTCTGTAAGACACTCCTGTATTTTGTAGCATAAAAAGGGCTAGGGATTTAATGATTAAAGTTAGAGTTTAATTGCTTACATAAGGGATGTAGGGGTTAAACTAATGAATTTTAAGGTTAGGGATTTTAGTTAACATTTTTAGGGTTAAGGTTGGCAATATGCGATTTTAAAATAAAGGACTTTAGGGTTAGAGATTCTAATGTTAAAGGGTCACTGTAGGATCCCAGACAACCTCATCTTCATCTCTTTTTCGACCTGCAATGTAAAACATTTCCACTTTGTAGACAGGGCAATGTTTCCACTGCAGGGCTAAACACGTCTAGTGGCTGTTTTCCAGACAGCCACTAGAGGGTGCTTCTGCACCTACGACACGTATAAAGTGTTCCTTTTGATAATTTAAAGATAGGGAGCAGTACTATAGCTCATTGATAAGCATTGTAAAGTCGCCAGCCTGTGCAACTGCATGCGTGGCTAAACCACAGAAGATTCTCATTGAGAAGCCTCTGATTGGAGTATTCCCCTGCACAGAGTGAAAGTGCCTGGGAAAGAGTACATGGCTTTCAAAGGCTAGACACAGCAAGTATGCCGCTGTGCAGAATTATTTTTGTGTGTGTGTGTGTTTGAAGGCATATCTACTAAATATTGTGGGACATAAATCAACTGAGTTTTCCTTTAATTCATTAATATATTTTAAAGAACATCATTGTTTAACTCCTCACTAGACTCGATTTCTCAGTTTGAGTTGCTCTCAATTCGTGCTCTTGCATATTTCCACTGTCGTGCCTATTCTGCCTGGTGCATGTGTGAGATACGCCTTCATGGGTGACTTGAGGATCACCATTCATAATGTTTCTGGAGGCAGCAGGAGATATGTGCCTGGATTTGGAGACAGCCTTTTTAGGTGTGCCTCAGAAGGATCCAAATCTGCATGTGAAATGCACGATGTAGATCCAGAAAACCCAAATGTTTACTACTCTCCTCATTCTCCCCTCCCCATCATCTCCCCTCCCCATACTCAATCCCCATCAGTATCTCTCCTCCTTGATCAACCTCCATCTGTCTCTCTCATACTGTGCAATCCCCCGTCTGAATCTCTCCTCCTTTATAAACCCCCATCTGTATCTCTCTTCCTGTGCAAACCCCATCTGTATCTCTCCTTCTTTATAAATCACCATCTGTATTTATCTTGCTTTATAACCCCCATCTGTATTTCTCTTCCTTTATAAACCCCCATCTGTATCCCTCCTCCTAAACCCTCATCTGTCTCTCTCATACTGTGCAAAACCCCAACTGTGTCTCTACACCTGTCTAAACCCACATCTGTGTCTCTCGTATTGTGCAAAAGCCCCATCTGTGTCTCTCCACCTGTCTAAACCTCCATCTATGTGTTTCATACAGTCCAAACCTCTATTTGTGTTTCTCCATCTGTTCAATCCCCTATCTGTGTCTCTCCACCTGTTAACCTCCATCTATGTCTCTCCACCTGTTAACCCCCATCTGTGGCTCTCTACACCTATTCTCCTCCATCTATGTCTCTCCACCTGTTAACCTCAATTCTCGTCTCTCCACCTGTTAACTCCACCTGTGTTTGTCCTCCTGTTTACCCCCATGTCCTGTGTCTATCTCCTCCTGTTAACCCCCCCCCGTGATCTGTGTCTATCTTCTCCTGTTGACCCTCATGATCTGTGTTTATCTCCTCCTATTAACCCTCATGATCTATCTCTCCAACTTTTAACCCCCACCTATGCCTCTCTTTGTCACAGAGTGTGTCTCCTTGCAACATGTCCTTCCATTTCTCTCCCTCATCCCTCACATGTGTGATCTGTAGCCTGGGAGCCGCTGGCCGAACACTCTGTGCTCTCTGCTGCTCCACAGCAGATTCAGTCAGTAGACGGAGGCATTGAGATAAATAAACTTCCAATCCCTGCCTTTCTCCACACACAATTATTTCTAGCAGGGAATATTGACAGATTTAAAGGTAAGTGATCCAGGTGAGAACTGTATTGCCTCAAAGAGTCTAATATTCTTTCTGTTTTCTTTTTAGGCTGGAGAGGCTCGGTGGGGTACAGATGAGTCTGATTTCAATGTAGTTTTGGCAACAAGAAATTACATGCAATTAAGAGCCACATTCAAAGCATATGAGATTGTAAGTAACTGGCAAATACTATGAAAAAAAAGGGCAATGTTAACAAAGAGTCTCGTACAGTTAGAGGAAACGGGGGAATGTACAGACTTAAGTCTTTAACATAAGGGTTGGTTCAGGGAATGTTAAGCTTGGCAGAGACTTCGAGGTTTCACAGTGAATTCAAGATGAATTTTAAATTTAAGTTCAAAGTAGCCAGACTGGAAGCGTAGCCGACTGAACATTTTTACAGTACAGTTATTTCTATTTGAATTTGAAATTCCCAAATTCTCACTTCGGTGAATAGCCCTGTAAGATTTAGGAGATACATGCCTTAATGGCACTGTGAACGGTGACTCCAATACTTCTCACTCAGGCAAATCTAATACGAAATAGCCCGAACCTTAAATCATTTTATCTTAAGTCTCCCTAATGCTAATCCAATCCTCAAACCCAAAACCTAAAATAATACCAAACATGCAACCCTCCCAAGTCTTTAATTAAGGCTGTGGGGTAAAATGGCCCTCAAACATTATAATAATAACTGAAAATACGAAAACAATTTTAGTCACGTCAAAGATTCCCCCTGATGCCTCCCTTATTGGGAAAGACTTTTATGTTAAATGATTGCACAGCAGATAAATATTTTATCCCCGGGTCCACACGTCATTTAAAGATACTGTATGATGCTGCCGTGCAATACAGATCTGTTCATTGAGACATTTGTAACTAAACATTTGACATTATGTATGTAAATGGACTGGACAAACCTGGTCTACAATGTAACAGGTTGTGCTATGTGTTTCTAATGGTATTGGATCATTTGGAAAACGTATTACATCGAGGTCTAAGTTTGACATACTTATAAAGGATAGTGACCTCGGTGATTGTTACATTTATTGGCAGTGGCACAATTATTTACTTTTTACTGGCTCGATATTAATAGGTGTTGACTAGTATGATTAACGATACATTGATTTTGTTTTTCTGAATACTTACATGGTGGACAGAGATAGATAGACTGATTGATTTACCATTACACTGACTGGCTGCATATTTCTCTTTCAGCTTCATGGGAAACAGCTTGAGGATGTGATAAAAAGCGAAACATCTGGAAACTTGAAGAAAGCATATCTGACGATAGGTAAATGTTTGTCAGCATTCTGTCTCTTTACAGACAGGGGGCGGTATATCTCCAAATATTATAAACTGCTGGATGTTCCTAGGTTTAATCTGTAAATCACATCAAGCTATAACGAAATTGAAGGAGAGAAAAATAAGTAGCAAGAGAGGTGAGAACGGACAACAGCCTGCCCTTCGGTGAGTCCCCGCTCAGATCTCTAGCTGGTTTTAGCTCAACTTGCGCCATTACAGAGAGAACATATCTGAAGCATATCAGACTGGTCCCACCCGTATAGCCAATATCCCTCTAGGCATCGTTTAAAGGGTAATCCAGATGTGGACCCCTTGCTCACGGTGCCTAGAGGGATATTGGCTATACCTCACTGATGATACCTTACAAGGCTGAAACGATTGTCTCGGGTTGCTGTATCTCTCGTGCAGAGGGAACTTGTTGGCATTTTGGATCTGGACTGCCCGTATGGGTGGGACCAGTCTAATATGCTACAGATATGTTCTCTCTGTAATGGCACAAGATGAGCTAAAACCAGTTTGAGATCTGAGCGGGGACCCACCGAATGGCAGGCTAATTGAGCTGTTGTCCGTTCTCACCTTTCTTGCTACTTGTTTTTCTCTCCTATAACGAAATCTATTTATATTCTTTGACTATCGACACGTCATCATTCTAAATGTTTAATTTAAGGGGAACATCGTATTGGCTTCAATTGACCTATTCTTTCACATTAAAGGGAAACTATAGTACCAGGAAAACAAAGTTGTTTTCCTGGCACTGTAGCTCCCTATAGTGCCCCCTTCCTTCCCCGTGGTGCAGAAGGGGTTAAAGATCCCCTCTGTCACTTATCTCAGTCCAGCAAAGACTATATTCCTGTGTATTTTGGGCAGTGGAGTGTCTCTTTAAGAGCCAAGCAATTGCCATGGCTAGTTGAGGTCAACAACACGTAACCAACTATTGGCGCAGGTTCAAAGCTCCGATATTATGGGTGGGGGGTAATATTTCACAGTTCACATATCAATGGAATCCATATATAGAGAGATTAATGGTAGTATGAGGTGAGATTAAAAGGGTAAAGATAAATATGTCATAGACTATTTAAACCAGCTTGATAAAAATATACCTTTAATATAAATCTGCGGTGGGTTTTTGCAGCCTGATTATTTATACAAATTCCTCCGGCAGAGTTCACATGAACTCAGACAATGTGTGGTTAGAATGATAAAGTATAAATGATGCAATGTTTTTCCAGGTAAGATCTGGCTGGAAGGATGTGGTTTCTGGATTCATGTCAAGGCTTTGTTTAATATAATATTTTAGAGCTTGGAAACTATGAAAATTACTGCATCCATTCTATTGGCATAGACCCAAATGTGTACACAATGGCATAGTCTCCTGGGAAGACAGCTCCAGAATTAAGCATATGTTCTTAAAGGGATGCTGTCACTGTCTGAGGTGGCAATGACTGGCTTGGAATATTACTGTCAAATCACCAACTGCTTAGTTCAACTGTAGCATATCTCCATGCAAACGAGGACGTGCAACTTATAAAATTTATGGGAATCCGGTAATCTTGTGGAGGAACAAAAATCACAACAGAATAGCATCTATGGGTTACAAATGAAATTAAGGATGTAAATTCTGTCAAATACTGAAATAAGAAGGGCCTTGAAAATATCTTGTGCAGGATCCTGTAGACCAGAGGTAGGCAACCTTCAGAACTCCATATGTTTTGGACTACATCCCCCATAATGCTCTTACACCTGTAATGCTGGCAAAGCATCATGGGAAGTGTAGTCTAAAACATCTGGAGTGCCGAAGGCTGCCTATGCCTGCTGTAGACAGCCTTAGAATCTTTACCCGTATAAGTATTTGTGGAGCTTAAAATTAATCGACAAACGGACAGGTCGCCAATAAAACATATAAACAACGTAGTGCAAGATGCTCTCATATAATAAAACACAAACACATTTGTTATACGTAACGTAAAAATGTATTTAAATAAAGCATATCACACATGTCACTAGAAATAGGATTCCTGGTAGTCACCTTGTGGAGGCATCATTACATACTATGTGATATGAATTTTTCTTGTCTTCATATCATAAATCTACATTATGGAAAGTTTCACTATATGACAAAACACATTACTCAAGGGATTAGACTCTAAGGAGATCTACCAGAATATTACAGTAGAAATTTTGTAGATTTGAATAGAATGGGTAAAGGCCTTTTTGTTTTTAAAGAAGCAGTAACAACAATTTGCTGAAGTTCTTATTATAGATTCTAAAAAACTATAATTATTACGGTATATGTAAACAAATATTACATTACGCAGTGCCAGTGCATATAGAATGTCAACATCATTGAGATTTATTTTTACAGTTTGTACACTGCGATCTAAATTTTTAAATTCAGTTTCAATTCACATTGAACTTCCAAACATTGACATTATTGTAAATAACCCTGATAGACTATAAAAACATGACTGCCTCTCATTCCAGAATCATTAATCCAATAAATGAATAAAAGCACAACCCTAAATAGGAATACAGGGCCAGAGCAGAGTTTCAGGCACAAGAGAAGGGTTTTACCCACTGCTTTATTAACATATTTCACATACTTAGCGTTAACTAAACACTGAAACATTGTTACCATTTTACAGTACGCTAACTAGTGCCGGCTGAGATCAATGGTTCAGAGTTTGTATACTGGGGTACCACCAGCCTAAATACGAGAGCCCCTCTTCCTACACATAATTATTTTTATTACTGTTATTGGTATTTATATAGCACCAATGTATTTCGCAGCACTTTACAATATTATAAAGGGGGACATTTAACAATTAAAGAGATAATTACAAAATGTTACAGGAACAATAGGTTAATGAGAACCCTGCTCAAACAAGATTATAATCAGGGCCCGCGGCTGCCCATCTATTTTTTTGATTGTGCTGCTGGCCATGTTACTGGGTGCTAGAGAGCACTTACATTACTGCTCACTAGCGGCCGGTAGAACACCGCAGGCAAGATGAGCATAGGAACAGCAATGGAGTTAAGATATCAGAGAATGTGTGTTAGTCTGCTTGAGTCAGTATGTTTGTGTATGTCAGTCTTTATTGGTCATTGTGTGTCTGCATGGGTCAGTGTGTGTCTGTTTCGCCCAGTGTGTGTCTGTATGGGTCAGTGGGTATCTGTATGGGTCATTGTGTGTCTGCATGGGTTATTGTGTGTCTATATGGGTCATTGTGTGTCTGTATGGATCAGTGTGTATCTGTATGGGTCAGTGTGTGTCTCTATCGGTCAGTGTGTGTTTGTATGGGTAAGACAGTGTCTATATGGGTCAGTGTGTGTCTGTATGAGTATGTCTGCATGGGTCAGTGTTTGTCTGCATGGATCAGTGTGTGTCTGTATGGGTTAGAGAGTGTCTGTATGGGTCAGTATATGTCTGTATGTGTGTCTCTGCATGAGTCAGAGTGTGAATATGGGTCAGTGCGTGTTCGTTAGTTTGCATGGATCAGTGTGTGTTTATACTTGAGTCAGCGTGTGTTAGTCTGCTTGAGTGGGGACGGCAAAATATTTTTGTCTAGGGCTTCAAAAATGCTTGCAATGGCCCTGATCACAATTATATATATATACACACATATACACACACACACAATCGAAAAGGACTCTGCATTCAACATCTCAGTATATTTAGGGTCACGGTACAACTTCTGTCATATACAAAAAACCAACAAATAAAAGTGTTTATTATTGCTGTGGGGAAATAAAGACAGCACTTCATGTCATTGAGTCCAGTTAGTGCACTTTTATTTTTATATATATATAGTTAAGCTTTGAGGAATATCTTCAAGCTGCATAGGTGCTAGTAATAATAAAAGGGTTTTACTATCAGTCCGAAAGACTGACCAGGATTACAGATGAAAAAGGGTGACAACTTTTGCAAAACATCAAAAACAAATGGGAAAAAAGAGGAAGATAGACTGGAGTTTAAAGCTTTGCAGGGTACAAAGCAATAGTTATGTGCAATTAATTTTGAATGCTTCTGAATGTCCGAATTGCCGAACCGAATTGCCAAAGTGCCGAACCCTAGGGGTAGGATTACTGGTAAGGTTAGGGGTAGGGTTAGGGGTAAGAGTAGGGTTAGGGTAGGGTTAGGTGTAGGGTTAGGGGTAGGGGTAGGGTTAGGGGTAGAGTTAGGGAATTGCCGCTGTCCCAAAGTTCTGAATTGCCGAGGTCACGAATTTCTGAAGTGCCGAACCGAAGTGCCGAATTGCCGAAGTCCTGCTTTTTGGAAATGCCAAACCGAACCGAAGTGCCGAATTACCAAATTGCTGAAGTCCCAAATTTCGGAAGTGCCAAACCGAACCAGAGTGCCAAAGTCCAGAATTGTCAAAATCCCGGATTTTGGAAGTGGCAAAGCAAAGTGCCATATTGCCAAAGTCCTGAATTTCTGAAGTGAAGAAGCGAAGTGCCAAACCAAACCAAATTTTTTGCCCATGCACATCCCTACAAAGCAACAATGCATATTCACATATAAATCAAGATATATATCGTTATTCTCTCGAATCCCCTTTCTCGACCTGTGACACAATCACTGCCAATTTCTTAAACAGTTCTACTACGAACTTTCTGCTATAAGAATCCTAAATATGAGAGTTATTTTCTGCATGTTCTGGGCTGACATGCCGTCGCCCAGACACTGCACATCATATTCTGACTGAATACCACCCAATATCTGCATGTTTGGTGCAATATGTCAGATCTAATGAAGGGTTATTTCTAACCATCAGCACTGCCTCGAGAATTAATTCAGTGTGAGTCTCACTCACTTTTGATACTGTTACTGATAACAATGACGGAATTCCTGTATAAATTATTCCCACATGTCGTTGATTCTGCAGTTCAGTGTGCCAAGGATTGCCAAGGATACTTTGCTAAGAAGCTGTACAAGGCGATGAAGGGAGCCGGGACAGATGAGGCTGCATTAATCCGCATCCTTGTTACCAGAGCAGAGGTGAGCTCATATTTCAAGATTCTCCGTATTAACTGAGATATTATATTGATAGCGTAATCTTTTTTTTTTTTTTTTAGGAAATCAGCACTTTATTGTCGCATACATAGATTTGCATTTATGATATAACAATCGCTTTGAACATGAGACTCGCAGGTTAATAGCATGATCTCAAACACACACAGATTGGTCCGTTTGGATCCTAATCTAGGTTATGGATTCAAAAGTTCTATTTAACCCCTTCATTACCAGGCAGTGTGCAGAAAACTCACTCCCAGAAACCAAGTATTTTGGGTGTCCTGGAAAGTCTTCTTTAAATGTAATTTTTGTTTCAGTATACATAGATAGTGCATTATTTAATGGAAACAAAAACATAAATTATGTCTGGACGGAAAAAAACTGTTAAAAAATCATTCACCAATTAATGAGGTCACGGAAAGTTGTAAATAAATAACATTTCTCAATATGTAACAGACATAGGCTACAGTCATCTCAGCAACGTCACATTACAGCAATAAATGCACCCTCACATTGCAGCCAGATAAATGCACAAACACACTGATGTAAAGAGACACACAGTGATATACACGCAGACACACACATACAGTGACAGATACAGTCACACAATCACACTGGGTATGAGTATATTACACATGTAGTTCCTGGTGAGGAAATAGGTCTTTCTGCAAGAATTACTACATTTATTATTATTAATCACATACATAAATAACCCATGTAGACCATGTCTGACGTTCCTGTGTCAAAACCTGATTTATCTCAGCTATATTCAAATCAGTGAGATCAACAGGGGCCATTTCATCTGAAACCACTACAATCAGTTCTAAGAGGAGACCGATGTCTTGACAGGTTCTCATCTCTCTTAGCAGTCAGGAACCTGCAACAAACTGTTTTTTTCTTCGTTAGAAATATGTACTGGTCGTTAGGGAAAAAAAAAACACTTTTATAAACATTGTATCTCAAGTGCTTTGTCAGATTCATTGTAATAACATGTTTGCACATTGTTCATATCCATATCTTGTACAAGAAAATATGCATCTTAATAGCTTGTTTTGAACGTTGCCTGAAATACACAGTTTGGATGCCCACCAAAAATCCAGGATTTAGTCATTTCACAGTTCTGTTCCAATGGAGAGACTGACAAAACCAGAAGTGCTAGCTTGCCTTGAGGACTGGGAGCCACTGCTCTAGTAGAAGGGAAGCAACCTTCGGCACTCTAGATGTTGTGGACTGCATTTCACCTGGTACTTTGCCTGCATGATGGCTGTTGAAGCATTATGGAACATGTAGTCCACGATATCTGGACTGCCAATGGTCTAGAACATGGCCTAGGAACATGGCTTTTCCAACGCGCCAATTGTCTGTCTATAGAATAAATCTATAATTAAATCTATAATTATATCTATCGTCTATTAACCTAATGTGAGAACAATTTAGAGCAAATCTCTTAAATTAGAGCCATCATCAAGAATATTAAATTGGGTTCCGTAGTAATTGTTACATTTTTACAATGTCACCCCAATTATCTGTTAGCCACACTCCTATAATATTTTGTATCAATTATAAGGCAGTATTGAAAAAAAATCATACTAGGAGTCATGCAGACACAGTATGTGAATAAGTACCCAAGATATATAATGTTTATTAACCTTACTACCTTTCCCCAGAAATGCTTCTTATACTCCAAATGAATGATTGTTATTTTGCGATCTTTTGGCAATCTAGACTAAGAGATTAAATGATGACGCAAATTGCCAAAAGCACAGATTGCTTCCCAAAAACTATGAATGCATTTACAATACCGTTTTGTCCTGAAATGAACCTAGAGACTGTATATCACAGCACGAAAAATAGAAAGACAGTACGACTCGAGCTGGAGATCAAAATGTCAAATATTTAATATTTTATTTTAAAAAAATTCGCATAAAAATATTCATGTCCTAACTATTTGACTGGAATGTTTAAATCGTAACAGATTTTTGGTTATTCTGAGCACATGAACAGTCAATGAAAAAAGTATGTCCAGACTCAACACATTGTGCAAATTAATGCATTATCTTTTTTTTATTTTATTTTTTAACAGATTGATCTCGAGACAATCAAGGAACGATACCAACAACTCTACAAGAAAAGCTTAGCTGATGCCATTAAATCAGACACATCTGGGGATTTTTGCCGAATTCTCCTGGCATTACTGCATTAAACATACATTTTTAAGTATCAAAAATTTAAAGTACCCCAAATCTAACGTACCCAAAAGATTTCTCATTCCTTACTGTTAACTTTCTTTTGAGGCCAATATTTACGTTTTAAAGTCTGTTAGAGATTGTCTGTTTCAAATTACAATGTGTCTGTATGATTCACATTGATAACCGGGATACTGCAAATTTTCCTGAACCCCAATTTCCTGTGATGGATGTTGCATCATGAACATCATGGGGAATGTAGCTCACAGACCTCTGCAGTGTTAGGGCTAGTCTAAGCTAGAGGGGGGAATACTGGAATTGATTACTGTTTTGGAATAAAATAAACATTTTCTTATTGACGAACAATTTTCAGATGCATTTTTATTTTAGCGTTGGTGATAGAATAAGGATTTGTGTTTCACCATAAAACAAAAGATATTTATTTCAAAATCAAATATTGTCTTTATTTCATGTTTTCATTATATTCCATCTTTTTTCATTTTAAAGAATTTTCTTGTGGAAACAGCCCGACACATAGTACAGTCTATTTCCCTGCTAAGTTGTGCAATTCATCATCTCACAGGGCTATTGTGAAAAAAAAGGTATATTAAATCTGTACAACATAAAA
Source organism: Pelobates fuscus (assembly GCF_036172605.1). Taxonomy (NCBI): domain Eukaryota; kingdom Metazoa; phylum Chordata; class Amphibia; order Anura; family Pelobatidae; genus Pelobates; species Pelobates fuscus. The sequence continues at coordinate 36,977,645 of NC_086320.1, forward strand.
ACAGCCTTTAGGTTTAGTAGTTTTTGCAATGCTAGTAATCTCACGTCTGTATCTCTCTTATACAATCTGCATAATTCCCACAGTAATTTAATCTCACGCTTTATGATTTGTTGCACTATGTCCTTTTTTTTTTCTTTTTTTTTTTAAACATGTTTGGAGATTTCTCAGATCTGTTGGTCTTTTTAAATCTTTGTTAGTGAGGTTTTCAAACTAGGTTAAAGGGACACTATAGTCACCCAGACCACTTCAGCTCAATGAAGTGGTCTGGGTGCCAGGTCCCTCAGGTTTTAACCCTTTACATGTAAACATAGCAGTTTCAGAGAAACTGCTTTGTTTACATAGCAGGGTTAATCGAACCTCTAGAGGCTATCTTCCTGACAGCCGCTAGAGGCACTTCTGCAACGCTGGATGCAAAATTCGCATCCAGCGTGCAGAACGTACATAGGAAAGCATTGAGAAATGCTTTCCTATGGACTGTTTGAATGCGCGTGCGGCTCTTGCCGCGCTAGCGCATTCCGCTCCACTCGGGGGAGGAGAGGTCACCAGCGCTGAGGGAGCCCGGCGCTGGATTAATGTAAGCTGCTGAAGGGGTTTAAACCCCTTCAGCCCAGTGGGAGGGGGACCCTGAGGGTGAGGGTCCCCCAAGGATTCTATAGTGTCAGGAAAACGAATTTGTTTTCCTGACACTATTGTGATCCTTTAACCCCTTAAGGACCAAACTTCTGGAATAAAAGGGAATCATGACATGCCACACACGTCATGTGTCCTTAAGGGGTTAAGCATTGTGATGGGTCATTTACTTTTTTTCTTTTAGAAATATGCTAAAAAAATATGTTCAAAATGTTTATCAATCCTTATGTTTGGTTTAATGCACATGTTTTTTTCTTTATCAGATAATACATAAGACTCTTGTCTTATAAAATATCTTATGTGCGTTACATAAAATCAAGATGAACATTACAAATAATGCATGCTACTGCATGGTATAGTGCATGCACCTCTTGCTGCATGATATAATGCCTTTTTGCTGCATAATATAATGCATTTTCTTTTGCTGCATGTTATAATGCATTAGCTTCTTGCTGCATGTCAAACTGAATTAGCTTCTTGCTGCATGTTATAATGTGTGAGCTTCTTGCTGCATGTTATAATGTATTAGTTTATTGCTGCATGATATAATGCTTTTTCTTTTGATGCATGTTATAATGCATTAGTTTCTTGCTGCATGCTACAATGCATTAGCTTCTTGCTGCATGTTATAATGTTAGCTTCTTGCTGCATGTTATAATGCTTTTTCTTCAATGCGTGTTATAATGCATTAGTTTCTTGCTGCATGTTATAATGCATTAGCTTCTAGCTGCATGTTATAATGTGTTAGCTTCTAGCTGCATGTTATAATGTGTTAGCTTCTAGCTGCATGATATAATGTATTCGTTTATTGCTGGATGTTATAATGCTTTTTCTTCAATGCGTGTTATAATGCATTAGTTTCTTGCTGCATGTTATAATGCATTAGCTTCTTGCTGCATGTTATAATGTGTTAGCTTCTAGCTGCATGTTATAATGTGTTAGCTTCTAGCTGCATGATATAATGTATTAGTTTATTGCTGGATGTTATAATGCTTTTTCTTCAATGCGTGTTATAATGCATTAGTTTCTTGCTGCATGTTATAATGCATTAGCTTCTTGCTGCATGTTATAATGTGTTAGCTTCTAGCTGCATGTTATAATGTGTTAGCTTCTAGCTGCATGATATAATGTATTAGCTTCTTGCTGGATGTTATAATGCTTTTTCTTCAATGCGTGTTATAATGCATTAGTTTCTTGCTGCATGTTATAATGCATTAGCTTCTTGCTGCATGTTATAATGTGTTAGCTTCTAGCTGCATGTTATAATGTGTTAGCTTCTTGTTGCATGATATAATACCTTTTTGCTGCATGATATAATGCTGTATCTGTTGCAGAATGTCATAGTGTCTATTGTCTCATTTCCACTTTTAGCAGCCAGTCACTATTTATTAAAATGCCTGTTGTTAAGGTTCGTGCTTACCACTTGCGAAATTTCACCAATAGACACAGGGAGTCGCAGGCTTCAACTACTTAAAGCCGGTTGCTAACTAGTTTCAAACCTTGTCACAACTGTTTGGTGGATGTCACTGAACCTCAAAACACAACACCATGGGGCTAACTACATTGCTATAAATCCTATAGGACAAAATACACTTAGCCATATGGCATTAATTTGAAACCCCGACACACCATATCAATCAGCAATAAAACGAATGCTCGATGCATGATGTGAATACTAAATATATTCTCTTATAGATAAAGCACGTGCCATTTAAATGACCAAACTTAACGTTCCATAGATCTGTATCTAGCACAGCACAATATCACAGCTCAATGCAGTGTATACACTGTCGCTATCTCCTGCTATGACCACAGAGTGGAGCACACATGCCCAGGGTGAGCCTTTTTTTCAAAGACAATATGTGGTTTCTATGGTGACAGTTTACACAGTGTGTATTTCTGTGCTTTACCGACTAGTGTCTAATCTGAGACAGGTCAGTATAATTGCCATAAGACATTTTGGCAGCCTGCTGGTAGAAAATAGTGACATGACTGGAAAACTATTTAGAAGATAGAGCCTTAACTTTATGGCATTGTCGTATAATGGTGATTTTATTCAGCCATCAAACAAGGTGTGGAAATGTTTCGACGCAAAGTGTCTCTGTCAATATTCTAAATATTGGAATATTGGTCCAGTAAACATTGTAGTTTCCTATGGGACAGGCGCCAAAAATGTAGCAATTGTGCCACACACCTATATCCTATTCTAATAAGGTTGGAAACCAATCAGTACTTAGTAGCCGTTTGTAGCTACTGGCTATTGTTAATAGAGACAGTTTACGACCGCTACTTATTGGCAAGGGTTGAAACAAGCCCTAAGTCTCTTGCTACATGGTATAAAAAAGATGTATATCTTGCTGCATGGTAAAATACCTATGTCTCTTATTCTGCGTCTCTTTATAAAGTAAAACTTGAAAAAAGCGAGATCTACTAAACGATGCCCAGGTGATCCATTATCTGGAGTACTAAATAGCATCTAAGTTCCAGTTCCCCTATTGTCCGACAAACAGGAAGGTAGTGTAAATGAGGTTAAAGAAAAAGAAAACGGTCCTTGCGACGGCGTTTTGAACATGCAGAAAGCGTTGAGCGTTTTCCTTTTCTTTAATAACTGAACTTGGTAGCACTTTTTAAATTTTTGTTACCACTATGGTGATTTTTAGGTGTTTCTTTATTTATAACTTTAGTAGGGAGAGTTGGTTCTGGTAGACACTAGTGGTCAGACCACGGCATCGAGGTAACTCTTAGGGTGAATTGAGAAATTTTCTTTTTTTCTTTGAGGCTTTTCATCTGCGTTCAGACCAGATTATCTGGTCCCATGTTCTCTGTGGACCCTGTGCCTTTTCTCTCTCCCTAACCTCGTTTACACTACATTCCCATCATTCAGACACTAGAGGAACTGGAACTTAGATGCTATTTAGTACTCCAGATAATGGATCCCCTGGGCACCGTTTAGTAGATCTCCCTGTTTTCAAGTTATACGTTTTGTTTGTATATCCCTTTTTATCCTTATATTGATTAAAGATAGCCCCCCAACCCCTTCCTCATTTCTTATACCAGTGGAGCTCTCCTAATGTTCGTTTCCCCTTGTGGGGTTCTATACATCACTTACTCCTATTTCCTGCAGAGTCCAACAATGTGATGTTTTTTACTGTATTTATTTTTGTTCTGCATGGTAAAGTTTGTTTAAAATTTTATCGTTTACTGGCAGAACTTCACCATTCAATTCAAAACGTCTTGGCGTATTATGGATCGTAAACCTGCATTCCATGAAAATCAGATCATGATTTCTTGTACTGCATCTGATTAAAGTTTAAATGAGTGGCATAAATCAAGAGCCTGAGGTTACTGGAAGTCTGTGTTTTGAGCTGGGACAACATATTTGTAAGGTTTTAGATTCCAATATGTCCATCCTTTTTATGTATCAACTATATTAATGTAACCTGAGGTCCTACACATCTTGAACTGCTTGCTAAATCTTCTCTGCTGCCATATGTGAACATTATCATTGGCTCTACACAATCATGGGAATCTACATTGATCAGCTTCAACATTAAAGACACCTGCCTAATATCATGAAGGTCCCCCTGGTGCTGCACAATCAGCTCTCATGTGTTGAGGCATGGACTTCACCTCTGAATGTGTCCTGTGGTATCTGGCACAAATACATTAGCCTCAGATTATTTAAGTCCTGTAAGTGGTGTGGCCTCCATGGATGGGATTTGTTGTTCCAGCACATCCCACAGATGCTCAATCGAATAGAGATTTGGGGGATTTGGAGGTCAAGGCAAAATATTGAACTGTATACCATTCCTGAACAATTTTTGCAGTGTGACAGGGTATATTGAACTGTATACCATTCCTGAACAATTTATGCAGTGTGACAGGGTCAATTATCCTGCTTAAAGAGGCCGCTACCATCAGAAAACACCATTGTCATGAATGGGGTGTACATGGTCTGCAAAAATCTCTAGGTAGGTGGTATGTGTCAAAGTAACATTCACAGGAATGTCAGGACCCAAGGTTTCCCAGCAGAACATTGGCCAGAGCATAAAACTGCCTCTGTCAGCCTGTCTTCTTCACATAGTGCTTTCTGTTGCCTTCTCTTCCCCAGGTAAACGATGCACACGCACCCGGCCATCCACTTGATCTAAAAGAAAACATGATTCATCAGACCAGGCAACCAGTTGGGACACTCACTTCTCCATTGAAGGCAATTTCAGCGGTGGAAAGGGGTCATCATGGGTACTCTGACTGGTCTGCGGCTATGCAGCCGCATATGCAGCAAACTGAGATGCACTGCGTGTTCTGACATACGTTTTTCTTCAATTTAAGCTACAGTAGCTCTTCTGTGTGATTGGATCGGGCGGGTTGGCCTTTGCTGCCCATGAACCATGGGCGCCTAAGACCATGATGCTAGTTTACCAGTTGCCATCCCTTTTTGGCCCTATTCAAAGACATTCAGATCCAGTTTCAACACATGAAATTAAAGAACAGACTCACTTGCTGCCAAATTCATCCCATCCCATGACAGGTGCCGTTGTAACGATATAATCAATGGTATACACGTCACCTGTCAATGTTTGTTTGTTTTTGTTGTATTTTTTTCAAATCATTTTATTGGTTTTCTTAAATATAAATCACATACAATGAAAAAAAAAAAAGAAACAAATTGTACATACTAGATTTTTTTTAAAAACACATTGGATTACATTAGATTTCCTATTCTTATGGTTTCCCTCTTTTACCTCTTTTCTATTAATCTTCCTAACTTTTTCCTAATAACCCGTTATTTAAGTTATACTTCTACCCAGTTAGCGAAAAAAAAAGAAAAGACAACAATAAGAGAATAGCGATTATCCTTCGTTAGGGAAAAAAAGAAGCAAAAAAGAAAATTATCCCTCCTTACAATCCTCCTACATACCCCACTCAACCATACATCCATACCTTACAATCTTGACCAACTGTCTATCTGTCACGTATTCTTCGTCTCCATGTAACAAAAACTGAGAAAATTAGTTTTGACCTCCCTGATTTCTGGTACCCTTGACTTTTGGCTCTACCTTATCTCTGTGTATTGCTCTGTGTCCCTGACCTCGGCTAGTTTTCTAACTACTCTCAGGTACGGTAGGTCCGGCCATTCTAAGGCCCGGTAAGACATTACCCTCAGTTCTAGGGTGTGATACTATTCTACGTGCTGGATCAATATAATCCTGGCACTATCTTGAACTTTCATACATGGAGGGATTTAATATTTCCTCCTTCTAAAAAATAAGAGATCGTCAGCTGACCCAAGTTTATAATTCATTCATGGCACTTTCCCATAGGGGGATTCCCACTCTTCAGTGTATTCCCACCAAGGGGACCATATTTCTTGATACAAAGATAATTTACCATTTATACTATAAAATAGTTTTTCCATTCTTCCTTGGAGTGAAATTTGGCTGGTTATTTTAGTCCAGGTGGGTGGCTCGGGATTTAACCAGTCTCTAGCCACACATATTTTAATTGCTAGCAGTATATTTACAATTAAGTATTTATTCAGCTTGCTAATTGTGGGGAGATCCAAATGAAAAAGCCAAGTTTGTGATTCAAGCTTAAAGTTTCCCCGCAATAATTTGGATATTATAGTTTCTGTTAATTATTTCAATTCCTGAATTTTTTCACACTTCCACCAAATATGTAGTAATGTGCCTTGTGTATAAGAACGCCTCCAGCATTCCCCTTTATTTAATTTGTTAAATTTGCTTATAAGCCAGGGAACCATATACCAATGATTTATTAACTTGGAATGTACACATTTTTTAACCAACACCCAAGATTTTATCCATTTCGCGATAGGTTTACAAACTTCCAAGTCTCTTTCCCATTTCTTTATAGATAACAATTTTAATGTTAGTTGATTAAATCAGCATTTTTATGTTTGAGATAATTTTAGTACTAAGAGCTTTTGCTATAAACTCATCAAGTTTAGTTGGAGGAGAAACCACCTTGTCTTTTTTTTCAATCTAAGATAAGTAAAAATATTTTTATTAGTTAGATCCATATACTTTTTTTGGATCTTGGAAATACGGTATAACTCCTTCCGGGCAAAAAAACTCTACATTTTCTATTCCTTTAAAATTCCAGCTTGATAGATCTAAATCTTTGATATAATAGTTTCTGGGCAAAGGTAAGAAGGGAGGGGGGATATAAAGCATATTTGTTTTAATAAAAAAAAAAAACAACAACATTTTTGTTTTGATCTGCCCCCTCTCCCAACTACACACACACTGCCCCCACAGACCCCCATATACACAATGCCCCACCACACACACTGTCCCCACTGCACTCCCATACATAATAAATCACACACTGCCCCCACTGTAACCCATACACACACTTCTCCCCATACACACTGCACCCCACACACACGGCCCCCACTGCACCCTCATTCACACACTGCACCCCCATGTACACCCTGTCCCCACTGTACCCCCATACACACACTGCACCCCCACACACACACACTGCACCCCACACACACTGCACAACCATACAGACACTGTCAACACTGTACCCCCATACACACTCACACACTGCTCCTACTGCATCCTCATACACACACTGCACCCCCATACACACACTGCCCCCACTGCACCCTCATACACACATTGCACCCACATACACACACTGCCCCCACTGTATCTCCATATACACACTTCTCCCCCATACACACTGCACTCCACCCACACTGCCCCGCTGCACTTTAATACACACCCTGCCCCCACTGTACCCCCATACACATACTTCTCCCCCATACACATACTGCCCCCACTGTACCCCCACACATACACTTCTCCCCCATACACACTGTACCCCACACACACTGCCCCCACTGCACCTTCATAAACACACTGCACCCCCACACACACTTCTCCCCCCCCCACACACACTGCACCCCCATATACACATTTCCCCAACTGCACTCCCATACACACACAATGCCTCCACTACACCCTCATACACACTGGCCCCATACACATAGTGCTCCCACTGCACCCCATATATACACACTGCACTCCCATGCACACACTACACCCCTCACACAAACAAACACTGCCCCCCTACACACAGTGCTCCCACTGCACCCCCATTCACACACTGCACCCCTCACACACTGCACCCCTCGCACATGCACTGCCTCCCATACACACACACACTGCACCCCTCACACACACTGCCTCCCATACCCACCCTGCAACCCTCACCCACTCACTGCCTCCCATAAACACATATTGCTCCCCTCACACACACACACACACACTGCCAACTCACACATTAGTAGAGGACCCCTACTACAGCTTCTATCCTGGCAGACCCCAGGTAAATTGTCAAACTGTTCTTAAACTGTTTGACTATTTACTCTGGGAGGTTGCCACGGCACTCCTGGCAATATAACGACTACAGAGAGCTGTAGTGGTTATTGTTCCTGGATTGTTTCTTTAAATAATCTCTGTGTTCCCCTCCCGGGATAAGGCTCTGGATCCGCCACTGCTAATGAGTATTGGAGAACTTAAACAGGATATATACTAGGAGTAGATACAGTCATACAGATGTCAGAATCAGGGCTAGAAAAAGGGCCGTAATTGGGACGAAACTGGAAATTTTGACTTAAAATAGGTCTTTACTGGCAGTAATAAATGGAGCCATAATTTGATTGGAAGTATTGACCAAAAGCAGGGGTTAACTGCTCTTGACTGGAAATACTGACTAAAAGAGAGGAAGAGTTATACTGATTGGAATTATTATTATTATTATTATTTTATAATTTATATAGCGCCATCAGATTCCGTAGCGCTGTACAATTGGGAATGGTCCTGAAAATCCAAATGCTATATATTTTAAAACATTATAGGTTGACAAGGTAGCATCCCAAACTGGGCAGATTTTACAGCAAACTCATAGACATCAGGTCTACATTTTTGGTGCTTTCCAAGTCCACACATATGTGACGCAGATTTTGCGATTTGAAGATCATTTTCTTGTGCAGAATATTTTTCATGCAAAATCCTTGGCTTTACAGTAAGAAATATACTGAGAGGTTTGGCTTTGAATTGGAATCTCTGGCAAATGATCGTCCAATTCTCCTAGAGCTGTGAACCGTAGAAGAATGAGTTGGGGTTTACTCTATTATTGCGAGCTTTTTGAGAATAGTCTGGAGACATTATCTACATGACCTTTTTCCAGCTCAGCTATTTTCACCTTACATTGAAATGACCTCACTAATTTCTGACAACTCGCAGTTTTGTGAATAACCTTATACGTTTTTGTTATCTTACAGACTTAAAGCACATGTGAGCAAAGTCACCTGATCAATTTTTTTCACGCACTATTTCTCTCAGACCTCTCAATCAGACTTGAGAGGACTGATGGCAAGTGTAGAATTTTTGGGGGTTTCGGGCATTTAAACCCATATGTAAATCCTTCAGCAACTCTCGCCGTATAGGCAGGACTGACTGGATGCCCGGACTTGCACCCTAGGATGCAGGCACATGCTGGGTATGCCCTTTCTACTTGGCACTTCAACAAAGGACTCTGACCTGCTCAGCCCCTCTCTCTCTTTTATCTAATGTCACACCTGCAAACGTTGGATGATCTTACAATGTATTTAATTCTCTTCCACTAAAGTGAAAGTGTGTGCACACTAATTTCTAAATTATCTGGTGGCATTCTGCAGAAAAAAAAATATAATTTCACTTTAAGGAGTACTTTAAAGTAGCCGATTTATCACGACAATAACAGAATTACACACTGTTTACAAAGCTCTTGTGTTGCAGTCACTGTAGGACAAGGAACTCAAGTGGAGATCTTTCTTCCAGAGGAGCCAGGAATATTTTTTTTTACTTTAAGTAAAGCTCCTGCTAAGTCTGATTATTATATATATAAACACTTGCTGGAAAATTAGATCTACGGCATGCTCTGTACTCGACAGATCTGTTGACTTCGCTGCCAAGGTTGTGACATGGGACAACACTAAAAGGAACACAGGAGACTTGTGGCTAAAATTAACCGCAGAAGGTGCCTGCGTATGCTGCCTGTTTTCAAAAGGGTTTTGAAAGTGGTGAAATTGCTTTCAGGATAAACAAAGTAAAAAGCGTCAGAATTTATAAAGCAGCGCTTGCCTTCAATAGTCATCCAAGCACTGAGTTAACATGGGGTCTGGACAATCTCAGAGAAGCTGCTATTGCGAATAAGTCTTGAAGTGGATTTCTTTAATTAGGTAAAGTAAGTGCCAGTTTGCTATTGCATGTCCTGCAAGTCTAATGTCCACTTATTAGTAAGAACCCTTCTTATTATCTCTTTATATATTGAAGAACAAGATATTTAACATTTAAAAAAGTTTTCGTTCAAAAGTTTATTTGCTAAATAATCATTGGTGTGTGGATTTACAGTTAAGCTAAAATATAAATATAAAAACAAGAAATAGTTGTATGGGTCTTTGCATGTGAGATTGTTACCTGTGTGGGCTATAAATCCCTAAACTTTGTTTGATGAAAACTCCTTAAAAAAGAAATAATTTTTCAACATTTACATTAATTTTTTTAAGAACAACTTCAGAGATTAGCAAATATAAGGATAAAATGAGTGGAATATGCTTAATGATCAATGATCAAGGAGCTTGGCATTTTAAAGCACGGTTTACTGTAACCTGATCATTTTTTGGTCACTGGCCATTTTTCTGAATGTACGCTATCTTCAGGCAGACACAAGGCAGAACAGATGTGATGTGTCACAATTTTCTTGTGACTACGTGAATGCGTCAGTGGATGCAGTGCACACAATTTTCATATACAGAGAAAGTTCTAAATCAATAACTTGTCAAACACAGCATCATATAAGACTATCCATATCAAGTCTGCAAAGGAATTGCCCTGTGATGGCAAATTGTAGGCCAAATAACTCAACTGGAGAAATTATCAAACTCATTATGCCATCTTGATAATGTTGACCTATAATTTGCAATTTACCAGTCATTTCCCTTGTCAACAACTCTTGGTTTAGTAAAGCTCTTGTAAACCTCTTGGTTTAAATTTGTTATTTATAACCCTTATAATATAGAATGCACATTATTCCAACTTCAATCTTTAAGCATCATACAACTTTATCAACTAGAAAAAATTCCAATATCAAACAAAAAGCAAAAATAAAAAGCAAAAATAGACAAAGTGACAGAAATAGAGGCAAACAATAATACAATAGTACTTTACCAAAACAATCTTACAAGCCCCAAGGCAGAAACACGTCACCAACTTCCCCAACGTTTCGGCACCAACTGGTACTCTTGATAAAGGCAACCAGTTGGTGCTGAAACGTTGGCGGAGTTGGTGACTTGTGTTTCTGCCTTGGGGACCATGACACAGCTCAAGTTCTGGGTCCCTGGTGTCCACCCCCATGTCTGCCCACAGGGCCGCCCCAGAGTCCGCTCATGGGGATGCAGTTTGTCTACTGTGGATGTAGAATGTGTGTAGTGGATGCAAAGTGCTTGTGTAAAGTGGATGCCATTAGTGTGTAATGTTGTATGTTTGTGTAACGTATGTAGTGTATATTAAATGCAGAGTGTGTGTTTGTGTAGTTGGATGTATGTAGTGTATATTAAATGCAGAGTGTGTGTTTGTGTAGTTGGATGTATGTAGTGTATATTAAATGCAGAGTGTGTGTTTGTGTAGTTGGATGTAATGTGTGTATATTAAATGCAGAGTGTGTGTTTCTGTAGTTGGATGTAGTGTGTGTATATTAAATGCAGAATGTGTGTTTGTGTAGTGGATGCAATGTTAGTGTGTATTAGATGCAGTGTGTGTAGTGCATGCAGTGTGTGTAAAATAAGGGGCTGCAATTTGTGGGGTGGAGGGGGAGAGCATTTTTTTTTTTTTTTTCAATTTGACAATTTTTATTTTGTCCGCAAATGCGGTTTAAGGGATACAGAAAAGAAAAGAGGGAGGGGAAACAGTGCTTCTGTACACATGTAGGGCGCATAACCCCCAACACTTTGCAAAATACAGTATACATTACATAACATTGGTGTACAAGTCTAGGAACGACACATTGCATGTTATCTCCTTCTGTAACCTGTATCCCCTTGTGTTGTGTTGGCGGGTATTGTCTACCCGTCATGGAGGGAATCTATGGAAAAGAGGGGGGGGGGGGGTAACTGGGGTAACAAGTTAACTCGTATGTCTTCGTCAGTTTGGTTGGGTTGTTTGTCCAGATCTGTATTGTCCTGTTTGTTGGCCCCTCATTATGTGCTCGGGTCTCGGTCTTTTGTTTATGCAGCCCATAGTGCTTTCGCTGTGACGTTTCCCTTGCCCAGTTTTATCTGGCTCCACATTATCCCTTCGTATTCTAGTGTAGTCGTAACCATCGTTACTACCTCTGCTGGGGTTGGGATCTCTGGAGTTTTCCAGCGTTTCGCTAGTAATGTGGAGGCTGTCGTTAAAACTAGGAATATTAGTTTGGTGATGCAATGTGGTGTGCCTGTGGGTAGTAGTTGGAGTAAAAACATTTCTACATTGTGGTCTAGCATGCACCCGGTGGCCCCCCGAATAAGCCCTGCTATTTGGTCCCAGTATGGTTGGACTAGAGCACATGTCCACCAGATGTGGAGCATGGTCCCTTCCTGTGTAAGACATCTCCAGCATCTGTCGCTTGTGTCCGGGTATATGATCTTGAGTCGCGAAGGCACCATGTACCATCTGTATATTAATTTGCGTGAGGCCTCTATGAGAGAGGCACATGTTGTGAGTCCCTTGTGATTTGTGTGGATGCAGCGCCATTCATCTTGTGTGAGTGTTCTACCTATGTCCTTGTGCCATTCGGTCATATGTCTCCACTCCGGTTCTATTTCGGTCTCAGTGATCGACTTGTAGCACACAGAAAGTGTCTTTTTAGTTGGGATTTTGTGTATACACATCTTTTCAAAAGGAGTTAGGGTGATAGGGGATGTGAGCGGGGAGCCCTGTCTTGTATCCTTGCCTATCAGAGCTGTCAGCTGCCAGTATGAGAACGTGAGCTGTGATGGTGTCTTATATGTGGCTTGGATGACTGGCAACTGGTGTAGGCCCTGTGGGGAACATATCTGGTGCAGGTGTGTGATGTTGGAGGCCTTCCATGTTCTGTGCGGGAATGTGTTGTTGCATAGAGATATCGAGCGTAGGGGCGTCGCCATAGACCATGGCTCTGCGGAGCATAATTCGGATCTTTGGCTGTCCCATATGCGGTACAGAAGTTTGGTGGTGGGTAAGGCTTTTGACGACGTGCGGCGTAGTTGTTTGGGTATCCACAAGGCCGCAGGGAGATCCGCGATCTCGCTGCAGCTAGCCTCTATCGCTATCCATTGGGGAGTATAGGTAGTGGAATGCATGGCGAGGATGTTCGCCATTTGTGCTGCGTGATGATACGCCTTGAGGTTCGGGAATCCCAGGCCACCTTTGTCTATTGATTTCATGAGCAGCGCCCTTGAGACCCTGGGGTGTCTTCCCCCCAACTGAATTTAATCAAGCGAGATTGGAGTCTGAGTAGGACCGACTGCGGTAAGGGTATCTGCAATGAGCGGAACAGATAGAGGACCTTCGGCAAAATTGTCATTTTGAGGCGCGCTACTCGGCCTAGCCAAGATAGGAACTTGTTTTGCCAAGAATGCAGTATGTGCTCCACTTCTTTGCTTAGTTTAACGTAATTGGCTACAAAGAGGTCGGTGTGTCTTTTGGTAAGTTTGATGCCTAAGAAAGTCAAGTAGTCGTTCCTCCAGTCATATTGGAATTTGAGTCTGTACCTCTCTTCTTCTGTCTTTGGGGTGTTTATGCACATGGCTTGTGTTTTAGTTAGGTTTAGCTGGTAATATGATTGTTTGCTGTAATCTTGAATTTCTTTGTGGAGGTTTGGGAGGGAGATTGCTGGGTTGGATAGCGTGAGAAGGATATCATCTGCAAATAGGTTTAGTTTATATTCCTTGCCCCCTATGGAGATTCCCTTAATGTCTTGATTGTTCCGGATCGCTATGGCTAATGGTTCTAGGGCCAACACACAGAGTAGCGGGGAAAGAGGGCATCCCTACCGGGTGCCGTTGGTGATGGTTAGTGGGGTGGAACTGAACCCTGAATTTAGCACTGTTGCTGAAGGGGTGCTGTATAGGGCCTTCACCACGTTGAGGAAGGCAGGGGGGAAGCCGTACCCCTTGAGCGCTTCCCACAAGAATTGCCAGTTAAGCCTGTCAAACGCTTTTTCAGCGTCTAGGGATAGAAGTGTACCTTGTATTTTGGAGCTATTGAGGTAGTGAAGGACGTTTAACACTTTCCTCGAATTGTCTGGGCCCTGTCTGCCAGACACGAATCCCACTTGGTCTGTTGAGATCAGGTCGGGCAGAATTGTTTTGAGCCTCTCCGCATATATTTTGGCGTATAGTTTGGCATCTGCACTCAACAGGGAGATGGGTCTGAAATTTGGGCAGGTCGTGGGCGGTTTGCCCGGTTTGGGTAAGGTGATGATGTGGGCTGCGAGGAATTCCCTCGGCAGGCTGCTCTGAGTCGTAGCCAAGTTAAAGGCTCGTGCTATGTATGGGCTCAGTGTGTGTTTGAATGTGTTGTAATAGAGGTTGGTGAAACCGTCTGGGCCTGGTGCCTTTCCCTTCGGCATTAGTTCTATTGCTTGTAAAACCTCTTGGGCTGTGATGGGGTTCGTTAGATTCGTGAACTGTTGGTCACGGAGCTTGGGCAGATCAACTCTGCGCAAATATTCTGTGATCGATGTCAGGGTGGGTTGGTGTACTTGGGGATTGTTTTTCAGGTTGTAGAGGGAACTATAGTAGGACGCAAATTCGTTGCAGATGTGCGTGGGTTGGGTCAATTTTTGTCCCTGTGGTGAGAGCAAGTAGGGAATTCTAGTTTGGGCCTGTTTGTCCCTAAGTCTCTGGGCCAAAGCTTTGCTCGCCTGGTTACCCAGGACAAATGTGTTGGCTTTCAATTTTTTCAGTGCGTAGCTCGCTTTTCGAAAGTTTGCTGCATTTATTTGATTTTGCATTTCTTGTATCCGTTGTTGTGTGATCGCGGAGGGGGTGAGTATGTTATCTCTGTGGAGGTCTTGCAATTTTTTGAGATTTTGGGCATGTGTGTGGTTCTGCTGTTTCTTGAGATAAGAGGCTCGCTTGATAAGAATGCCTCTGATAACGGGTTTGTGGGCCATCCATAGAGTGAGGGCATTTATGTCTTGCGTGTCATTGGATTGAAAGTACGTGTGCAGTTCTTGTTCTAGCGTCTGGACAAATTGGGGGTCATTGAGGAGTTGTTCATTTAACCTCCAGAGGCCTCTGTTCTTGTAGTTATAGTGGTCTGCTAGGTGAAGTGTGACCGGGTTGTGGTCTGACCAGGAGGATGATCCTATCTCACACTCTATCATTCTATTCAGGTGTGCGCTCTGTAACATAAACCCGTCTATTCTTGAATACATGTTATGTACCTGAGAAGAATGTGTATACTCCTTCCCCTGAGGGTGCAGTGTGCGCCATGCGTCATATAATCCGTATGCGTTTAACAGTTTGGTTAAGGTTTTGCACTGTCTGTGCAGTACCTTTGCTCTTTTGGTTGAGTGGGTTGCTGAGGAGTCTTGGGCGGGGTCTTGGAACTGATTAAAGTCCCCACATATGATTGTGGTACCTGTTTGGATCTGTGTTATTTGTTTTAGCAGTTTGCTAAGGTATGTTCCCTGGTTTACGTTTGGTAGATATGTGTTGACTATGGTATAGGTGGAGCTATTGATAGTGCAAATCAATATGATGTACCTGCCCATCGGATCCTCCTTTACCAGGATTTCATCAAAGGCTAAGTGTCGGTTGAGGAGGATAGAGACTCCCTTCCGTTTTGTGGGTGCGGTGGCGTGGTATTGATGGGGGTACATTGACTTCCCCAGGACAGGAGTTGTATCTGCTGAAAAGTGAGTTTCTTGCAGGCATATCACGTCGGCTTGGGTGCCTTTGAGCTCTTTAAGGAGTGTGTGCCTTTTTTGTGGGGTATTCAACCCTCGAACATTGTGGGTGTATATTTTCATATTTTTATCAGTTTAGGTGCGTAGTGTGGGTTGTGCTCACGATTGTCCGTGTGGGTGGTGGCTGGTGCCGTGTGCAAGGGAGTGTCGGTTAGCCTGTAGGGGCAACGAATTTGGCTCTGAAGCTCGGGGCCGTGGTTCGGTCGGGGATGCCAATTGGTGGTGAAATGCTGTTGTCTGGACATTTTCTTGTGGTATCGGTGCAGCGCAATAGTGTAAGCGGCTTGATGACATACAACAAGTAAACATAGCATAAACAATATAAACCATAAACAGTAGTGGAACACCACTATTGAGGTGTTCAGGGTTTCCTGTCGGAGGTCGTGACTTAGGCCTCCTTGGTTTGGGGGTAGGTGGTCGGGTCTAACCATAGTCGGTCCAGGGTCGGGAACCAATCCTACGACTGGGCTCTTTTTCTGCAAGCACATAGTAGCGGTCTAGCTCTCATATCAATGAGGGCTTCCTCCCAGGTTTTTTTTTTGGGGGGGCGGGGGGGGGGGGGGGTTGGGTTTGTTTGGTTTTTTGGGGTTTTATGTTGGTACAAACCGGGTAGGGTATGTGACGTTCCATTCAGTCTTTGGTCCAGTCATCATCCATGGGGGGGGGGGGAGAGAGAGGGGAGGCCACGTCGGTCTGTGGGTTAAGTCAAGTGGATGCCTTAGAGGCTCTTAGAGCAGGGGTTTAGAGGGATGTCAGGTGTCCCAGGTTGTGCTATATACCCCGCTATATTCTCATTCCACCGCCCCCCCCCCCCCCCACCTCCCCCCACCCCCCAAACCTCTGTCTTCAGGCGAAAGCTAGTGAATGTCTCTGGTGCTTCACTGCATGGCGCGCGGGGTGGTCCGCCTCGTTCTGACTGCTCTCCATTCCCCTCGTGGTTTGTTGCTTCGAGGTTGACCCACGCTCTGGGTGTTGTTTACTTGGATGCCCCAGGACTGGAGAAGGTCAACGCCCTCTGCAGTGGACGTGATCACATGCATTTTGCTGTCTTTGTTGATGAGCAGCTTTACCGGGTATCCCCATCAGTACTGGAGGTTGCGCTGGCGGAGTGTCTCTGTTATGTTTCTGTATGTTCGGCGTCTCCTTAGTGTTTCTGCTGATAGGTCTGCGTAGACGCTGATGCCTTTAAACTTCTCCAGGACGTTGCTGTTGGTATGGTGGGTTCTCAATATTTGCTCTTTTATGTGAAAATAGTGAATCCTCATGAGGACGTCTCGCGGTGTGGAGGGAGGGAGATGCGCAGGCTTTGCCACTCTATGTATCCTGTCTAGGATCAGCATATCTGCTGGGATGTCAGGCAGCATGGAGCGAAAGAACTCGTATAGCGTAGGCCGTGAGCTCCTGTGTGTGTACCTCTTCCGGTATGCCCCTCAGCCTTAAATTATTGCGGCGGGAGCGGTCCTCCATATCCATAATTTTATTTTCATTTGTTCCAGCCTGCTTTCTATGTCCTCCATTTTGTCTGCCATAGAATCATGAGCTGTAACAAATTCTTCCATTCTGTCCTCTAGGTGGGAGGTTCTATTGCCTAATTCCACCATGTCCCTTCTCAGCTCTGTTATTGCTGTGTGGAACGTGTTCTGCATTTTCCCTGCTAGTTCATCTAGCATGCACTGCAGGGTGCGTTTGTTTAGCTCTGTACCTGCTGCTTGGTCACTGTCAGAGTCAGATTCTGCGCCATCTTGGATCGCCTGACCCGCGGTTTTTGCTTGCGGGGTGCGGGCTGCAAAGAACGTTGATTTGGCTTTGGGGTCCGCCACTTTTTTTCCCCGGTGCTGGGACATCTCTGGGGTAAGTTTCACCCTCGTTTAGTGCGTTTTTGCGCTGCTTATTGCTCCTTTATTGAGCCCTGTCGACGGAGCTCTTTCAGACCGCGACCATACGGCTCGGGTTCCGGCCACGCCCCCATTTTTTTTTTTTTTTTTTTAAACATTTCTTTAAAACAACATTTTATTTTATTAGCCCCTCGATGCTTCTTACCTGGGAGGGAGGAGATCGCATTCCCTGGTGGTCTGGTGGCATGGTGCTCAAAGCCAGGAGCTGTTTACTGCTGGGGGGGCCAGCACACTGCAGAGGGGTCCCAGCACACTCAGTCTCCAGTTCCCAGCAGCTCCTCTGTGAGACTGGCCTGCGAGACTGGCCTGCGTGCCGCGCAGGGCGTTGCCATGGTAACATGTGGCAACACTCTGATGGCCGCGACTCGTGAGAGTTAGAGATAGATGAGCTGCTGGGAACTGAAGACCGAGTGTGCTGGACCTCTTCTACAGGGAGCGAGGGTCCCACAGATGCACATATATATGTAGTAAAAAAGCACTATATATATATATATATATATATATATATATATATATATATATATATGTACACATAGGGAATGTGGGGCCCAGAACTCCCAGAGCAGTCCAGGCCTCCCAGGACCGCTGGGCCCATGACAACATGCCCATAACAATAGGATGGTCATTTGTGGACACGGCAGCTCTAAGCTTAGCTGTTCAATCCTTTATTGGGTGCCATCTTGGAGATGGAGGAGGAAATGTTTAGTTAAGTATACCTTCTTGAGATTAAAATACTCACCATACATATGACAGATCCTTTTTTACTTAAATCAAAACGTTTATTGGGAATCTATAATGATATGAATCTATAAAATGGAAAATAATGATGAGAGCAAGAGTCTAGTAAACTAATTTGAGAATTTCCAAGATTGTGGGGTTCAGTTTAACTTTTAATGATTGGGTGTAGGCCAGTTGACCTCTCTAGGTGAAAGGGCCCAATACTCTATGCGAAGGCAAGAATATCTAACCCAACCAATGGCCTGTTAAGACTTATAGAAGAGCTACATGACTTTTAAAAAGCTGGTGTTTTAGTACTACGAGCACGTAAAACAACTTCTAAAATGTATTTTCTCTCCAAAAGCGTAGCAAAGCACAGTAACGTCTGCTGCTTATATTTTGTTTCTCAAATTAAATCAGTGGCACATAATCAGCATTGATTATGTAAAACCCTGTTCTACTGTCTTTTTACTTTACCCAGGAGGACAATTAAGTCTTTCATGTGTTTGAAGAATGAGCATACGCCAGCGAGACACAAGTTTAAAGGGATAATACAGACGTGGACCCCTTGCTCACGGTGCCTAGAGAGATATCAGCTATGCCTCACTGATGATGCCTAACAAGGCTGAAACGATCGTCTGGGGTTGCCGTATCTCTCGTGCAGAGAGAACTTGCTGGCATTTCGGATCTGGACTGCCCGTATGGGTGGGACCAGTCAGATATGTTTCAGAGATGTTCTCTCTGTAATGGCACAAGATGAGCAAAAAACAGCTTGAGATCTGAGCGGGGACCCACCGAAGGGCAGGCTATTTCAGCTGCTGCCCATTCTCAGTATACTCCTGCGACCCATTTTTTTTGCTCAGGTCAGTGTAGAGTGCTCCAGAACTTGCTCTAGGACACACAAGTTAGATTCCCGATAGGGCTTTGGGCTCATAATTATAATAACATCAATATCCCGGGATGCACGTACAAAAATAACAGGACACAAGTACCCTTCCTAATTTGCTTCTGCCCACTTTGACAGTCATGGTCAATAACCTTGGATTAGAACACACACTATGGCACAATCATGGTAGTTAAAAAGTCATGAATTTGATGTATGATATTTAGATAATGCTGGGCTCAGTGTAAGAGTCTGTTACATCTGTTGCCTGTATGCTGTAGTGACAGGTCAGATCATGTTTTAACTAAGAGGGTCAGCTTTTAAAAATTCAGCCTTACAGCAGGACACATTATTAGAGAGATGCGATTTGCGTTGCAGTTAATAAAAGAATTCTAAATGTACAGTAAAAGCTGTCTGTGTTTACCTCAATCCTTCAGAAGTCTAAATCATTGAAAAAAAATAAATGAACATTCATATTTTTCCCTGCCTCCTGTTAGGTTGCAAGAAGACACCAGGGCTCCTGACTGTTTAATGATTGTGACTCGAGTTATATACACAGTTATTTCACTACAAACATACGCAGGCTAAAGTCCTTAACAATGATGCAAAGGTAACATCTGGCAAATTCTTCCAACTGAAGCTATACACAAAGTGATCGAAAATGGATGAACATGTTGGTAAGAATTATCTTTTCCAGGATCCAGAAATCTCCTGTGATTTACTAAAACATCTTAACAACTTGAGGGAAGAAGGTTTGTTAACGGATGTCTTCATTTGTGCTGGGGGATGCACCTTTCCTTGTCACAGAAATGTACTAGCCTCAAGTAGCCCTTACTTTAAGGCAATGTTTTGTAACAATTTTAGAGAGTGTGGAGAAGAAAACGTAGTATTGAAGGGCATTGACTCAGATATTTTTAATCTCATCATCCTCTATGTCTACACCGGTGAGATCCTTATCACTCTGGAGAATGTGTATTGTCTCATCGAGGCTGCTTCTATGCTTCAGTATAATACATTACTACAAGCTTGTTCCAAGTACCTTCAGGACCAAATGAATCCCCAGAACTGCCTAAGCATGGTGCGTCTTGCTGACATTTTCAGCTGTAAAGACCTTAAAAAGAAGGCCAGAGACATGGCTTTACAATGTTTCCCAGAAGTTGGCATTTCTGAAGACCTCAAGGAACTGTGTGCCCAAGAATTGCTTGATTACCTTGGAGATGATGATCTGTGTGGAGAAGAAGAGCAAGTTTTTGAGACCCTGATGGCATGGATTCGACATGACATCCAAAGACGTAAGTGCTTTGTTCAGGATTTGTTTGAGAAGGTGCGTCTTCAATACGTACACCCAACTTTTTTCTTCCATTTTATTGCCAGTGATCCACTAATTCAGTCTTCGACAATTTGCAGAAGTTCTTTGGATGCAGCATCCAGAATGTTATTTTCTCAAAATACAGCGATTGTGCCAAATGTCAAGCCCATGCTGCATGTCCCTCGAAGATTTTCTCACCAGGAATTCCTGATTAATGTCGGAGGTAGAAAAGACAGTCAGCAGACAACAAAGGATGTTTTGCTGTACAATGTGATGACAAACCAGTGGCTCAGACTTGCTACGCTTCCATTGCGTCTTCATAAAGCTTCTGCTGTGGGCTTACACGGCAACGTTTATATCTTAGGGGGTTTGTCCATTTGCAGCAAGAAAAGCACGGTGACTTTGGCTGTTTACATTTTGTCTCTCAAATTAAACCAGTGGCGTAAAGGGGAACCAATGCTGTCTGCACGCTACTCTCATAGAAGCATTGCCTACAAAAACTATATATTTTCTATTGGAGGAATTGGTGAAAAGCAACAGATTCTGAGTTCCATGGAGAGATTTGACAGCATTTATAATACGTGGGAGGTCATGGCAAACATGCCCCTAGCTGTCCTTCATCCTGCAGTTGCTGCCAAAGACCAACGAATCTATCTTTTTGGTGGAGAGGATGTCATGCAGAACCCTGTCCGATTTATACAGGTAAGGCGTTAATGATGTGCAGTTAACTGACTTTTACCATCCATACATTATATCTTGGCTTTGCATGATTTATCACTGGTGTGTGCTGACCATAACTATTGTAAAATATGGTCTGATAACAGGTCATAGTCCCAGGGGAACTTGGTAGGCACAGTGGACCTTCTGGGGTTATTTAATCCCTGTTATGCTCTATAGCTTCAAGCAGTGTCCATCTCTAATGACTACTGTCTGGTCCCAGTGGTGATGGCGGGCTCTTGTCAATCGCCCTTGATAAAGGCAACCAGGAGGTGCCGAAACGTTGGGAGGTTATTTTTGATTCCTGTTTCTGCCCATAGACTTGTGAGAATTTTGGTATATGATTATTTTTTATTGCTTATGTTTTATGCCTATTTATGTATCACTTTATATATTGTTTAATTGGAAAAAAAATTGCCTTGTATTTCAACCTGATATTGGTTTTATTAAACCTGGTTGATTATTCATTGTGATTTCTGGTGTGCATTCTCTTTCTCTTTTTTGGGCTCTTGTCAATCACCACAACACTGTCCAATCACTGGTGAGTGGGAGGAGCATGCAACATTATTTCAGTTGCCGAATGAACACTGAAAAGATTAGTTTTATACTTTTTATAAAATACTTTTTAGTTTAAAAAAAAAAAAAAAAATATTATTCCATGAAAATAGTTTATCTAACAGAAAAAATGCACCACAGTTTTCCTTTCAAGCAGTCAGCATGATACAAGAGAAGAACCATATAACTTTTGGAAACAGATTTTTATTTTATTTTGCTATTATTTTGCTATTCATGTAGATATTTCTTATAGCAGGCTTTGAGGCACATCTTTTATGCAAATAAGCAATAATGCAGATATATGCTGTTTAGTATTCCTATCACAATATCACAATTATTCTGCGATTTTCAATATAAAATCACATATTTAGCCGACTTTCTTAAAATATAATATTCTGGTTTTCAGAAATTGTAGCAGTGGACATTTTCAGACAATTGAAAGCAAGTCATCTTTGTGATCTCTATAACTTTTTAAATTGTCTTCTTCAAGATTGGTTTAAAGTACACGTCCCGTGACTAACATGAGTGGGAGTAACTTTAAAGAAGATCACATTTTATCTGTGTATTGTCCTAACCAAATTTCTAGCAAATGTTCAGATGGAAATTAATTCAACTGTACGTCATGTCAGAGCTCTGCCCCCTCCTTATTCCCGTGACGAGCGGGATCTAATGCGCATGCGCGGCAAATGTCCACACGCTCATTAGACCTCCCCATAGGAAAGTATTGGATCCATGCTTTCCTATGGGTGAAAAATCTGACAACGGATGTCTTCATGCAGAGCGTGAGGGCGTCCAGTGTCAGATAATGCACCAAAAGTCGGTTTCGATTCAGGAAGCCCTCTAGTGGAGACAGCCAATGTGGGCAGACTTAGAGCTGCAATGTAAGCATTTCAGTTCTCTGCAACTGCAGTGTTTAACATTGCAGCACTAGGTGCAAAAGGGACACAGCACCCAGAACACTTTAATTAGCTGAAGTGGTCTGGGTGCCAAAAGTGTCCCTTTAAAGACTACATACGTGGAAGTCCTGTAGAAGTTTTTCGTAAGCCACTCTTCCTACAGTTGATGATGGCCTACACATTACAAATTGTGATATACTGGTCACATCAATTTGGAGGTGGGGTGGCTGTGTGTCCTGTCACTTCATCCATTCAACGAACTGTGAAGAACACAGTTTTCGGGCAATTATATATTTTAATGTATATATTTTCACTAGCACAATGTATATATTAAATCTATAAACACCTGAATAGGAATGCATCACCCACATTTGTGGACGGAAGGTTCACTTTAAATTTAGACAACTAAACGTTTGAATCAGTCCAAGAAGGTGCATTCCTTCTTCACAATTATTTTAATAAATTGTGCATATTCAACTTAGTAGGAGTATTGTCTGAAGCATTGTTTAATTATAATTTAATTAAAACAATATGTATGCTAAATGAATGTCACGTTAGGTTGAAAATAATAGTAAGCTTTGTTTTCCTATTCAAACACGAGGCGGATGTTTGCCAAAGACTCGATTTAGAACATTCATTTGCTCAATAAGATGAAACATTTGCACAGGAATACATTCTTACGTTTATTCGGTTTATACGGTTCTATTGGCTAATAGAAATGTCATTTTAACATGGCTGTGTTATCATGCATTTTATTTGCATTATCATATAGCACTTGAAAAAATCTATCCCTTTTTATTAATCAGTTGTGAATTTGTTTAATACATTTTTGGAAAAAAAATAATAGATTTCTGCAAAACAGACTTCTATTGTGCCCAAGGGTCACAATGAAATTGTGCAAGCTTAGTAGCTCTGCTGTAAAATATCACGTTATGATTGGCGGCTGCCTGTATTTGCTTTTTGTAGTATTTTGCTTTATTTTGTTAAGGGAGATGCCTCTAATGGTTTAAAATTCAATTAAAAAACAAGATGACTACACACGCAGTGGAAAATGGCATATCTTTGAGTGATAAACATTAAAAGACCACTACAGTGGGGGGGCGTGGCCGGACACCGTGCGGAATGGAGGCACACTGACGGAGCTCTGCTTCCACGGGCTTAACAACGCGGCTAATCACTGCTCTTACCGGCTTAATCTCCGACCCACACAAACGGAAAGATGTCCCAACACCGCGCAAAGAAAACTGCGGAGGCGAAAGAAAAATCTACCTTCTTTGCAGCCAGAACGCCGCAACACAAATCCGCCGACCTCCAGGCCCAAGATGGCGCCGAAACAGATTATGACACAGAGCACGGCTGCACAGTGAGTAGGCATGGCGATAACCCCTTAACACAAAGCCTCCTACAGGCCATGCTAGATACTGCAGTTATTAGAATGCAATCCACTGTCACAGAAGCCATTAAAGATTTGAGGAAAGACCTCACTGACATAGAGGCTAGAACCTCCCACCTTGAGTGCAGTATAGAAGGCCTTAAAGGGGCACAACAAGAGTCTGAAACACGCCTCAGCAAAATTGAAGAACAACTATACTCCCATGAGACTAAATTAGCTGACGCAGAAGACAGATCACAACGTAACAACATACGCCTAAGGGGAGTACCAGAGGAGGTGGGAGCACAAGACCTAACGGCCTACGCTATAGAGATGTTCAAAGCTTTACTACCAGATATCCCAGCAGACATGATCCTCCTGGACCGCATCCACAGGCTCCCCAAACCGCAACATCTACCACCCACCACACCGAGAGATATCCTCATGAGACTCCATTACTACCACATCAAAGACCAAATACTCAGAGCACACAGAACCAAAAAGGACTTACCTGTTCAGTTCAAGAACATTCTCATGTTCATGTGTCAGGGTACCTGCGGTCTCTACCTCCGAAAGAGGTAGAGACTTAGCTGTTCCTCCATCCAGACGGCCTGATGGCTCCCTTCCCCACGGTCTATCCGGTCATGCAAGGCCGGCCGCGAGGGAGTGACTGCCTTTTACAGCATCTAGGCAGGAAGTTGTCATCAGGACACTCCTCCGGAACGACCTGTCACTCAATTGCTGCAGGACCAATCAGGACGCCTCGGAGGCGTGGTTACTGCTCTGAACAGGGTATTTAACAAAGCTTCGTTCATTAGCTCATTGCCCTGTCGTGGTTCTAGCTTGTTCTAGTCACTCAGTGCTTGTGTATTCTATTATCCCTTTTGGTTTTGATCCGGCTTGTTTACCTTACTCTGCTTATCTCTGTTACCCTTGATTCGGCTTGTCTCTCGCTTACCTGTCTTCTGTTACCCTCGACCTCGGCTTGTCTTTGACCATTCTATACTGTACTACTTACGTTAGTCCGGCCATTCTAAGGTCCGGTATACGTATCTGGCTACTGTTTGTACTCTGCGTGTTGGATCCCTGTCCCGATCCTGACATTACGACAGGGCCATTGGATCCTGCAAGTACAAACAGTCAGCTTGCTTCTCCTGATCCTAGGTTTGAAGCCATGGATCACAGAATGGATCAGATGGCGCTTGCGCTACAGGCTCTATTATCTCGTGCCAATAACCCACCAGAGGAGATACGTAATACCCCTGTTTCTCCTGTCGGTTCAGGTCTAGAGGTAGCCACAGTGGGTGCTTCTTCTCGCATTACCCCCCCAGTACGCTATGGTGGGGCTCCTGAGAAGTGTCGTGGTTTCTTAAACCAAATTAGTATCCATTTTGAATTGCAACCTCGCTCTTATCCTACAGAAAGGGCAAAGGTAGGATTTATTATCACCCTACTTATTGAGAAAGCTCTGAGATGGGCCAACCCATTATGGGAGAACGATAACCGATTAGTTTATAACTATAACGCCTTTATAGCTGCTTTTAGAAGAACATTTGACCCTCCAGGTAGAAAGGTTAATGCAGCCAGATTACTGTTGCGTCTGAAACAGGAGAACCGAACACTGGTGGATTATGCACTAGAGTTCAGGTCTCTGGCGTCAGAGGTCAAGTGGAATGAGCAGGCGTATATGGATGTATTTTTGAATGGCTTATCTGAAGTAATCCTTGATGAGGTTGCTACCAGAGAACTCCCTGAGAATTTAGAGGATTTAATTTCGTTCATCTCTCGTATAGATGAACGTTTAAGAGAGAGACAGAACACTCGAGAGAGGAACCGGAGACCTTCTTTTAGGTTAGCCCCCGCTTTTCCAAGTCCTGACTCCACGGTATCTTTGCTTCCTGAACCTATGCAGATAGGGTATACCCGCCTCTCTGAGGAGGAAAGACAGTACAGGAGAAGAGAGGGTTTGTGTATGTATTGTGGAGCTAAGGGTCATTTACTCTCGAACTGTTCTAACCGCCCGGGAAACGCTCGCACCTAAGTCTCTCTAGAGGACAGGCCTTGGGTGTTTCTATTTTGTCCTCTACTCCTAATTATAAAGATCACAGGCTTCTGCTACCAGTTTCCTTAACTTGCGGGAGGGAAGTAGTAAGGGCTATGGCTTTGATAGATTCCGGTGCTGCTGAGAATTTTATCGACCAAGCCTTTGCTAGTAAAAACAATTTCCCATCCCAGCTAAGGGAGACACCCTTGGCCGTTGAGGCCATAGATGGTAGACCACTACTAGACCCTGTTATCTTTCGTGAGACCATACCCATTGAGTTAAATGTTGGTATCCTACACGTGGAGAATTTATCTCTTCTGCTCATTTCATCTCCTTCCGTTCCCATAGTTCTGGGGTACCCATGGTTGAAAGAACATAACCCTATTATTGATTGGGAGTTAGGGGAGATACTCTCGTGGGGCCAGGGCTGCCAGGATCGGTGTTTGTGCAAGGTTTCTCCATTAGCTAATATTAACATACAGGAGAGTCCTACTCAGTCCACAGAAAGACAAATACCAGACCTTTACCTAGACTTAAGGGCAGTGTTTGACAAGAAGAATGTAGATTCTTTGCCGCCACACAGGTTATTTGACTGTAAAATTAAGCTTCTACCCGGGACTATGCCTCCGAGGGGCCATGTATATCCTTTGTCTGTTCAGGAAAACTCGGTTCTAGAGGAGTATATTCAGGAGAATTTAGAAAAGGGATTCATCAGGAGGTCTTCTTCTCCGGCCGGGGCGGGGTTCTTTTTCATTAAGAAGAAGGATGGCACGCTGAGACCTTGTATCGATTACCGAGGCTTGAATAAAATAACTGTCAGAAATGCCTATCCTATCCCACTGATTACCGAGTTATTTGATCGTCTTAAGGGCTCCAAAATCTTCACCAAGTTAGATCTCAGAGGGGCTTACAATTTGGTGAGAATCCAGCAAGGTCACGAGTGGATGACGGCATTCAATACCCGGTATGGCCATTACGAATACACTGTTATGCCATTTGGACTATGCAATGCTCCTGCAGTATTTCAAGAGTTGATTAATGAGGTACTTAGGGAGTTTCAGCATGATTGTGTTATTGTTTACCTGGACGACATACTAATACACTCTAAGGAGATTGAGATTCACCATAGACAGGTCAGAAAGGTGTTACACAAACTTCTGCAACATGGTCTATACTGCAAATTGGAGAAGTGCAGTTTTGATCAGTCTCAGGTAGACTTTCTTGGGTACGTGATTTCTGGGGAAGGTTTTAAAATGGATCCTGGTAAACTCCAATCTATTTTAGACTGGCCTTTGCCCAAAGGACTCAAGGCTATCCAAAGGTTTATTGGTTTTTCCAACTACTATAGGCGCTTCATTAAGGGTTACTCCTCTATCATTGCGCCTATTACCAATATGACCAAACAAGGGGCTGATACTAAGTTCTGGTCTGAGGAAGCTCTTGGTGCTTTTAAGACTCTCAAGGAACTTTTTCCCTCAGCTCCCATTCTAGTTCATCCTGATACGACTCTGCCTTTCTTGCTCGAGGTCGATGCTTCTGAGACAGGAGTTGGGGCTGTTCTGTCTCAAAGGTTAGGGGTGGATAAACCGTTACACCCTTGTGGTTTCTTCTCTAAAAAATTTTCTGGGCCTGAGAGCAGATATGACATCGGGGAGAGGGAACTGTTAGCGGTCATTAAGGCTTTAAAGGAGTGGAGACATTTACTGGAAGGGACACTACACCCTGTTACTATCCTAACGGATCATAGGAACTTGTCTTATATTGGGGAGGCTAAGCGCTTGTCCCGGCTCGCCTAGCTTTGTTCCTCACTCACTTTAATTATGTACTTACGTATAGACCTGGTTCTAAGAACTCTAAAGCCGATGCTTTGTCTCGTCAATATGAACCATCCGCTATAACTGAACCACTTCTGTCCTCCATAGTTCCTAAGGGGAATATCATCGCGAACACGAATCTCAGGATTCACTCTCCATTGCTTTCTGAGATCATGAAGTTTCAGCATTTGGCACCCAAACAGACTCCTGGGGATCGACACTTCGTTCCTGCCGCTCTCCAACTGGAGGTGCTACGCTGTCTCCATAACAGCAAGGTGGCTGGGCATCCTGGCATCCGCAAGACTTATGCGCTGGTCTCTAAAGATTTTTGGTGGCCTGACTTACGCAAGGATATTAAAGAATTCATCGGGGCATGTGAAGTTTGTACCAAGACCAAGCTAACCCATTCGCTTCCATGCGGATTTCTGCACCCTTTAGAGGTTCCTGAAAAGCCTTGGTCCTGCCTGGCAATGGACTTCATTGTTGATTTGCCTATCTCTAAAAAGCAGACTGTCATCCTCACTGTGGTAGACAGATTTACTAAAATGGCTCACTTCATTCCCTTACCTAAACTCCCATCTTCGCCCGAATTAGCGGAGATATTCGCCAGGGAGATTTTCCGTTTGCATGGGATACCTTCCCAAATTGTCTCTGACAGAGGCTCCCAATTTGTTTACCGTTTTTGGAGATCATTCTGCTCCCAACTAGGCATCAAATTGAATTTCTCCTCTGCCTATCATCCTCAGTCCAATGGAGCTGCTGAACGCACTAACCAAAAAGTTGAACAATATTTACGTTGTTTCGTTTCAGAACACCAGGACGATTGGGTCGGTTTGATTCCTTGGGCGGAGTTTGCACATAACAATCTCATTTGTGATTCTACGCATTCTAGACCTTTTTTCTTGAATTATGGCTTTCATCCTTCCATCCTTCCTTCGGAGTCTTCTTCTCAAGGGATACCGTCGGTGGATGTTCATGTTGCCAATTTAAGAGAGTTGTGGGATCAAACTCGACAAATCCTTCTGCACAATTCTACGCTGGTTAAAAAACACGCTGACAAACGTAGAAGGGCAGCACCGGTGTTTGTTCCAGGCGATAGAGTATGGTTAAGTACTAGAAACATTCGGTTAAAAGTGCCGTCCATGAAGTTTGCTCCTCGATATATTGGACCTTACAGGGTACTGTCTCAAATTAACCCAGTTGCGTATCGTTTAGCGTTGCCTAATGCCTTACGCATTCCTAATTCATTTCATGTTTCCTTGCTAAAACCATTAATATGTAACAGGTTCTCCTCCACGATCGCCCCTCCCCGCTCAGTTCAGGTGGAGGGTCAGGAGGAGTATGAGGTCAATTCCATCGTTGATTCTCGAATCTCCCGGGGGAAACTGCAATATCTGGTCGATTGGAAGGGTTATGGTCCTGAGGAGAGAAGTTGGGTACCTCAGGAGGAGGTGCATGCTCCCCGTCTCCGCAGGGCGTTTCACTCTCGATTCCCTTCTCGCCCTGGTGTATTCCGCCCGATGGGCGTATCTGAGAGGGGGGGTACTGTCAGGGTACCTGCGGTCTCTACCTCCGAAAGAGGTAGAGACTTAGCTGTTCCTCCATCCAGACGGCCTGATGGCTCCCTTCCCCACGGTCTATCCGGTCATGCAAGGCCGGCCACGAGGGAGTGACTGCCTTTTACAGCATCTAGGCAGGAAGTTGTCATCAGGACACTCCTCCGGAACGACCTGTCACTCAATTGCTGCAGGACCAATCAGGACGCCTCGGAGGCGTGGTTACTGCTCTGAACAGGGTATTTAACAAAGCTTCGTTCATTAGCTCATTGCCCTGTCGTGGTTCTAGCTTGTTCTAGTCACTCAGTGCTTGTGTATTCTATTATCCCTTTTGGTTTTGATCCGGCTTGTTTACCTTACTCTGCTTATCTCTGTTACCCTTGATTCGGCTTGTCTCTCGCTTACCTGTCTTCTGTTACCCTCGACCTCGGCTTGTCTTTGACCATTCTATACTGTACTACTTACGTTAGTCCGGCCATTCTAAGGTCCGGTATACGTATCTGGCTACTGTTTGTACTCTGCGTGTTGGATCCCTGTCCCAATCCTGACATCATGGACTTATCCGCAGAAACACTACGCCGAAGAAGAACCTTCAAAGCCATAGCGGACGCGCTGAGACACCATAATGTCCCATACCGATGGGGCTACCCGGCCAAGCTCCTTATCTCAAAGGGAGGAAAACTCATCGCAGCAACCACACCAGCCGAGGGAATGGACCTCCTGCGACAATGGGGAATGACTCGAAACCTGCAGACATCTCTCCGAAACCCCGGAAACACCGAAGAGTGGCGCCCTCAAAAGACGAGACGCACATCCCCGAGAGAAGACTGATGTTACTCGGCGAAACTCAGCAAGTTTTCACATGTTAATTTTTCTCTCTTATTTGTTTACCATTAAGTTACAATGTGATGTTATTACATAGATAAAGCTTACACTACTCCATAAGTTTAAGCCCATGAGGCCCACCCCTTGAGACGGGCAGGGGCAATACGTGTAATACCCCACAAAAGCCCTTCCGAATTCCCTTCACTGCCTATACTGAGCAAAAGCTTCCAATCACCGACCACTAGGGTCGGGGCCTCTACTGCTATAACACAGGCACTTCTCTGCTCATAGAGGCAATGGTGGCTACAGTCACTAAATACCAAACAAGAACATAAGGGCGGAGGGAAACCGGTTAACGATAAGCCCGAAGCGACCCCCGCTCGACCCGACCACTTTACCCCCACCTAGGAAGTGCCATAGTGAAGGCACATACCTCTAAAAGTCACTTTTGTAAGATACTTTATTTGTTTACTGTTTATTTGCTTACCTGTATTAACCTGTTTTACTTTGTATTGATATCTATATAGTGCTACCTGGTTCCAATCCCTAAACACCCAGGCGCAGCTACCCCCTAACTGCTCCGCATAGACAATCAGACCGGACATACCGGCAGGCCCACCACTCCAACGGGACTGTACTCCACTCCTCCCCTCAAGTTAGCCAACACAACCTTGTCACGCAACTACCATATACCAAGACACATACCCCACATCCACCACCCACGAAATATAAAAATCATTACCCACAATATTCGAGGGCTGAACTCGCCCAATAAACGTCATACCCTCCTTAAAGAGCTCAAGAACACACAAATGGACATCGTCTGTTTACAAGAGACGCACTTCAAACATGGCTCTAACCCCACTCTGGGCCTCAATAATTTCCCACACCAATTCCACGCTACCTCCCCGAACAAAAGTAAAGGAGTATTGATCCTTTTGAGCCACACTCTAGCCTTTGACCTAATTTCAATCGTACCCGACCCACAAGGTAGATTTCTCATCCTCATATGCTCCTTGAACAACTCCACGTACACCATAGTGAACTCTTAATCGCCGAATGACAACCAAAAGTCCTATTTGGCCTCCCTACTAGACAAAATAGAGAAACTACAAACCGGCACCACAATCATCTGTGGTGACTTCAACCATATAAGTATTGCATCTCAATCAACAAGATACTGGCATCACACGGTCTCTACGATGTCTGGCGGACCCTACACCCTAACGATAGGGAATATACTCATTACTCCCAAGTTCACAATACGTACTCCCGCATAGACGGGTTCCTTATACGCAATGCTCACCTACAACAGGTTAGATCATGCACTATAGAAACGTCCACAATATCAGACCATAACCCAGTGTCGTTAGTCCTCACAGACTCATACCAATTCAAAAACCGCAGCCCCTGGAGACTAAACGAACACCTTCTCAACGACCCCTCATTCATGGAAAAGACAAGAAACGAAATGCACCAATACTTCGAATCCAACGCCCCTAACGGCACATCTCCCGCTACTTTGTGGCTAGCGCACAAAGCAGTTATACGGGGAATCCTAATAGGCAGAGCGACATATCTTAAAAAGTGCACCCACGACACTTTGCTCTCACTCCTCAAAAAACTTCAAGACCTCCACAGATCAAACCAGGCGAATCCCGTGAAAGCTCTCCAACAACAAATACAACACGCACAAAATGAAATTAACGTAATCCACCTACGCAAGGCACACACAGCACTAAAGAAACTAAAGGCCACTTCCTACTCAATAGGTAACAAAGCTTCGAAACTGCTAGCAGCAAGACTACGGGACAAACAAGCACAAACCAGAATACATTATCTAAACACACAACACGGGCACAAGGTAATGCAACCCACGCAAATATGTAATGAATTCGCTCGCTACTACAGCACCTTATACAATTTAAAAAACGATCCTAACTCACCCGGTCCCACCCCACAATCAATAAGAACATACCTCGGTAAACTCGACCTCCTCCCACTATACACCCACAACAGGCAGCACAACTCATTGCCCCCATCACCACAGAGGAGGTACAATGCCATATAGATGCCATGCCCAGAGGGAAAGCACCAGGCCCCGATGGGTACACCAACACATATTACAAAACATTCAAACGTGAACTGATCGAGCCTCTTACCCATTTCTACAACGAAGCAACTAAACTAGGCTCATTCCCCAATGAGTTCCTGTCAGCTCACGTCATCACCATCCCTAAACCAGGGAAACCCCCAACTTCATGCCAAAATTTTAGACCAATATCATTGCTCAATGCAGACGCCAAACTATATGCAAAAATCCATGCTGACCGCCTCAAGACAATACTACCTTCCCTAATACACACAGATCAAGTAGGATTCGTAGCAGGCAGACAGGGGCCGGAAAACACCAGGAAGGTCCTTAACATATACCACCTTCTAAAACGAACCAAACAAGAGAGCATTATGCTCTCTTTAGACGCCGAAAAGGCATGCGATCGCCTAAACTGGCACTTCCTACACGAAGTCCTGTCACTTAACGGCTTTCCACTGCCCTTCCTGTCTGTGATACACACCCTATACAGCAACCCCACGGCAACAGTGCTGACCTCAGGATTCTGCTCACAGCCCTTTCAGATTACTAATGGCACCCGTCAGGGATGCCCTCTATCTCCCCTTCTATACGTCCTCGCCTTGGAGCCCCTGGCAATAGCCATTCGCAAAAACGCCAACATACATGGAGTCCCGGTCGGCCCACTGGAGTACAAACTAAACCTCTTTGCGGACGACATACTGCTCACGCTCACCCAACCACTCATATCCCTCCCATCATTACACAAAGAATTACACACATACAGTCAGCAATCCTACTACAAACTCAATATTACTAAAACGCAAGCAATGTGTCTCAACGTACCTAGATCCACAGAAGATATACTAAAATCGGCCCATGAATATGACTGGAGAATAGACCACCTAACATTCCTGGGCATTAGAATAACCAACAAAATCGCCGATCTATTCACAGCAAACTACATAAAGCTCCTCCGAGAAACTGAAAAACAACTCGCTGGCTGGAAACATCTATTCCTATCATGGGTAGGGAAAATAGCTGCGATCAAGATGACAATACTCCCCAAAATCCTATATCTTTTCCAGTCCCTACAAATCAAGATCCCACAAAGCTATTTAACAAGCCTCCAAGCAATACTACTACGTTTCAGCTGGAGTGGGAAACATCCCAGAGTCCCTAAAGCCCTGCTTTTCAGACACGTAAAGAATGGAGGAATGGGGTTCCCAAACCTAAAATTGTACTTTCACTCAGCCCTCCTCACGAATATCATCGACGCCCACTCCACCGACAACCCCCCACAATGGGTAGCTATAGAAAGCCAGTTCTGTACCAACAAAGACCTATCTTCCACACTGTGGACTCCCCAACACACTAGACCACGAACCACAGACATGTTACCCACTACCAAACTCTTAATATCAACATGGGACAGCTGCAGAGACAAATTATGCTCAGCTCATCCATGGGCACTGGCTGCCCCAATCAAGACCCTACACCACTGCAATGGCACATTCCCGCATCAAAAATGGAGCGAAAGAGGTATCACGCACATGTATCACCTATATCAGCCTGGGGGCCTGAAACCCTTCCCAGAATTACAAACCGAGTTTACACTCCCTTCGAACTTCACGTTTGCATACCTCCAACTGAAAGCGCTACTGACAGACAACTCGATTCACACTAGGAACCAGACGCTACGTACCACAGCTACGAAGTTCGAATTACAATGCATGACAGCACTATCCCCGACAAAAGCGCTTTCCAATTGCTACTACAATCTCGCAAATCCCAAGACAGATGACACCTGGAAATTCATGAGGGATTGGCAAGAAGACCTCCAAGAACAAATCACACCACAAGAATGGAAGAAAATCTACACAGCTCATGAAGGTCTGACCACCTGCGCAGCACATTTTGAGACGTCGCGTAAAATACTATACAGGTGGTACATGGTGCCCTCTCGATTGCATTCCATGTACCCAGCAACGACTGACATATGCTGGTGCTGTAACTCACATAGAGGCACAATGATGCATATTTGGTGGTCCTGCAACCCAGTTAACGAACTTTGGAAATTAGCAGAACGCTTGATTCATGAAATTACAGACTGCTCTTTACCGCACGAACCAAAAATAATACTTTTACGGTCAATACCAAATAACATCCCCAAACCAGAAAAAAAAATGATATACATCATTCTGAGCACAGTGTCCACCTTAATAGCGAGAAACTGGAAGACCCCTGCTCTCCCCTCAACCCAAGAAATTACTACCCTGATTTCGACAACTGTCGACTACGAACTCCTAATGTGGAACCAAATGAGGATAGGGAAACTGAGCCCGTCCATAGACGAGATGTGGCGTACCTACCTACTAAAACAGCCTACACAAATTCTCAAAGCCTTACGCGAAGAAAGGCTAACATAAGTCAAACTCCAGAGTTCACAGCCACGAGGATCCTATCCATCCTAGACACAACATACCTACACATCACGAGACTATACGAGACCCCTGTCAAGCTGCCAGCCCCCCAGATGACCCCTGCCCGGTCGGACTGTACCAGGAGCCACTTCAGCTGCCCCCCCCCCTTCCTTATTCTTTATCAACCTATCTTCCCACCCTCTCCTCTGCCCCTCCCCCTATCCATTAAGCCTTAGCGACAAAACCT
Source organism: Pelobates fuscus (assembly GCF_036172605.1). Classification (NCBI taxonomy): domain Eukaryota; kingdom Metazoa; phylum Chordata; class Amphibia; order Anura; family Pelobatidae; genus Pelobates; species Pelobates fuscus. The sequence continues at coordinate 37,012,611 of NC_086320.1, forward strand.
GAAGAGTACCATGACAACACGCTCTAAACATCTGCACAATCTCATAAACCAGAACGTTACAACGGAACTACCTTACGCAGGCACCTACGATTGCTCAGACCACATAAGCAGAGGAAATCCACAAACCCCATTGGGCATGGGGCGGTAGACCAAACTAAAACCCTAATCTGACAGACCCTTTAGACAGCACCAAAGACAGAAGGTCAAGAGCAAATTAACACTTCACAGGGGCAACTGGCGGACACTTGATCACCAACCTCCCACAGTTCCTATACCACACATCAATGGTTAACCTGACGTACGAGCCTACCACACACGACCCGAGCTGTCTATACTAATAACAAGTTCTGACAAGTGATGTAATAATATTCCCATAGTACGAAATGTATACTATGTAATTTGGAAAGTGTGTCATACTGTATAAGATCGTTTTGACTCCCCACCCCTCTTCTCTTCTGTATCCCTATATTTTCAGAAAATAATAAAAACTAAGTTATAAAAAAAAAAGACCACTACAGTGCTAGGAAAACAAACATGTTTTCCTGGCACTATAGGGTCATTAGGTCCCCCCCACCCACAGGGCCCCCCTCGCTCTGGGCTGAAGGGGTTAAAACCTTTCTCGAGCGCCGGGCTCCCTTTGTGCTGGGGAACTCTCCACCCCCTGCCGACATCAGATCCAATGCACATGCGCGGCAAGAGGCTGGATTAACCCTCAGTGAAATATAGCAGTTTAAAACAAGAGGGATGTGGCACCCAGACCACTTCATTGAGCTGAAGTGGTCTGTGTGCCTTTAGTGGTCCTTTAATACATTTATTTTAGATTGGGTAGCTTAAAACAACACATATACATATGTAAATATGTGATAGATAAACAGATAGATAGATAGACAGATGGATAAAAAAAATGTTTATTTTTTGAGAATATTGTTTGAAACGCATTTGTCTACAGTCTACAAAACATTTTTTAAAAGGCTGCTTTATGATCAAGGATGTGCATTAAATATACCAAGAAAATAACAAATTATAATATATTTTTTTAATACAATATATGCTTTCATTGATTGATTTGTTTATTTAAATACCATAAAGCTGGGTAGACAAATTGAGAAACGTCATTCTTTCATTTCAAAAGATATCATATTTTTATAATTACACACCAGAAGTCAAATATTAAACTAATTTGAGAGCTTTTTAAATTGATGAATATTGTTTTTTTTAATTACTCTTTTATTAACATTCTATTTCCCAGGTTTATAATATCGCTAGAAACATGTGGTTCCGAATGGAAACAAGAATGGTCAAAAATGTTTGTGCCCCAGCAGTTGTGATTGGAGAGAAGATTCTAATAATAGGAGGTAAGAGTTCAATGTTTAGCCGCTACTATATCTACATTGTTGGTCAAACACACCAACGATATGGAGATCCGTAAAAAGACGGTCATTATATTATAAAATAGGGACAGAGGGATTTGGCAATATCGCTCCTTAATAGGGACCCTTGGGAGGTATTATATAATTTCCAAACTTTTTAACAGCCATGGCCACACGCTCGAAAATTTCAGCCAAGGACAAATAAATCATTAAAATAAATTAAATCAATTAATTTACTATTTCTAGGTATCCCTGAAAAGCAATCTACAATCTGAATTGCTGTTCTGTTCTATATATGCATACCGTATGTAACAAAATAAAAATGCTGATCTAAACAATAAATAAATAAATCTCACTAGTGAAAGGGTTAAAAAAAATCATACAAAAGTTTTGCAATGTAGAGAATAGGGCATGTGACACTAATCTATATAAAGATGCAACAGCAACACTTCATAATATGATGCAATAGTTTTTGGAGGTTAGCTAGAAAGAACCAGTGATTGACAGCTCTATTTCTGGCTTATATTTATGTTCTGAAGCAGATGACAATAACCTTTCACCGCTTTCACTCTGAACGGAGCTAGAAAGCAGGATACACTTTTCTAACGCTTGTTATAAACATTTCTGTGCATCTATTGTATGTAGATGTATGTGTGTGTATTTTTGTACGAGTATGCGCTGTAATATTAAATTTAAATTTTTTAATTTTTGTTTAATTCTTTACTTTTGTCGTGCATAAAATTACGATCCAGCCTGTACGGCCACAACAGCAGTAACAAGCATTATAATTTCAGACTTTGTCATGACATTTGAGAGAACTGCACATTTTATAAATAAGAATAAACAGAAATGAATAAACAACAGGTTATTGTAGAATTGGCTCTTGGGAACGATCTATGAGACCTCAGAGTATGCATGACAGAGGCGCAGAAATAGGTTGGTCGGTTGACCCTGTGGTGATGGAACAGAGCCAAGACTAATATTATGTTAACATTAGTAGATTTAATCATGTACCTCTGCATATATTAAAGTTGAGGAGTATAAGCCATGTTAGAAACTCCTGTAGTTCACTTTTAGGAGAGGGTTAATACATAGCAACTGCTACGGTGAGCATTACAATTGGGCAGAGTGATCTGATGCGCATCCTAATGAAGAAATGAAACCACTCCAAGATGATATGCATAGTATGGATTTACATGATGGGAGCTGGGGGGGTTAGTTGTTAAGTATGGAGTCAGCGTATGCGGGATATTCACGGTCTCGGCCTCGTTTGGCATTAGGTTTAGTAGTCATTGCCCTAGTATGAGGGGCATCTAAAACGGGTTGTTGTCATACATTTCACTTTTAACTGAGGGCTAAACCCAACACAGAGAAAAATAAAATTAAAATAACGTATAGGCAGGTGTGTCAGGTGGTCTCCATCCCAGGTACTCCCCGGTAAGCGGGGGTGAATGGCACTATTTTAGCTGGGTCCCAAGTTGTAGAGGAAGGTGGGGCTTTGAGGCCCAGGGCAGCAAGGACAGTGTCCATCTCAGCGATGTCTGCCACTTTATGTTTGGTGTCTTGGTGCTGAATGTGTAGTACGTGCATTAGTCCCCAGCTGCTTTATCCTGACCGTTCTGGTACTTAACCAGGAGATCACTGGTAGCTGCACCTGAGGGCATTGATGGCTTGGGCAGGCAGAACTTTCCGTCAAGTTGTATTCCCTTAGCTTGCTTGGGGGTAGGAGGGCTGCAAATAGCCTGCAAATAAAGTGAGGCAGTTCAGCTGGGGCTACTCCTTCAGAGAGTCCCCTGATTTTCACATGCTTCCATCGCCGCTTGTCTTCCACAGCTGCTAGTTGGTGGGTGAGAGTAGTGTGAGCAGCGTTCAGGTCGTTGACCTGCTTCTGGAGTTCTAGGACCTGTGTTTGTTTGGGCGGTCTGCTCCACTGCTGTGAGGTGAGCGGTGAACCCCCTAACGTCTTCCCTCACCTGAGATATCTCAGCGGAGAGTGTTTGGTGGAGATCTGTGATGAGATTAGTGAGTATCTCCGTGGTGACCGTGTGAGAGGAGCCAGCGGTTGGCTGTGGGAGCTTGGGAGTCCCTTTATACCCTAGACACTGCCCCACAAAAAACAGTAATAATTGAATGCAGTGACAATAATTTAAGATAATAAAGAGTGGACACATAGTCCTACAGATACAATCGGCCCTTTGAGGGTGACCAAACTGCTGATGCGGCCCCCGATGAATTTGATTTTGACACCCCTGCCCTAGAGTTTCAGGGCTGTGTAGTGGGACATCCTCCAAGCTATCTGTGAAGTGGTCAAAGTCGGCCACCATACTAGGTCCGGCCGTGCCATGCGGTCTCCTCAGTAAGTAACCTATGTCTGCAGTGAACCGCGGCCGGTCTGGTCGTGGCTTCTTAGTTTTTCTCCCCATTGGTGTGGATGCTGTTACCGACAGTCTGTCGGGTCGTGAGTGGTTTTGTGGAGTTGTTTTTCGTGCCATTTAGTGCTTCAAACCTGAGAGAGCAGCAACGATGCGATCAATCCTGCTGGATTCGTTCATTAAGGCAAAAGCATTTCTTAAAATAACACAAGCAATTTGATAAAGGTATCAAAACATCTACAGAACAGTAAGCACAAAGGTTTAATTAAAGTAGGTAAAATGTAGAAAAAAATTTAAAAATATACAGGTTGTAATTATTCTGTTCAAGGGTGGGAGACTAAACATTCTATTCTCTCAAAAAGCAAACGCTTTTATGTTTTATGTTTTAAATGCAAAATCAAAGAAAAAAGCTAAGGTCAAAATAAGTGATTTATAAAAAATCTCCAGTTTAGGTAATAGCTATCTCAACTTTTTTTTTCTAGTAATTTGTGTTTTAATAATTTACTGTCTAGTAAATAAACCTTTGTATGAACTTTTGTGTTTCATTCTTACTGTATTATACAGTACTTTAGATCTCCCATTAGTTCCAGCATTTACCTATGTAGTTAAATTAAAGGGACACTATAGTCACCAAAATAACTTGGCTAAATGAAGCATTTTTGGTGTATAGATCATGCCCCTGCAGTGTCACTGCTCAATTCTCTGGCATTGAGCAGATCAAATAGGACTTTTTATACTTTTAAAGGTGCTCAAACCACTCAGAAGGCCAAATGTTAAATTATTTGCCATGTATAATGCTTACCAGTTTGTGTTTGGTTGCAGGTTTCACCAGGAGGATAATTGCTTATGATGTGAAGCAAAACAAATTCATCAAATGTGCTGATATGAAGGATAGACGAATGCATCACGGCGCCACTGTGCTCCAAAATAAACTCTATGTGACGGGTGGCCGGTGTCTTACTGCTGACAATACCATAGAAGACTCGGATTCTTTTGACTGTTATGATCCCGAGACAGACACATGGACATCTAAAGGGAAATTGCCCAGCAAACTGTTTGACCACGGCTGTTTAACACTCCAGTGTAGCCCCTCACATTTGCATTGAATTATTGATGAAACCAAAGTTGATTTAAGAACTATATAAAGTTTACTGTGAAGTGTAAGTTTGGCACTTCCTGTCACAAGAGAGTTATAATACGATATCAGACAGGAGGCTGTTTACATTGTGGTAACAAACTAGGGCGATGGTACCATTATTTGGTATATTGTGCATTGCTGTTTGACTTCAGACACAGGTTCCATGGACCTTAAATAATAATGGGGTTCACCGTGATCACAGAAAATCAGGTATGGGATATACACCCTGTTTTCACTGCTCCACATTCTAGTAAGTAGCCATTGTAACTAACCAACTCATTCCATTCAGTGCTAACGAGGCTCACCTCTATACATTTGGGATTTCTATGGGTACGTATAACTCTATAATACTATCGATAATAGCAGGGCATGAGGTATGGCAACAGGTCATTTAACCAAACATATCTCATAGTCTTCTTACTCATGCCTGCCATTAAAACCAAACAGAACTGGCATCCCTAGATTCTCCAGATGTTATGGAATTTCAGCTGCCATCAGACCTGGAGATTCGTTCGTGGGCCAAACTGCAATTTTAACGCATTTGGGCTGATTGGGTGATCGGCCTAATTCTCGAACTTAATTCTCGAGTCGTAATTTTACCTCAATAATGGACCACCCGAAACCCACAATACCAGACAATATATTTACAATTATGTATATAGGGCCAACATATTTTGCAGTGCTGTATTTTTTTTTTCTTGATTGCTCCTCATGTTTTTCCCTCTTTTTGGTTACTTCTTCTCACTTGGTCTGTGAACAAAATGGAGGAAAATTGCTCCTATCACTGTTCTCCTAAATATATGCATAATATTATGTATATATTTTACAGCATACTGATTGGGCCATTCTTTTTGTTCTTCTGATTTATTTTACGAATTGGAATCTCAGTAATGAAATTCTGCCAAGCCAACTCAACATGAAAATTTTTCAATATTTTGAAATAAATTGTTTGTCCGAGCCCCATTTTCTTGTTGAGCACATGTCTGACTGCCATCGGGCTAAACCAGGGAAAAGCAAAATCTCTAGTGGCTGTCTTCCTGACAGCCATAAGAGGCACTTTCACTTCCAGAACCAAGTCAAACTCATAGAAAGCATTTGATGGGAGGTGCACGACATTTTACCATGCAGGCCTATCTCGCCCCCTTTACTTCTTTAGACGAGAACACGGAATACGTCAGCAGGCGTGCTGGCAAAGATGGAGGCAGAGCAGGCGGTTGCTGTGGAGGTGTTTAGTCGCTGGATATGAAGTAAATAAAACAGATTAAACTTTAATTTTACATAGCAAAAAGGGATGGAGATAGGTCAGAACAGAAGGGACTTACAGACACTAAAAAAATGATTGTTATTTTTAGATACATAGTTTCCCTTTAATACATTAATAACAAGCTTAAATTGCCAAATGTATTGGTGAATTAAATGGTGTGTGTTGTATGGTGCTCTTTCTTCTACAGTCCAAAACATAGGAGAACATACTTGACTAAACTGTATTGAAATGTATCAGTTTGTGCAGCAGAACCATGTCATAGACAAAACATGATGCATTATTTTATTAATGTGTCTCTTTCGGTCAGGTTTTGGAAAGACATGATGTAAGGCTAGTTTTACTGCTTGCGTTTTGTAATTTTCTTTATATGTAAATAAGCTTGATTAATATTAAAAATGTATACTCATTTTGGCAATATGAAACTTACACATAAGGCAATCTGAGTTATGTGATCAATTGCTATTTCATGTTTACACATTCAAATCATGTGCTTAAACCTGTAACTAAAGTTAGGATTGATTAATACCTGGTTTATTCATTAAATTGAATATTTAACTTTAAAAAACAAACAAAAAAATAAAACATAAATTTGTAAAAAATGTAATATGCTGTTGTGTCAGGATTTAAAGCAAGTGGTAAATTTCTTTTCTGGTTTATGTTAATGGGATGGTATTTCACGCAGCTAGGGTTAAGTTTGTCTGCAGCTCATCGGACTCCAGAGTGAGTAGTAAGCTACAAGTATGGGCCCGAATGAACTGAAAAGGACAATGCTCTGTGCAGGGATGTGAATTACTTTATATTCCAAATACAATATGTGGTAACATTGTGTCTTGGTAAAAGCTTAATGGTACTGTAATGCTGCTAGTCTTTCAACCAGGAATAAACTATTTAAAAAACATTCTTCACATGCCCACGTAATCCCTGGATTTTAAAAAATTATTTCTCAATCACCTTTTTTTAAAGGTAGAATCTATCGTCTCTTGATAACTGTGGAGCACAAATTCATTGGTGAATGCTGTTTTGTGGTACGGTTCCAGACTTCAATCATCTCTGTAGATATTAAGCTCATATGTTGCAGAGAAGAAGCAGTCAGAACGATGAGTAAGGTATTTGAGATTAGCACGGCACAGGAGCTTTGACTAGAGTACCCATTATTATGAGCATGGTCTAACACATCTCCAAGACTTGATCACCACTACTATATAGTCACCTTCAGGATATCACAGATACCCATTGTAATGTGACAGTCCAACCGGAAATATCCCAGGGAGCCACTTTAGCCTTGTTTAGCACTAGGGTGCACAAGCAAGGGGTTGTATCAGTTCTAATAGACAGGTAGGTAAATAGGTAAACACAAGATGGAGGAAAAACACAAGAAATGCTTAAAGGACCACTATAGGCACCCAGACCACTTCAGCTTAATGAAGTGGTCTGGGTGCCAGGTCCAGCTAGGACTAACCCTTTTTTCTATAAACATAGCAGTTTCAGAGAAACTGCTATGTTTATAATAGGGTTAATCCAGCCTCTAGTGGCTGTCTCATTGACAGCCGCTAGAGGCGCTTCCGCGCTTCTCACTGTGATTTTCACAGTGAGATGACGCCAGCGTCCATAGGAAAGCATTGTGAATGCTTTCCTATGGACTGGCTGAATGCGCGCGCGGCTCCTGCCGCGCATGCGCATTCAGTCAAGGAGGAGGAGAGTCCCCTGCCCGGCGCTGGAGAAAGAGGGAAGTTTAACCCCTTCCACCCCACCCTCAGGGCACTATAGTGCCAGGAAAACGAGTATGTGGTCCTTTAAGATAAGGGAGTTCAGTGACTCCCTCACGCGGTTTAGTGATGCCGAGTGTCGGAATATGACGTCATATTCCGTCGCCCGGCTTCACTTCAGTCGGCACGCGCGAGGGAGCAGTGAGGAGCAAGAACACTGAGCTCCCTCGCTGGACCTCCTCCCCGGCCGGGTAAATTTTAGCAGAGTAGGCACCTGCAATATGAGGAAAGCAGGTGTCTACTCTGCTATAACACCAGCATGTACTCGCGGCTCACCAGGCCGCAAAGATGGTCCATGTGGGCCGCGAGTTTGACATGCTTGCTGTAGATGCTTAGGGCAAACTATTTATTACTTTAAGCTAGTATAATCTACACTGATCAGCCACAACATTAGAACCACTATCACTACCATGGCACCTATCAAGGAGAGGGGTATACTAGTCAGCAAGTGAACAGTCAGTTCTTGGATTTCATGTGCTGGAAGCAGGAAAATTGGGCAAGCGAAAAGATCTGAGTGACTTTGACAATGATGGCTAGATGACTGATTCAAAGCATCTCTAAAATGGTAAGCCTTGTGAGATGTTCCCAGTTTGCAGTGGTTAGTACCTACCAAAAGGGGGGCAAGGAAGAACATCCAAGGAACCAGCATCAGGGGCGTGGGAACCCAAAGCTCAATGATGCATGTGGTCTGTCAGGTCCGATATCACAGAGCAGCAACTGTAGCTCAAAATGCTGAAAACCTTAATGCTGGACATGATAGAAAGGTGTCAGAACACAATGGTTGCAGACCATGTACACCCCTCCATGGCAATGGTGTTCCCTGATGACAGTGGCCTCTTTCAGCAGGATTACGCACCCCACCATGCTGCACAAATTGTTTAGGAATACTTTGAGGAGCATGACAAAGAGTTCAAGGTGTTGCATTGGCCTCCAAATTCACCAGTTCTCAATCCAATTGAGCATCTTTGGGATGTGCTGGAACAACATATCTAATTCACAGAGGCCCCACCTCGCAACTTAAAGGGACACTGTAGGTACCCAGACCACTTCAGCTCATTGAGGTGGTCTGGGTGCTGTGTCCTTTTTGAACCGAGTGCTGCAATGTAAAACATTGCAGTTCCAGAGAACTGACATGTTTACATTGCATCTCTGTCTGCCCTCAGTAGCTGTCTACCAGACAGCCACGGGGGGCACTTCCAGAATCGTAACAGACTTTTGGTCTGTTATCTGACACTGGACGTCCTCACGTCCCCATGCTTTACTATGGGGAGGTCGAATGCGCGCACAGCATTTGCTGCGCATACACATTAGAACATGCTGGTCGTGGGACGGAGGCAGTGCGGGGCATTAACCCAGCGCTGAGGGACATCGGCGCTGAGATAAGGTAAGTAAATAAAGGGTTTTTAATTCTTTATTTAGCGGGGAGGGCGAGAGGGAGTGGGGAGTCAGAGGGATTGGTAGTGCCAGGAATACGGCTTTGTATACAGTATCCCTTTAAAGGATCTGCTGCTAATATCTTGGTGCCAGGTATCACAGGACACGTTCAGAGGGTTTGTAGAGTCCATTCCTTGACGCATCAGAGCTGTTTTGGCAGCACGAGGGGGACTTGCACGATATTAGGCAGGTGGTTTAATGTTGTGACTGATCAGTGTATAAACAGTTAATATATCTGAATTTGTAATGTATTTGTTCTCATCATTGCAGCTCTGAGTAAGCTTGCAGGGGCTGCTTAAAAGCTCTTAGTGTCTCATCCTTTCTCCTGATTTCACTGTTATACATTTTGGGAAAAATATTGGGTTCTCTCCATTATCCTAGAGCTGAAACGGAAGTTTGGGAAACCAGATACTATGAGGCTTTAAAAATCTGATCTTAGGCAATAGATGTGTATTTGACCTCTGTGAAAACATGAGAATACATTGTAAAAATACGGTACATCAAAATATAAAATGCTGAGAATCTAAGCAAAACATAAGTGGAAAGTCACGTAGATTTTATTCTTTTTTTTTCATCCTAGGTTTAATATTTTGTAACCAAAAAAAAAAAATGTTCTAAAATGTTAGCCTTAGCCAATGCACACTGTGTCTCTTTCATTTGATAGAATGTCAACTCACTTTAAGGTTAATTAATCTCAAAATATATCGTCCAGTTGTTGACACATATCATATTTATTTTAAAATGACTTCTCTGGGTCTGTGCTGCATGCTGATTGCAGTTTTGTTTCTACAAATCAAGCCCTCTGCAGGTATATCTTTATTACATAAGCCTCACCTAGTATGAAGATTATAACATGGCTAATACATTCCTACATACTTAGTTTATACCATGGTCCAGTTTCCTCTTAGTATACATAGCTACATTGTAGAATAGAGATAATATTTATATTAACACTAATTCCCACTAACCTATGTGGCTGTCGGGGGAACTAAGCTTTTTTCCCACAGACGTGTAGTGAGTCAATGGAGAGGTTCATTAATTTGTGAATAAGAAATGTTTTTAGTTTTTTTTTTTATTTCAATTTATATTTTATTTACATTAAGCTTACTTAAGTTTCTTATTTCTTGGTACTCAACTTGCAGATAAAGGAAGGTCTGAAGATTAAATTAAGTATATTTATGGAGATTTAAATTATATATTTTTTTGCATTTTCAGGAGACTTATTGCACTAAATGATAAAAACACATTTTCACAGATCAAACAAATGACTACATACAATCCACCAATGCACCTCACTGTAACTCTAAATGAGTGATCAAGCGTATTGTATTCCAGTTAGCAGGCAATCAAAACCTGTCCCTCGAGTGAGGAGAGGAAAATCCTTTTAGCTATCAGTGCTGAATGTAAGGTTTATACGTATGCCAAGTACAGAAACACAGGACTCCAACCATACATTCAGGAAGGGAATCTGAGAGTATCATATAAACATTCCCTGGAAATTGCATAAAAAGCCTATTTATAGCAGTAAAGAAACAATATAACCAGATAGTGCGCTCCACCAATGAAGAATAAAAGGAAAATAGAAAGTAGCATATGTCTTCTCTTTATTTAGTATAAACACAAAACAGCTAATAAATACGGCAAAGTAGGGGAGGAAAAAGACATCCCACATGTCTGATGAAACTGAACTCATTTGACGTCGATCCCAGATGCTTTGTCGCTGTTTGTAGTTCAAAACTTCCCTGTTTGGACAAAATGTATTTCAGAATTTAGTAGGATACACCTTGGTGGCTTTGTAGTGTGCAGTTGACTGGGTTTGGGATACAATGTAATCATAACCCCAGTGTAGGTTCTCCCCTATCCTCCTAATCTCTTTATTGCACCAAACCCCTAAAACTGTATTGCCTCATATCAAGGAAATCCCCTTGATCTATAATTCGTATTTACAATGGTAGAAAACAAGCAAATGCTTGCAACTATGGGCGGATACCTTTCTCTGCAAAGAAGGAAAAGAGGCGATATTTACCTCTCTTCTCTGTTCCATTTTACTTAAATGTGCATATCTTTAATGTTTCAAATTGATACTTGTATACCTGAGGGCAGAGCTTATAACAAGTAATCAAACGATTTAATGACAATAACAATGATTGACAGGGAACCAAGATGAAATTCCTTGTTTCCAGGAGTCTGTCTGATATTTGGAAGTTATACCTCTCACGGCGTTAATTCACAAGCAGAGAAGGTTTTTTAAAAGTATAAAAAGTAAGAGAGTGTTGCAAATAGACAAGTGCACAGAAACAACATTTGGTTCATTCATTTCATTGAGCATAATCGTTTTATCAGAAGAAAAAAAGGAATATTTGATCAGACTAATTTTCGTCTGAGCAGCGGTTCAACTTGTCCAAATATTGTCCATGCAGGCAATTTGGGGAAAACTATACTGATTAATCTAAAGGGCATGAAAAATAAGCCCATCTGTACGGCAAAATATATACCTAATATTTCTATGTGTATATATATTTTGCAGTACAGTAAAAGGCTAAAATCTTTTCAATTTTATGGAGCAAATTAGTATATTACCATTTAGATTTTTCCACAATCGGTCAATACTCGCACCTTTTGAGCACATAGTTACTTTTGAGCATTCGGTTGCATATATTAAGTGTTCTATTCTCTTTTTTCTTTATTATTTATTTATCTGATGTATTTCTTTCTTTCTTTATTTGATTTAGTGGTTGTCCCTGAACCATCAATCTTTTTTTTTTTTGGTGTCAAGGATGGAACACCAAATCACAAAGTAAACAAATACCGTATGTACTCGAGTATAAGACGAGTTTTTCTTTTTTTTTTAAATTCTTTATTTTTCCGTGCATGGGTTTATCATAACAATCATACATGTCTTGCCTCAACAGCAGTGACATGTTGTAGAGGAAACAAAGCATAACAGTTGTGGCATTGAAAATGAGTGCACATTTTTTTTTTTATACAGTAGAGACATCGGTAAAAGGCAGAGTAATAGGGGGCGGGGCCGGGCCGCCATGCTGAGTGGAAGCACGGGGACAGAGCTCCTGAAGAAAACTCGAGTTTTAGGCTATATAGCTCGGCAAAACGCTGGTTAAACAGCCAGAATTTGTACCCCAGTTCGTGAGGCAACCCTGGTCCCGAGGAGAGACTTGCCAAGCGGTTCTAGTCCCTCGGTGGGGCGATCCCAGCCGACCGTGATGGAGACCGCCCGGGCGGTGAGTGGGGTGGATGGCCGCCGCCCAGCTATCCTGCCCACCAGCGGTATAGCTGAAATGCAAGGCTAGGCGGGTCTGGCCCTGTTCCCTCCCCCCTATGGACCGGCGGGGGTGATCCCGGTCCCCACCCTGTGACCCAGAGAAGTGCCGCAACGCCAGCGAGAGTCCGCTCCCAAAATGGCGGAGACCATGCGGCACCCCCGAAGAGAGGGCCACCGGACGCACCCTCCTCTCCTGCTCCCATACGGCGGAACAAGGACCGCGCCAACGAGGGCACCGGCGAACACACACTTACCTCGCACAAGCTGAGGAGGAGCAGCGTGGCAGCTCGACACACCAGTGCAATCTCAACCCGAGGGAGAAACACAACACAAGGCCTCGGACCAACCTGGCACACAGCCCAGTACCCCGTTGGGAGCCTGAAATGGAGGAATAACCCACCCACAGCCACTACAACCGGGACTCACCACAGGCCCAAGACTAGTGCTCAGCTGGAACACAAATGACCCGGGAATGAAACTGCGACCCCCCTTTCAGGTCACCCACTGGGACTATCAGCACAGAGGCAGCCATTAAGCATCTTACCACACTACAACATGCTGCATTGCACACTGAGGGGTCATCCTGCATACCGACATGGACTCTTGCCTGACTGTTACTGGGTAAACATGGGGTGGTTACTATAAGCGTAAAGAATTTAAAAAAAAAAAAGGCAGAGTAATAGTCAGTGGTGCAGTAAGCGTTTAAACATAGGCTATGCTGGCTGACTATTTGAGAGTAAGTTTAAGGAATAGAACTAACAAGTAATTTGCACGTTTGACATTATAGTTAGGAGATGGGCTTAATAGCTGACTGAGTGCAGAATATGTTCACGGACAAGCAGAGAAGAGGAAAACAACATTATACAGAGTGAACTTGAGAATATATCATGCATATAGATTTGAGAGCAGTTAGTGGAATCTGCACATTTTTTTAAAAAAAGTAAATACTGACATACAATAGATCACATTTGCAATGGATAATCATCGGCTAACTGATCTATAGTTAACAAGCTAATTGCCTGTTCTTATAATGTGTTGCTTGCTCCACTCCTGCTATATGAATGCAACAGTCTGTGCTGCGAGTTGTTAGGGCCAGTTCTGACCGCAGTGTGAGACATACTGTGCGGTGGGATCTTGCAGAGTCTCTGCTGCAGGGCCTGTAGGGGCACAGACTGTCTCTAGGTCCTTCCGTCTTGGTCAGCCGACACCGGCTCTGAGTGAGTGGCACGTGGGTCCTGAGCTCTGCGAGGTCCCTTCCCCCGTTGGTTGTTGCAGCTGTGTGAGTATATCCCAGAAGTGGGTCGGTATCGCCCCCAGGCTCTGCAGTGGGTCACTCCAGTGCGGTTGTGTCGGGCGCATGGCCATCCTGCATGTCTCGCTGCCGGCCGCCATTTTAGGTGCGCCTTGGAGGAGGTTGTAGTTCTGCTTGTCTGCGTCAGGCTTGTACTGCTGTCTCAGCTGGTGCTTGTGGATGTCGAGTGCGGGCCGGGATAACCCCCGCCGGCCCAGTGGGGGGGGGGGGGGAGGAAGGCTGGTGCACTGAGAGGTGTGTGTGCGGTGTTACCATCCAGAAGAGCGGCCGTCTCTCCCTGGCTCGGCCGCATGTAGGCCCCTTGTGCTTTGCGTGGGATCCCGGGCAGTGTGAGTCTCGATTGTGGGTTCCTTTGATGCACCCGGGTTTCCCCAGCTCGTCCCATGCCCCCTGACTGGTGGGTGGTTTTGTGTTTGGGGTATTTATCCCCATTATTGTCGCTTCTTGCAGGAGCTGATGTACAGCACGTCTATCCTGCTCGGCAGTCAGGCTCCGCCCCCTCATAAGACGAGTTTTTCAGCACATTTTTTGTGCTGAAAAACCCCAACTCGGCTTATACTCGAGTCAGTGTCTGTATTATGGCAATTTACATTGCCATAATACAGACTGGGGGCTGGCAGCGAGCGTTTACCTCTCCTGCAGCTCCTGTCAGCTCCCTCCTCCTCTGCGCCGGTCCGTTCAGCACCTCGGTCAGCTCCCAGTGTAAGTCTCGCGAGAGCCGCGGGGTCATAGTGCGGCTCTCACAAGACTTACACTGTGAGCTGACAGAGGAGCTGCACGGACCAGCGCGGAGGAGAAGGGAAGTAAACTCTCAGCCAGCCCCCTCCTTCCCCCACTGAACTACCAATGCCACTGGACCCTCAGGGAGTGAGAGCCCCCCTCCCTGCCATGTATCAAGCAGGGAGGGGGGATGGAAAAAATAAATACATAATAACAATAAAATATTAAAAATAATAATAATTAAAAAAATAACAATATAAAAAAAATGTAAATAATAATTAATAAAATAAATAATAATATAACAAAAAATTATTAAAATAATATTAATAAAATAACAATAATCAAAATGCCCACCCCCCACCAACACATACACAAACACACACTGCATCACACACACTCACACTTCATTCATATACACACACTGCACTCATACACACACTGCACTCACACACACACTGCATTCATACACACACACTGCATTCATACACACACTGCACTCATACACACACTGCACTCATACACACACACTGCATTCACACACACACTGCACTCATACATACACACACTGCATTCATACACACACTGCACTCATACACACACTGCGCTCATACACACACACTGCATTCATATACACACACTGCACTCATACACACACACTGCACTCATACACACACACTGCATTCACACAAATACTGCACTCATACACAAACACTGCATTCATACGCACACTGCACTCATACATACACTGCACTCATACACACACACTGCACTCATACACACACTGCACTCATATACACACACTGCACTCATACACACACACTGGACTCATACACACACTGGACTCATACACACGCACTGCACTCATACACACACACTGCACTCATACACACACACTGCATTCATTATATACACAAACTGTAAATAAATATTCAATTAATATAATCTTTTTAGGATCTAATTTTATTTAGAAATTTACCAGTATTTCCCACCCTAGTCTTATACTCGGGTCAATATGTTTTCCCAGTTTTTTGGGGTAAAATTAGGGGCCTCGGCTTATATTCGGGTCGGCTTATACTTGAGTATATACGGTACATTTGGCCATTGTCCATTTAGTTTTTTGTAAAATCCCTTCATATGGCGCTTCAGAGTTACCGAATTGAGACGACTCAACACTGGAATAAAAATTCAGGCAAATTACAATTTGTTTGAAATCACATGCACAAGTCTAGTTAAAAATTTTAGGATAAGCTAAAATAGCTAAATTGTGGACTATGTCCAAGTCAAACTCTGCTAGTTTAACCTAAACTATATGACTTATCTTCCTCTTTGTTCTAGAATTCGATACGTATGTCATGGTTCATTGTATCCCTATACACCTCTCAGTAAGTGGACTTAGACTGGCGATAACCTTTTTGCGTCTTCCCGAACAAGAAGAAAGTTTGAGCTAGAAATTTTACCAATGCATTCAAAAAATCAGCTTCTTTTTCATCTCTAATCAAATACACTAACATTTTTAAAACAAAAAGTGCCTGTAGTGAAGAGGTTAAGGATGCTGGCAGAATACATACAGGCACTGTGGTTACTTCTGGGTCGCTGACGACTGGAACACAAGGTGCAGCCAAAATCAACGAAACTATTCAAGGCTATTTCAGCTATTTCAAATCCTGTAGCCCATCAAGTATAACAGTGATCCAAGCAACAAGAGGGAGGTTTGTAAATAAATATTTAAAGTGGCTTTACATCAACAATGGAACCTGACCAGTGTCTGTGTATCTACAGTATCATTAGATTGATATCATTGTGAGAGTTTAGCCAGGGCCGGTGCAAGGACTTCTGTCTACACAGGCGAAGACACATTTTGCTGCCCCCAAAATGTATCTTCACCTGTATGTCTAATATTCTCTATTTGCCCCTCTTACCCATTATTTTGCCCTTTTTGTGCATCTTACCACCTTTTTCTCTTGTTTTCCCTTTTTGTATATTGTATCCCCTGTTTGGCATTCTATTTTATGTGTTGTGTCATCATCCCACTTTTCTTTACCCCCTTGCGTCACACACTCACTCGCTCATACACACACTGACCGTTACACACACACACTGACCATTACACACATACTGCTTACACACACACTGCTTATACACACACACTGGCTCTAACGCACACAGTCTCTTACACACTTGCACTGCTTATACACACACTCACTGGCTCTAACAGAAACACACACAGTCTCTCACACAAAGTCTCTTACACACACACAACTTATAGACACACACACTAACTCTTACACAGACACACACACACACACACTGGCTCTAACACACACATACACACTAACTCTTACACACACACACACACTAACTCTTACACACACAGACACACACACTAACTCTTACACAGACACACACTGGCTATAACACACAGATACACACACTGGCTCTAACACACACACACACACACACACTAACTCTTACACACACACACTAACTCTTACACACACACTAACTCTTACACACACACACACTAACTCTTACATACACACAACTATCTCTTACACACACACTAACTCTTACACACACACACACACACACACACTAACTCTTACACACACACTAACTCTTACATACACACACTGGCTCTAACGCACACACACACACACACACTAACTCTTACACACACACACTTACTGTTTCTTATAGTTGCTAAACAGAGGTCCCACTGCACTGTTGTAGCTTTCCTCCTCTCTCCACAGCAATTGATGTCACATATCCCAGCGGCCTGTAGCTCTAGAAGATATTTGCTGCGGTCGCTCCTCGCTGCTGCTCCGCCCCCTTTCCTCAGTGGCTGCACGTTCCCCATACAGCTGGATAGATTGCTGCAGAAATTGACCGGCGGGAGCGGAGTTCTCCATGCTCCCGCCGGTCACTTGGACATTTTTGCGCCCCTTGGGTCCGTGCGCCCTAAGGCGGCTGCTTGGGCCACCTTATGGTAGCGCCGGCCCTGAGTATAGCATTAAGCTCCCCAGCAGAGATCTGCAGGGAGAAAAAAAAATGTTTTTTTTTCAAGGACTTTGCTTGTAATGTGTTTTCGTGCTAGGTGTTTGCTTGTAATGTGTTTTCGTGCTAGGTGTTTGTTTGTGAGGAGTTTGCTTGTAATGTGTTTTTTTGCTAGGTGTTTGCTTGTGAGGAGTTTGCTTGTAATGTGTTTTCTTGCTAGGTGTTTGCTTGTGAGGAGTTTGCTTGTAATGTGTCTTCTAGCTAGGTGTTTGTTTTTGAGGAGTTTGCTGTAATGTGTTTTCTTGCTAGGTGTTTGCTTGTGAGGAGTTTGCTTGTTATGTGTTTTCTTGCTAGGTGTTTGTTTGTGAGGAGGTTGCTTGTAATGTGTTTTCTTGCTAGGTGTTTGCTTGTGAGGAGTTTGCTTGTAATGTGTTTTCTTGCTAGGTGTTTGTTTTTGAGGAGTTTGCTTGTAATGTGTTTTCTTGCTAGGTGTCTGCTTGTGAGGAGTTTGCTTGTTATGTGTTTTCTTGCTAGGTGTTTGTGAGGAGGTTGCTTGTAATGTGTTTTCTTGCTAGGTGTTTGTTTGTGAGGAGTTTGCTTGTAATGTGTTTTCTTGCTAGGTGTTTGCTTGTAATGTGTTTTCTTGCTAGGTGTTTGTTTGTGAGGAGTTTGCTTGTAATGTGTTTTCTTGCTAGGTGTTTGCTTGTGAGGAGTTTGGTTGTAATGTGTTTTCTTGCTAGGTGTTTGCTTGTGAGGAGTTTACTTGTAATGTGTTTTCTTGCTAGGTGTTTGTTTGTGAGGAGTTTGCTTGTAATGTGTTTTCTTGCTAGGTGTTTGTTTGTGAGGAGTTTGCTTGTAATGTGTTTGCTTGCTAGGTGTTTGTTTGTGAGGAGTTTGCTTGTAATGTGTTTTCTTGCTAGGTGTTTGTTTGTGAGGAGTTTGCTTGTAATCTGTTTGCCCTAGGTGTTTGTTTGTGAGGAGTTTGCTTGTAATGTGTTTTCTTGCTAGGTGTTTGTTTGTGAGGAGTTTGCTTGTAATGTGTTTTCTTCCTAGGTGTTTGCTTGTGAGGAGTTTGCTTGTAATGTGTTTGCTTGCTAGGTGTTTGTTTGTAAGGAGTTTGCTTGTAATGTGTTTGCTTGCTAGGTGTTTGTTTGTAAGGAGTTTGCTTGTAATGTGTTTGCTTGCTAGGTGTTTGTTTGTGAGGAGTTTGCTTGTAATGTGTCTTCTTGCTAGGTGTTTGTTTGTGAGGAGTTTGCTTGTAATGTGTTTTCTTGCTAGGTTTTTGTTTGTGAGGAGTTTGCTTGTAATGTGTTTGCTTCCTAGGTGTTTGTTTGTGAGGAGTTTGCTTGTAATGTGTTTTCTTGCTAGGTGTTTGTTTGTGAGGAGTTTGCTTGTAATGTGTTTGCTTCCTAGGTGTTTGTTTGTGAGGAGTTTGCTTGTAATGTGTTTGCTTGCTAGGTGTTTGTTTGTGAGGAGTTTGCTTGTAATATGTTTGCTTGCTAGGTGTGTAACGGATCGCCTGGCACCCCGACTGGGTACCTCCGTTAAAGGATGCTCCTAGCATTTCCTGAGGACTCCAAGCACTCTGGCAGACACCCCAATCACCAAATCTGAGAAGCATATAAATCCTCTCAAGCCTCTGAATGCTGTAAACAGTTGAATAGGAACCATACGAATAGGTTTGCACTCCTAGCAGTCAAACTAAAACAGCATGCAATAAATCCTCCCCCAAGAATGAGACGACACTTCCCTTTGAGGGTTAAAACAGGAACTCCAGATTTATTCACAGACTGTCTTATAAAGGATTCTCCCATGCAAGGGAGGGATTTACAATACACCAATCACACAATGGTTACATCCCACAGATTCCCTCCCCTTAGCCTGAGAGGTAATGCAATTATACATACAGTTTAAAACATACTTTTTAACCAATATTCCTAACTCTAAAACCATACATCCAATTCACATAAAAATTACATATTCACAATCAATCCATTCAGGGGAACAACATATCAAAAAATGGCATGAATCAGACCAGGGGTTCAGAAGTTAGTAAAATATATTTTAAAAACCCCTGCCAGCATGGCTTTCCGCCCAGACCAGTTTCCGAGTCTTCTATCCTGGAGATAATTGAGAAGTAATTCAATTATCTCCCAGGACAGAGACAAGACTCCATTATGCACATGGTGAGCACAAAGCATTAAAATACTATAACATACACAAAGTCACATTTTATACATAAAACACAGACATGTCACATATCCCCAGATAGCTGGGATCTGAGCGCACAAAACTACCGAATAGCGCTCAGATCCTATTCACACAGTTTAATTGCCATGGAGCCGAAGTCTTTAACTACAAGAGTGGGCTCCATGGCATAGCTATCTGGGTTAACACATTCACATAAAGTCGGGTCCATAGTCCAAAGGCAAGAGGCGGGCAAGCAGCCCCCTCCAAGGACACGTGGCGAGGTTGGTTTCGCCACAAGGTGTTTGTTTGTGAGGAGTTTGCTTGTAATGTGTTTTCTTGCTAGGTGTTTGTTTGTGAGGAGTTTGCTTGTAATGTGTTTTATTGCTAGGTGTTTGTTTGTGAGGAGTTTGCTTGTAATGTGTTTGCTTGATAGACTCAGAATTCGAAATTAAGTTTAGATATCACTTACGGTAATTGCAAAGTATACAGTCTGAATCAAGGCAGTGTTTGCCTTGTTCTTTTACCACTTTCAGTCTCATATTATATGACTCACTGTCTAACTCTCCATCCACTTCCTGCCTTGTTCTATAGACACATTATGTCTTGTCCTTTATTCACTTTCTGTCTATTTTACCTTCTCATTCCACTTTCACCTTCACTATCTTCCACTTTCTGTATTATTTTCTGCTACTTTTCATTCCACTAACAGTTTTCCTTTCTTTTTGCTGTTTGCCTCTCTTCTTACCATTTCCACTTTCACTCTCTTTACTTTCACTTTCTTTTTTTCATCTCCTTACACTTTATCTTACTCTACTCTAAACATCTCGCTTATTGAACTTTGTCCATATGCTTAATAAACACAACAGAGGCGGCTCTCTAATTAGGCGATTTAGGCGGCCGCCTAAGGCCTCGCGCTGATGGGGGCCTCGCGGCCGCCTAAATCGCCTTAGTGCAGTGTGACAGGTCGGGTCCTCGGTCAGAGACCGAGGACCCGACACAGGAGGGGGCCCGGCGGCTTGCCCTTAATGCCGCCGGGTGCGAGGCCCCTCCTATGCCTGCCCGGGAGAGAGCCAGCCTGTCTGCAGCTCTCTGCCCCAGCCACCCCACCACCCACAGCCACCCCACCACCCTCTGCCCCAGCCACCCCACCAGCCACAGCCACCCCACCACCCTCTGCCCCAGCCACCCCACCACCCTCTGCCCCAGCCACCCCACCACCCTCTGACCCAGCCACCCCACCAGCCACCCCACCACCCTCTGCCCCAGCCACCCACCACCCTCTGCCCCAGCCACCCCACCACCCACCCCACCACTCACCACCCTCTGCCCCAGCCACCCCACCACCCACCCCACCACCTCTGCCCCAGCCACCCCCAGCCACCCCATCTCTGCCCCAGCCACCCTCTGCCCCAGCCACCCCACTACCCTCCTGCCCCAGCCACCCTACTGCCCCAGCCACCCTACTGCCCCAGCCACCCTACCACCCTCTGCCCCAGAAACCCTACCACCCTCTGCCCTCCTACCACCCCACTACCCTGTCACTGTCCTCCTACCACCCTCTGCCCCTGCCACCCTACCACCCTCTGCCCAGCCACCCTAACACCCTCTGCCCCAGCTACCCTACCGCCCCAGCCACCCTACCACCCTCTGCCCCAGAAACCCTACCACCCTTTGCCCCAGCCACCCTACCACCCTCTGCCCTCCTACCACCCCACTACCCTGTCACTGTCCTCCTACCACCCTCTGCCCTAGCCACCCTACCACCCTCTGCCCCAGCCACCCTACCGCCCCAGCCACCCTACCGCCCCAGCCACCCTCTGCCCTCCTACCACCGCACTACCCTGTCACTCTCCTCCTACCACCCTCTGCCCCCACCTTACCACTCTCTGCCCCAGCCACGCTACCACCCTCTGCCACAGCCACCCTACCACCCTCTGCAACAACACCTTATACACACAATGCAAACCCTATTTTTAACTTTAGATGTTAGTGGGGGCCTCATGTTTGAGTTTCGCCTAAGGCCTCACAAAGTCTAGAGCCGCCACTGAAACACAATACATTTCTTACAATATATGTATTACTTTGGCCACCAGTCCTGAATGCTCATGGACATGTTGGTTTCCCAGGTATCATAGTTTGAGAATCGCTAAAAAGACACTGATTGACTACCTAATACAGTAGTTGACATCTGCTCCCCATAGTGCTATAATTTATTAAAGGGACACTATAGTCACCAGAACATATACAGCTTCTTGTATTTGTTCTGGTGAGTATAATCATTACCTTTAGCTGTTTTGCAGTAAACACTGTCTTTTCAGAGAAAATGCAGTGTTAACATTCCAGCCTAGGGACACCTCCACTGACCACTCCTCAGATGTCTGCTAGAGGTGCTTCATGGGGCAGTGCTGCACAGTGTGACTGACATTCAGTGTCTCCACCCTCTGCATGCAGACACTGAACATTCCAATGTATTGATTAAATTAATCTTGTGTATGAGATGTTGATTGGCCAGGGCTGTGTTTGACTTGTGTTGGCTCTGCCCCTGATCTGCCTCCTTGACAGTCTAAACCAATCTAATGCTTTCCTATGTGAGAGCATTGTGATTGGTTCAGAACACAAATTCTGATGATGTCAGCCAAGCAGGCAGATTAGGGGAAGAGCCAGCATCAGCAGACTGGAATAATGGTAAGATTTTACAATATTTAGGGGGGTAACAGGGGAGCCAGGGGGCCTGGATGGTGGTTTTAACACTACAGGGTCAGGAATATATGTTTGTGTTCCTGACCCTATAGTGTTCCTTTAACTTCAGACTTGTTCCCCATGCCCTGTAGGATTCAACCAAGAATTGTAGTCTCATCAGATTAAACCCTACACAGCACCAAAATCTCAGCTCTTCTCCTTGAGCATTGCCCTGATGGTGCAATGTTGTTTTGCCACTGTATACTTGGAACTTATGGAAGTACAAAATATCACTAACTTCTTTTGCTAAACTATTCACGATTGAGGTTCTGACCCTGAAGACATCACTCTCAAAGGGAATAGCAAAGTAATTCCAGAATGTTATCTTTCTCAGTCTGTATCTAGCAATGATGATCATTTTTAGATGTTAGGTTTTTTTTTTATTCTTTATTTTAGGAGCGCAGTGATGAGTACAAGCTTTTGTAATGACATATGACAAGAGGTATAATGACAATATTTAAACTTATAAGGTCAAGATATGCTGCACTTTTTTTTTTTTTAAAGAAAACATGCTTATGCACAGTAAGTCAATATATTAGTAGTGTAGAAGTAAGTAGTAAAGCTGGCTAAGTAAACTGACTATACGGTTAGACATAATAAAAAGTTGATAACATACTAGACAAAGTATATATATTTATACCACTGGGTATTGGTGAGATAACCTTAAATTGTAATCAGATGGCCCAGCACTGTGCATTGCTCAAGTGGCAATTGGCATCTCCTGCCTCCGTTCACCAAACACCACATGCTGGCCATGAGAAAGAGTTCTCCCTGATGAATGCTAGGCAGCCTCCTGCCACCTTGGTACTCCACAGGGAACGGCATTTCAGCTGTTGTCGAGTGAGTCCATAATGGTAGTGCTGTAGCCGCACAAAACCTCCAGCCCAGGTTGAAACGGGGGTCTTTTCCCTGTGTCCATGGGTCCCCATGCTATGTGAGGTAGGACCATGGGCCCTCGGTAGCTCTGTTCCCAGGGAGCCCTTCTCGGTATATGGACAGGTGGTAGGGTGTGTTCCCTTTTGGATCCCCAGCCCAGAGAGAGATAGTGCAATCCCAGCAGCTGTTTGGGTCCGAGGTTTGGCATAAGGGGTTGAATGGTGAGGTTGGCTATGAGGGAGCCAGAGACTAGACGCAGCAGCCATTTTATGTACACCGCATGAACTCTGAGGCAATCTGTCATCATGCTTCATTTTGGCTTATTGCTTTTGGTATTGGGCCAGTTTCTCCCAAAATCTTCAAAGATTGCATCTGGCCTCATGGAGAGGTCTGCTTGCCTAGTGAAGCAGGCAGTTGGACTCGCCGTGTTCTGCCAGGATCGCATGGGTGATGCTATGGCTGCCCTCTCAAGGACATTCCCAGCTGCAAGGGTTCATTCTGCGATGTTGGAGTAAGTATCCCCAGCAGGGGGGGGGGGGGGGGAGGCAGCAGGGCTCTCTGTTTTGGGCTCTCTGTTGCGATCGTGTCCCGTGCCTGGGGATTTATATATATATATATAAAATAAAATAAAATTAATCAATAAGAAAATAAAAAAAAATAACAAAAATAATAATACATTTTTTTAAATGTATTATATACCTGTCATGGAGTAACACTTCCGGGTTCGGCACTCAGCGGTGAGGAGCCGGACCCTGCCCCCCTCTGACACAGCTCTGACGGTATTTAGGGAGACTGGGCCAGAGAGTGAGTGCTTGGTGATTGATTGTGTGAGCTGCCCCCGCGATACCGCGGGCTCCACAGGCTCAGCTACTGGGAGCTACTTCCACCAGACTTACCTCTCCACAAGCTCAGACAAGCCGTTCCAGCTTTTGAGCAAATGCAAGGATTGCTGCATGCCATAAAGGATTACCGGAGAACGGATACTTTGCTACTTTACAAGTGGACCATATCTCTGAACTATTGGAGGACTACCCATATTAACCTTAAGTATATCTTTCAGCTATTTGTCTGCAATATCATTTATTAATGAACTAATGCTTGCTTACTCAAACCTTCGTTGCTACAAATTACTAATCTCATGAAGGACAACTCCCATCATGCTTAACATGAAGGACAACTCCGATCACGCTTATTCACTATGAACTGTTCTTGCTTTACAAATATTCTTAGCTACTTGATTATTGTTCCTATTGAAGATTATTCTCATGAACTTAAAGAATGTTACTTAATGCATCTCTGAAGAAATACTTAATAATGAACTTTGTGTTGTTGATTACTTGCACTTCTTCTTATTGGATTATTGCCTAAATGCAATTCATTTAAGTTTAACACTTATTAAAACTTCGGTTGAATCAAGTTACCAGTGATTCTCTCTTTTCTTAAAGCTACGGTATTGATACTTAAGGATTCTCCATTTCTTCACTATTTAATTAGGTAGATTACAAGCTGCAGTTGAGTTCCAATCCAAATCACCCCTATTAGCGTAACAATACCTGTATACTTTCGCTCTAATTGTATTTTAAAATAATTAATATACATATATATTTAAATCAAAATACATTTAGAATGACATTATAAATACATATATGTATCTCTCTCTCTACATATATATATATATATATGTGTGTGTATATATATATATATATAATATTTATATATATATGTATATGTATATATTTATACATATATATATATATATATATATATATACACACATATTTGTATATATATATATATATATATATATATTTAAATTCTACATATATATTTATATAATATTTTTACATGATTAAGTTACATAGTTACATAGCTGAAAAGAGACTTGCGTCCATCAAGTTCAGCCTTCCTCACATTTGTTTTTTGCCGTTGATCCAAAAGAAGGCAAAAAAACCCAGTTTGAAGCACAATTTTGCAACAAGCTAGGAAAAAAATTCCTTCTTGACCCCAGAATGGCAGTCAGATTTATCCTTGGATCAAGCAGTTATTACCCTACATTGAAAGATTATATCCTTGAATATTCTGTTTTTGCAAGTATGCATCCAGTAGCTGTTTGAACATATGTATGGACTCTGATAAAACCAACTCTTCAGGCAGAGAATTCCACATCCTGATTGTTCGTACAGTAAAAAAACCTTTCCTTTGCCTTAGACGAAATCTTCTTTCTTCCAGTCTAAACGCATGGCCTCGTGTCCTATGTAAAGTAATTTCATTTATTACAATTTGGGGACTTGCCTGACAACGCAGGCAGAAAGTCCAGAGAATATGGTTCGCAAGCCCTATATTTTACGCTTAGTCACAAACACTGGCAAAAATTATCATTCAAATCTGTTTTTTGCATTTTTCACACACATACAAATTAGAATGCTAACTTTGGCCAGTGTTTTTGACTAAGTGGCTACTAAAAAAGACTGGACATACCCCATTTAAAATACCTTGGGTTGTCTACTTTTGCAAATGGTATGCCATCATGGGGGTAATTTTCATTCCTGTGCTACCATACAGTCTCAAAGGCAACATAACCAGTCTGGCAAGTTTCAATATGTATAAACTAAAAAATTCATGTGCTATATTTGACCCTGTAACTTTCCAAAACACTATAAAACCTGTACTTGGGGTGTACTATTTTACTTGTGAGACTTCACGGAATACAAATATGTGCATTTTATTGCAGTAACAGCTAACAGTATTGTGACATTCACAGTTAAAATGCTATGCAATACTAAAGAAATAAAAAAAATCTTACTTTTTCACAATGTTTTACATTTTATTCATATTAAATTATTTTTAAAATATAAATATATGATGTGACATGAAAGTCCTGTTTCTCCTGAACAAAATGATATATAATAAGGGTGGGTGTATTTAATATGAAAGAGGTGAATTACGGTTGGACAGACATATAGTGCAGATGCCAGGTTTTGTTTACGTTTTGTTTTGTTCACAACTTGTACAACTAGCTCAGTCCTTAAGGGGTTAATAGAGTTACTCTATCCATCAACCATCATGTAAAATTCATAGAAGGATTTTTTTACTTTTTGTAACTTTTTTTATTTTCAATGTTACAGTACATACACGTAGGACTTAGTTTTACATTGCAGTAGTTTCAGAAGAATTTGCAAATTATAGTTCTTTTCACCACAGATCAGCTTATATAAAGTTTTATTATATTGTGATTGTTTGTTTATGAAAATGTGTGGTTTATAAAACCAGAATTATCTGATAAGGAATGGGGGAAATGCTTTACGCAACAATAACAGACATTAAATGGTACAAAAAATGTATTTTAGTAAAGGCTGCAACATATTAAACAGATACAAATATATAACACACAGAACATAAAATTCTAAACAAAAGACATTTCATACCTAACATTTAATATAGAATTAGCAATATTAAGTTTTATTTTTATTTTTTTGCTGTTCTGTTTGACATAATGATTATTAAGCATAGAGATGTCACATGTCATAGCTTGTCATATTATCCTTACTTACACAACAGGTTTTCTTCATTCAGATGATCTTCATGTGTCACCATCACACGGCAACCTCTACCTATGTTTGCATTTCACGAGGTCGTAAAAATGAATTTAGTAAATTCCATTCCATGTACACATTGTACAGCACAGTACAGGACAAAAATAATGCAATAAACCACGAGGACATCCTTTCCTTAATTATTGCAGCCAAGATGTAATCCCAGCTTTTATTGTCTTCTTGTTTACGGTATATTCTTTACAATGAAGAACTAATGTACACGTCCTGTATGAATAAAATAAAAAAGGGTATATACTAAGGAATAAACAAGTATACACAATTATAATCAAATTATAGCAGTAAACCAGATGAGATTTTAATTAAACAGCAGGCTAAGCTTTTAAACATGATCACAATATAAAATAAGACTATTTATTAATGATTATTTATTGTTGTGTAATTAATTATTGTTATCTACATTTAGGGGGGGTTTTGTATGGGAGCAGTATTTAGTAGATAATCCCCTTTTACTAGCTACATTTTGTTTTAGAGACTGCTCTCTGTTACCAAGGTTTATTTATTTATTTTTCCCAATAATTAATTCTACCTATTTATCTTTTAAAAATGCAGGGACTGGATTCTATTGGATTACATTTGTGGTGATTCATTGAACTATATTAACCATTGATTAACTTTGACATTTTGGAATTCATCATCAGATAAATCGACATACATGTTAGCCCCTCAGTGTGCCTTGCTATCTACATAGTGTTCCAGGTGTACATTCCATGTACACATTGTACATCACAGTACAGGACACCATGAACATAATGCAACAAACCACATTGACAATTCTTTCCTTATCATGACCAGCCAATCTATAATTTAATTTCTTACCTCACATTGGTTTATGGTAATATAGAAACTATAAAGTATCAAAGAAATGAACATATGGAGAACTAGCTCATTCCTCATCATCAATTAATAAAGCAATGTCCATTTTCGACCACAGGTGATGTGAATAACCTTGATTATATCATTACAATGGCACCTGTCAAGGGATGAGATATATTATGCAGTAAGTGAGCAGTCAGTTCTTGAATTTCATGTGTTGGAAGAAGAAAAAATGAGGGATAGATCACGCAGAAGAGCTACTGTAGCTCAAATTGCAGAAAAACGTAATGCTGGCCAAGATAGAAACACGTGTCAGAACACACATAGAAAAAACTAGCGTTGAGGGTCCATCGGGTAGCCCGTACACTTAGGGCAAATCCAAAAGGCAGGCAAGTCTGATTACTGGCCCGGCCTTTAGCAGAGCAACCTGCCCCATTTGTTATCTCCAGACTCTGTTGGGAGGAAGTGACTACCTGTCACTTCCTCCCAGCTTACAAACGGCATGGGCTTAGAGGACAGAAGAGAAAGAGATAAGAAAAAGTATATTAAAGTGTTATGTTGGATATCTAGTGGCTTCTGCACCCAATGAAGTTGTCTTACCTAGTCTATAATAGAACCATATTCATAGAGATTTTTTTAAATCCAGGTATTTCCT
This sequence comes from Pelobates fuscus, assembly GCF_036172605.1. Lineage (NCBI taxonomy): Eukaryota > Metazoa > Chordata > Amphibia > Anura > Pelobatidae > Pelobates > Pelobates fuscus. The sequence continues at coordinate 37,041,148 of NC_086320.1, forward strand.
GTGGGTAGGCCGCATGGGAAGGCATCCCTAGTGACTGAAAGATGATACATGTCTAGTAGAAAGCAGACTTTACATTTGGTTTCAAACAAACTGATTTGTCTGAATTTTAGGTGATAGGTAGGTTTTTCTGAATTCTGTAACTCTGAACCAACACATGGACTTATCATAAACAAACAAAATAGACGACGGATGGGCAGGTACATTTGTTTTATGATTCAGAGTTCCATCCATGGAACAAAATGTTGATTTTATTCACAGATCACGTGAGAAGTCACCAAGAGAGGGGAAAAAAGGAGTAACGGTAACAAATATTTATTTTTATAAAATACATTTAATAAATATATAATGTAAAAAAAAATATTTTTTTATTTTTTTTTACTGCTTTTACTTTTTACTCTCTATTTTCGTCTCTTCGTCTTCGTCTCACTTGAAGTAATATATTATATATTATATTATGTATATATTTTGCAGTATGCTGACTGATCTATGTTTGTGCTGTTTTAGTTCGTCAGAACCATTTACATGGGCAAAAATCATCTGAGCCTCCACCTCCGTCACCTCCGCCAAACCTCCACCTCCGCCAAACAACTTTTTATTATTGGATGAATTGATAAGCCCAAACTGATTTTTTTTTTTCTCAAGTATAGTAACAGGTTTAGGTAGATAAACAGCGGGCCTTGGTTCAACAGACATTTAAACATTCTGTAGTGTAAGAAACAGAGGATGTTGTCATGTAGCAGGACAATAACAAGACAATAACGAGAAACATCAGACTTCCAAATGTAGACATTTCCCTGGAAACTCAAAGCAAGTTATACAGTGATTGACTATACTAACATTGCAGTGTTAGGCGTTCTGCTATATTCTGAATATTCTATTTGTCGGTAGGTGTGTATGATCACTATATACTAATTATCTCCTCCTTGTTAGATGAATTAATTAAATCTCACTATTGGAATGTGTACTACTAAATGTTATATAACTGTTACTTAACACATTGCTTGTTACCTATTCCTGGGTGTCATTAAATATTAATCACACTAATAATATGTGTGATCTTTTTCTCCCAGCCTAAAGCAGATATTTAATAGCTTATATTTTCAATAGGCACGGGAATACCTTGTGATAAAAAACTACTCTGGGTTTGAAAACGACCCTTAGTAAAACCGTAAATCTGGTTAGCTCTCACAATATTAACCCTTTCTGTGTTGCACTATAGCGTGGAAAATCCCAGTGCTAGATTATAGTTATTTAACAAACACAGAAGAAAAGCGATATTTTCAATTAGTTTTAGAACATATGGACCCCCACCAGTTATTACTGTGTCAATTGTAAGCACTAAATTTGGTATAATATAACCCAGGACATACTTGAAAATGAGAGAATTTTCAATGTATCCTTCCTGGTAAAATATTTTATGAATAAATAATACTAATAATCAAAAACTGAGGCTTGCACAGTAAAGCATTGTATTTTGCTTATTGCAGTTTTGGCCCAACTAGAAGTCAGATATCCAGAACAGAAAGTCATAAGTGGAATTCTTATACACTACAGATTTATTTAGGAGCTGTTAGGTACGTCATTTATATTATATTTTACAAACAGTTTGTTCCCGGTGGTCAGGGGATTGGAGAAATGTTTGCCACATGGGTGCAGATATTAAACATTTAGGATCATTGCCTGTAATTCAGATTTTAGTTCCATCTACCGACAGTTGGATTCTGGATACATTCAGCTTTGTATGTATTGAGTAGCTATAGCAGGACAAAGAGAGCTTAAAACATAGAATGTGACGGCAGACAGAGGCGTAGCGTGGGGGGTGCAGAAGGGGCCGGCCGCACCAGGCGCAACATCGGGGGGGCGCGCTCGCACTCGCAGCTCTCTGCCCCTGCCTGGCTCACTCACTCTCTCTGCAGTGCTGGCTGTGCGAATCCGATCCGAGCCGCCGGGTCGCCGCCCACTATGGAGGGGGGGGATGCCAGGCGTGCGGTGTGGTGGGTGCGAAGAGAGAGCGAGGGACTATCTGGGGAGGGACAGTGCAGCGGCCGCACAGCGCAGCGCTGAGCGCGGGAGAGAACCACACCAGACCAGCCCAGGCAGCAGCAAGAAGAAGCTGGCAGCGGCGGCAGGTGACACAGGCCAGAGAGGAGAGAGGGAGCCAGTGGTGACAGACGCTGCAGGAGGAAAACCTCAGTCAGGACCTGAGTCAGGACTGACTGGAGTAGTACTGGGCTCAGTGGGCTGGCTGTGTAGTGCTAGCAGAGCATCTCCCAAACTGAAGTTTCTTTGGGATGTTCCCGGTCTGCAGGTCAAGACTGGCATGTTGAGCTGACCAGATGGATTGAAGTTTGGTTGGTTCAACAGTGACGAGACAGATTTCGATCCATATGTAGCTGCTCCAGCTCAACATAAGTTGATGTAAGCCAGTGGGTCTAGGCCTAGCAACCTTTAATTTATTTTTATTTTTTTTTGCTGAAAGGCAATAGGCATGAAGGTGAATAAACATTATGTTAAGAGTAAAGAAATGGTTATACAATGAAGGGGTGCTAAAAGTGCAGCAAGGCAAGAAAGTGATTTTCTTTTTTTTTTTTTTTTGAATTTTAGCAGAATACTACACCTATATCATGCCATACAAAAAAGAATCTGGTGCACAAGGCAGGAAAAGGAGAAAGATAGAGACAGAGCAACAAGCTAAGTTAGCTGGAAGCCTTCACCGGTTTTTGGTGAGTACTGCTGAAATTACAGCAGGACCATCAGCAGCACCACAGGAGACTCATAATCCTGATCCTGTGTCGGTAGACATTCCTGTTCCTGCATTAGAAGCAGAGACAGTTTCATAGGATGTTTATACTCAGCCAAATCTGCCAGAAAATATTGACCAAAAAGTTTATACTGATATTGGCTATTGGCCTGAAACCATGGATGAAACCTTGAAAACTGAACTTGTCAGGCGAGGGACAGAGGAACTGCAGAATAAGGATGCATGGTTTCCAAGAGACATTAATGGCAGGTCATTTTCCAAGGATTGGTTCTACTTACATCTGGACAATAGTGAGACTATGTTAAGGACATGGTTGGTGTTTTCTCCTGTAAACAATGCTGCATATTGCTTTCCTTGCATGCTTTTTCAGAAGGCTAAACGGAAAAGTTCATTTGGAAAGTCAAGTGGATTTAATGCATGGAGAAAGTTAAGCCCTAGATTACTAGAGCATGAGCGCAGTTCATATCACTTGAGTGCATTTACAATATGGAAAGAATTAGAAATGCGGCTGCACAAACAGGAGACTATTGATGCTGCTGCCCAGCTTGCACAACAGAGGTCATTTGAAAAATGGGAGGCAATCTTAGTCAGAATACTTGATTGTATTCTGTATCTAGCCAGGCAAACCTTACCCTTACGTGGTCACTCTGAAGATTTAAATACAGATGGTAACTGTGGAAATGTCTTAGAAACTTTCAAGTTACTTGCCAAATATGACCCAGTTGCCAAACAACATCTTCACAAAGTACAACGCACAGATGGTTACATTGTGTCCTATCTCTCTTCACAGAGCCAGAATGAGTTTATTAGCCTGCTCGGCGATCACATTCGAACAGTCATGTGCTTGGGGGGGTAAGGGTTTCTTTAACTAATCTAGTGGAAGAGACTCGAGTGCTAAAATCCACGGGTTAGGGGGCGCAAATTACTTGCCTTGCCCCGGGTGCTGACAACCCACGTTACGCCACTGACGGCAGATAAGAACTATCTAGTCTACCCAGTTTTCTAAATACTTTCATTAGTTCCTGGCCTTATCTTATAGTTAGGATAGCCTTATGCCTACCCCACGCATGCTTAAATTCCTTTACTGTGTTAACCTCTACCACTTCAGCTGGAAGGCTATTCCATGCATGCACTGCCCTCTCAGTAAAGTAATACTTCCTGATATTATTTTTAAACCTTTGCCCCTCTAATTTAAGACTCTGTCCTCTTGTTGTAGTAGTTTTTCTTCTTTTAAATATAGTCTCCTCCTTTACTGTGTTGATTCCCTTTATGTATTTAAATGTTTCTATCATATCCCCCCTGTCTCGTCTTTCCTCCAAGCTATACATGTTAAGATCCTTTAACCTTTCCTGGTAAGTTTTATCCTGCAATCCATGAACCAGTTTAGTAGTTTGGATTGAAGCAACTGAAGTTAGTTTCTGCCATCGATTTATTTAATTTAATTGTTGGTTTTTGCATGCTCCGTAACATTTGATGGGCCACATTTTGGGGGAAACCAGTAAGTATTCAGTGCAAGAGTGTAGCATGGAACTGGTTATATATCCTATATTTAGGTGTTTTGAAATTATTGTTATAATTATTTTGTCATTTACATAAAAGGGGGAAATTTAACTATAAATTAGACAAGTACAAAATGTTACAGGAACAATAGGTTGATGAGGGCCCTGCTCAAATGAGCTTACAGTCTCTGAGCTGTTAAATTAAAATGTTAACACAATAGAAATGCTGATGAATTATATCAGTATTCATTAAATCATGAAAACATAATGCCATGGTCAAAGGGTCAGGAATGCAGCTTTTTCACGTCCACAATACATCCCGGACTATAATCCTGATTGACAGAATTGTAAATACAGGATAGATCCACGTTCCAGCTTTTCTAGCATAAAAATTATCTTTGGCCCAAACTTCTTCTAAATAGCTGTACTAAACCCATACTAATCACACATACCAACGTTTTATATAAATTTATATCAACTGCACGGAGGAGCAAATCAATGTTGAATGCTTGTCCTTTGGATTTTGCTATTTCTGTTTGTTCTGCGAAGTCGACTAATTGTACTTGGATGATCTATCTACAACAACAGTGGATTTCATACAAGATAACAATAAGATATGTACATGCACACGCAGGGCTGCCATCAGAAACTTTAGGGGCCCCTATCTCAGCTCAGGGTCTTGGCCCCCGGGGGCCTGCCTTCAAGCCCGCCCACAGGGACCGCTTCCAAATCCCGCCCATAGGAATACACACACAAACACACGCACTGATACAAAAGGACACGGATACACACACACAAAGATACATACATACTGACACACACACATACATAGTAACAGACACATAATGCATGATTAAGGTTCTGCTGAGATGAAATGTCACAATTTTGTGAAGTGCTGATCCCACCAATAAAACTCACCTGTTTGATCACGGAGTGTCATCTGTGTCCTTCTTCCTTCAAGTTTACATTGGTGGATTCAGCTGTGTTCTCCCTGGACACGGAGCACCTCCTTGACCGTGGGCCGGAGCTTTAATGTGGTACTTGTCTGCAAGGTTCCTTGTTTTGGTAGGAATACATACATACAGACATACATACTGACATGGTTGTCACCCCTTGATGGTTTCACTATGCACACAGCTAATTAAATGTGGGCGAATGTCTAATTCTGTGTGTGGACGTCTCAGGGGAGGACTGAAAAGTTTTGGCCTGTGGGGAACAAATAAATGTTTTTTTTGCCATACATAAATTGCATAGATCTCTGTTTGGATGTCCCTAATCTCAATACGCAGACAATATAAGAATGTTATAGTTGGAGGTTGGTTTATTTACAAAGTGTAACAGCGGATAGTCCTGCATTCTCCATAAATATCCCCCACACAACATGACGGAATATTCACAAACATTTGTTCATTTCTACATGACGGACATAACGTTATGTGACTTTATTGACATCAATACAAGATAAGGTTTGGAAATGGTACTTAATTGAGTCCGCTAAGCAAAACTCTAGTGTTGCACAGTCAGGAGCCAGCTCACAGTCACGGTAAGGCAATACGACTTGGCAAGAAGAACATACAGTCATACCACTGGATGTTTTATTCACAAAGATGAAAAACAGCTATATTTAGGGTTCAAAACCGAGCCTTTCTCAAGGTGTTTTGTCATCCAGTCATTTGCAATCACCTCTGTCTGCATCATACACAAACTCATACGGGTCTGTCAGCCTCCGATTCTGCAGTCTCCTGGGATATAGCCCAGTGGGTAAGTCGAGGCCTGGAGAACATTGGGATTTTGGGCCACCGGCGCAGGTACAAACCCACACAGTGGGATAGCAAAGGCACTGTGCAAAATCTGCCTGTTGCCACACTGCTGTAAAACTCTGCTAACAGACATCCCAGTGTATGTTTAGTTGCTTTTAATCATCAAAATAATTGTGCTATGGGGCTGCTGCCCACAAACCCTGCATAACAGTGATCCAGGTGTATGTGCCCCCCTTTCCAATGCCGTTGGGTTGTATCTATGTGGCTAATAAGATGTTTGCTTACTGAATATCTGTATGCCTGCATGAGTTGATAATAGAGTTGATTATATGTATGCGAGCAGCTAGTTATGCATGTGTGTATATTCCTGTTGCTAAATAGAGTTATGGGATGGCCTCAGTTTATGCACCCTAGTGCCACCTACCTGCATGTAACTCACACAGCCTTCCTAAACACTTCCTGTAAAGAGTCATCTAATGGTTATACTTCCTTAATAGCAAATTCTGTGTCAGAATTTCTCCTCTCCTACTCTGTCAATAGCTTTCTAGGCCCTGCAGGAGCATCCTTTGTGTGTAAATTTAGAGAGCAGGATATAAAAACTTCTAAAGTAAGTTACATCTGATTGAAAGTGAAACCACATTTTTCCATGCAGGCTGTGTGACTCACAGCTATGGGAGGTGTGACTAGGGCTACATGGACAGAAACAAAAGTGGTTTAACTCCTAAATAGCAGTCAATTGAGCAATGAAACCTCAGAGGCATGACCTATACATCAAAACTGCCTCATTAAGCTAAAGTAGTTTTGGTGACTATAGTGTCCCTTTAACATTCCCCCCTTCTCCCCCCCCCCCCCCGCCCCCCCCAATATCTTAACCATAATTGCTATGTGGTGGCAGGTAATATATAGGCAGTGCAAGTAGAATACAGAGTGGGCAGATTATATACAAACAGTACAGGTAGAATACAGAATGTGCAGGTAATATACATATAATGCAAGTAGAATACAGAGTGTGCATGTAATATACAGACAGTGCAGGTAGCGTACAGAATGTGCAGGTAATATACAGAGTGTTCAGGTAAGATACAGATTGTGCAGGTAGGATACAGAGTGTGCAGCTAAAAGACAAACTATGCATGCACAATACAGAGTGTGCAGGTAGGATAGAGAGTGTGCAGTTAAAATACAAACTATGCATGTACAATGCAGAGTGTGCAGGTAGAATACAGATTATGCAGGTGATAAACAGATTGTGCATGTAATATACAGACTGTGCAGGTAGAATATAGAGTGTTCAGGTAGAATGCAGTGTGTGCAGGTAATTTACAGTCAGTGCATGTAGAATCCAGATTGTGCTGGTAGAATTCAGAGTCCGCAGGTAGAATGCAGAGTGTGCAAGTAATACAGTCAGTGCAGGTACAATACAGAGTGTGCAGGTGATATACAGACTGTGCAGGTAGAATCCAGATTGTGCAGGTAGAATCCAGATTGTGCAGGTAGAATGCAGAGTGTGTAGGTAATATACAGTCAGTGCAGGTAGAATGCAGAGTGTGTAGGTAATATACAGTCAGTGCAGGTACAATACAGAGTGTGCAGGTAATATACAGACAGTGCTGGTAGAATACAGTCAGTACAGTTAGAATATATAGTGTGCAGGTGGTGTACAGACAGTGAAGGTGTTATGGTACTTTTTGCAGTAAACCAAAATGTTTAAATGTCTATCTGTTCCTGTCCAAATCAATAAAATAAATTGCGTATATACGCTGAAGTAATTAAGTCTGACACACAAGGTTCAGGTTAAAATAACTTCGAGAAAATTTATTGGCAAGTGATTAAAAAGCGGACACGCAGGTCCTTTTAAGAGACATTTTACGTCATCATTGCTTATTAGAATATCAGTAAATAAACATCATTAATTGGATTAATTGTCAAGTGTCGGGATTAGTGTCCACCTATCAATATTATTAATTGGCTCAAAAGACTAAGTGGTTAATCCCGTGTCCACCCACCAAGAGGTGGGATTGTTCTGGACACGGGTGGGGGACAAGGGGTCTTGAGCGTCATTTTACACGGTCGGTGATCTCAGGCCTCGTGGCCAGGTGCAAGGTCTCTTATGAATAGAACATTTCATTACTACTGTGTTCGCATGGCCTTCAAATTATACTTTGTTGCAAATCTAAGGAAAAGTCAGCAATTCCTGTGTTAATCATATCTTTATAGAAAATACAGTCTTTGTTCTATTGTATTAGATGTGCTGGGAAATTCTGTCATGTAAGGTGATTTTAAAATGAACAAGTTAGGTTATGAGGACAAAATGGAGGATTGAAGAAGTCAGGTTAGGGGGACAAAATGGAGGATTGTCACAGTATAAAGTTAAAATGGAGTTAGTGCAATAATTGAATACAAATACAATAAGGTTTTTTAAATAATCCCACATCAGTCCCCCCTATGAAATGTTAGATTCTAAGAGATAAAACTTTATTAAGTTAGTACCAGGAAGACGTGTTAACCCAAAGGCACAGAAACCCCGTGGCCGCTAGCTAGGTGTTAATGCAAAGTGCAAGGCTGTCCCTAGATCTGACCCTAATAGGCTAACTCATCCGTCAGTATGGCTCTCGAACACTTCACACCCAAGGGTATCCCATGGCAGCTAACCCACCACTTCTCCACATGGGGCCTTTACCATTCACTGACAGATGCTGTCCCTGAGCTAGTCCCTTCCTAGAATTCCTGCACTTTATCAACAAAAGGGATTGTTTGCAGCGGCAGACAGGGTGAGTTGATGTCTTGGAAATCTTGGTCATCAACTTCAAGATGGGCGAAAGTGGGTGCCGCTTGGTCAACAGTCTTCAGGAGGGATTTTCTCAGACATGGGAGAATACAACAAAAGAGAAGAGCAAAGAGAAAAAGAAAAATTAGTATAGCCATACCAATATGCATTAAAGCCTTTTGCCATCCCGTCATCCAGCCAAACCATCTTTCCCAGGGATCTTGTATCCCAGAATTCCTTTTCAACTCTATAGACAGGTCATTTAATTTCTCTATGGCTAATGTAACTTTACCATTAGGGCCTGTGTTTTCTGGGATATAGGTACAACATGTCAAGGTGTCGGGCAAAATTTTACAAACTCCTCCTTTTTCGGCTAAGATCATATCTAGGGCCATTCTATTCTGGAAAGCCATTTGGGATGTGGCCTGCAATTGTTCGGCCAATCCCTGGAGGGCGTCTCTGGTATAATTAACAAAACGCTGTTGATTATAATAAATGTAATTTATCCAATTTAAATTCTTGTTTGTGGTAACTATGGCAAAAAGTGATTCAAATCCTGCAGCAACTTCATCTCTTGCTTTAAATTCATTGGGCACCCCCCTAGGCACCCCAATGGCATCAATATAGACATGAGGATCAAAACTTCCTTTTACTGGGGCATCACGCTTAACCTTAGTGTGTCTGGACTCATGGGTGTTGAGGTGTGTGTCAGAGATGATATGTATAGGCATAATAGCTTTAGCCAAAGTACACTCCCCCCACCACTCCTTGTCCATTCTGGATCTTAACTGTAAATCCCCACACAACCAGTAGATATCCCCTAATGACCTGGTGTGAAACTGCAACAAGTTCATAGAGACACTCCTGTAGGTAGCACAATACCCCTTAGAGAAGTTACCCAAGAATTTACCAATTCCATCATAATTAGCATAACAAGTGTAATTACCTTTATACACGGTAATACCATCTGGGGGTTTGACATCCTTGGTTAGGAGAGGATACTCCTTTGTCCATGCAATACATATGGACCTGTTAAAATCATAGTGATAGGCAAAAAGGCTTAAAACACATTCCTCTATATCTACTGGCAGGATTAGAGGTACAGTGCCCAGGTGAGGCCGGGCACCACCACACACATAGCATGCAGTCTTATTATGCTTATTGGCATTATATTTCATCCATTCTAACCATAGATTTACATCATTAAAACCTGTTTCAGCGGCCATGGTATCTTCAAAGGTGGGGTTAGCAATGGCCATCATGTCTTGAAAGGTCTGGATGTGAGGTTTTAATGGGTTAGGGACCATGTGGGTGGCCCCTTGCCACTCAGAAGAGTTGCACATATCTTTTAAGAAGAAATGCCCTAATTTACGGTAGGAACCCTTTTTCCAATACATTCCCATCACATACTGGTCTGCATCCAATGTTAAGGATTAATGCTCAATGTTAAGGATTAATTTCATTGGTGTACCCCCCCCAGGCTTTCTCAAAGTCATTCTCTGGAGAAGGGATCTACCTTGATCATCTACTTTAGATAAGGCACTTTTTGGCTTGTAACCCCAGGCAGGCCCGGCATTCCATCCCGCCGCCCCCCAATGATTACAATTGTGCCCCCATTGCTTGTCAACTACACAAACATATGGATCTTTTGAATGAGGGATATCTCTGTAAATACTCTGGATTTGTGATGTGGGGAACGGGCATTCTACAATATCACAATAGTCAAAGGTGTAAGTAGCCACATGGGTGCATGATGAATTGTACCAGAAGGTATACCCACTAATATCTTTGGTGATGGCTACTTGTTGGGCCTTTATGAGGCTGATTAAGGAGAAGATGTGCCAGAGGTACATGCTTGTGCGGTATCTGCTTCCTCTGGGGCAGGAGATTTCTTGCAGTGGGAAGCGTGGATCCAATTTGGCCTACCGGCCAGTTTGACGGAAGTTGCGGTAATCAGGAGAACTTGGAATGGACCGTCAAATCTTGGTTCCAGGGTATTTTTCCGCACAAACTTCTTGACCAGAACCCAATCTCCGGGGAGCAGGTTATGGGCACCTGTATCCAATTCGGGATCTGGAATTGAACAGAAAACTTGGGCATGTATTTTGTTTAAGGCACTTGCAAGTTCAGTTACATAATCTACTAAAACATCTGATTGGAGCTGTAACTGCTGCGGATAATAACAACCTAGTCTGGGTGCTGTCCCAAATAGAATCTCATATGGGGACAGTGAATGCTTCCCTCTAGGTGTGTGCCTAACACTGAATAAAGCTATTGACAGGCTTTCTGGCCAGGGCATCTTTGTTTCTTGTGACATTTTTAACATTCTGGCTTTTAGAGTGCCATTCATGCGCTCTACTTTACCACTACTTTGTGGGTGGTAAGGGGTGTGGAAGGCTAGGGTCACCCCTAGAGCAGTCCAAATTTCTTTAGTCACTGTTGCTGTAAAGGCTGGGCCTTGATCACTTTCAATGACTTCTGGGAGTCCAAACCTACATACTATTTCTGTAAGTAGGCGTCTTGCGGTTGTTTTTGCAGTGATATTGGCCACTGGGTAGGCCTCTGGCCATCCTGAGAACATGTCCACTATGACTAGTGCATATTCATGGGGCCCACTCTTGGGCATTTGGATGTGGTCAATTTGGATTCGCTGGAAGGGGTACATGGGCTTTGCCAGGTGTTTTGCAGGCACCTTGATTGGTCTTCCTGGATTGCATTTTGCACAAATGACACAGGCCTTACAGAAGCTGCTGATCAATGTTGTGATTCCGGGTGCTTCATAATACTTCTGTATGAGGGCGGCCATTAATTCCTTTGACAAGTGTGCAGGCCCATGTGCCCATTGGACCACTGCTGGATATAAGTTTTTGGGGAGACAGAATTTGAAGTTGTTGTAATATACTCCATCCTTTTGGACGGCTCCTTTCTTTTTCCATTTCTGGATTTCTTCAGGAGTGACTACAGCTTGCTGTTCTCGCAAAATTCGCAAATCAGTAGGAAGAGTTTGCAGAGTAAAAATAGGGACTTCTTCTTCTTCTTCTTGTCCGGACACGTCTTCATCCACTTCCTGAAAATCCCTGGCTGCTAGCTTAGCAGCCTGATCAGCCAAATGGTTGCCCTTTGCTTCATCTGTATCCAATTTCCCATGGGCCTTTACCTTCAAAACGGCCACTTCTTTAGGGAGTAGGAGGGCATCCATTAGTTCCTTGATTGCAGTACCATGCTTGACTGGCGTACCGGCGGTGGTAAGAAATCCTCTTGTCTTCCAGATGAGGCCGAAGTCATGTGCCACGCCTAGAGCATACCTTGAATCTGTATAGATATTGGCACGTTTTCCTTCGGAAATTTTGCATGCTGAGGTCAGAGCCTGTAATTCAGCTTCTTGCGCAGACATTGCTGGCGGTAAAGATGATGATTTGATAACTTCATCTGTTGTGGTTACGGCATATCCTGTATGGTATCTTCCTTCTTCATCAGCATATCTTGAACCGTCCACAAACAGGGTGAAATCTGGATCTGGTAATGGATTCTCGTGCACAGTTGGTAGGTGCACTGTCTCCATCTTCATCTGTTCAAAACAGTCATGAGGTGTTTCGGGGTCATAATCATTCACTATGACCAGATCTTGAAATTCCTTTTCTAGGAAGTGGCGTGGCCATGCTTCCAGAAGGTCAGTTGTTGGGTATTTGACAATACCATTTTCCTGTAGCTGTTCTTCATCCATGGTGGCCCATAACTTTGCCATGGGCCCAAGATCATTCCATGACCTTGTCTTTGCTTTGGTAACAGGAATATGTGGGATAGCAGTATCCCAATGGCGGTAGAGGTAGATAAGTTGTTGAGGTAGTTGGACCAAGACCATGCTATTGCCTTCAGAGTCACAATAGAAATCTTGAGCAGTGAGCTTCACATTAGTCCAGTGGTAAAGCTCATCTTCATAGCAAGGTTCGGGAGTAATGTTTGGTTTGTACCACATGGTACAGAAGGCGTAATCTGGGCCTTCACAGAGAGGCTTCTCATCTTCATAAAATGTCAAATGTGGATGCATGACTTTCTTGATACATCCACAAAGCAGGTAAATGTAGGTTTCATCTGTGACAAATCCATAATAGATACCCCCCTCAGGGAGTGGAAGAAGAGTGGATGGATTAAGAACTTGACATCTTTGAATGGAAATGTTGTCAGGTAGAAGAAGATGACACTGTAGGCGTAGGTGTCTGGCAGGAGACACGTGCTTGAGCTGGACTTGGTTGATGATGGCAGAGATGTCATGAGGGGCCAAAACAACCAGAGGGTGGCCAAGGACCAGGTCTGAGGTTCTTTCTATGAGCTCTCTTGCAGCAAAAACAGCCCTGAGACAGGAAGGGGTCCCTCTGGCCACAATGTCCAGTTGACATGAGAAATATCCAATAGGCCTTTGGCGGCCTCTTAAGTCATTAGTTTGGGTGAGAACTCCTGTTGCATGGCCTTGTCTTTCAGAGACAAATAATTTGAAAGGTTTGGAGTAATCAGGCAGGCCCAAGGCAGGAGCAGAAGCAATGGCACGTTTTAGAGCATTGAAATTGTCTATTGCTTCATTAGTTAAACAGAAAGGGTCAGACTTAAGTGCGTCATAGAGAGGTTGCATGAGCAGGGAGGCCTCTGGGATCCATGCTCTGCAGTAGGAAATAAGGCCTAGGAAGGCATGGAGAGATTTTGAAGTTCTTGGAGTTGGAATATCCAGTACGGCTCTTACCCGGTCCCGGGTAAGATGTCTGGTACCTTGAGATAGGCAATGTCCAAGGAAAATTACTGAGGGTTGGCAGAACTGTAGTTTGATGAGGGAAGCCTTGCATCCTTGTTCTGCCAAATAACAAAGCAGGCTAATTGAGCACTTTTCAGCAGTGGGTATATCATCTCCACAGAGCAGCAAATCATCCACATACTGAAGCAGAACAACTTCTGGGTGCTCGGCTTGCCATGGGTCAAGGATGGTGGCCATGGCCTTTGCAAATTGACTTGGTGAATTTTGTGCCCCTTGGGGCATGACAGTCCAGGTATACTGTTGCATCTCATGAGTGAAAGCAAACAGGTATTGGCAGGATGGGTCCAGTGGGACACTGAAGAAAGCATTTGCTAGGTCAATGACTGTGAAAAATTTTGCAGATGGTGGGACTCCAGAGAGCAGAGTATGGGGGTTTGGTACAAGAGGGGTGTCCAGGACGGTAGCTTCATTGACAGCACGGAGATCCTGAACCATCCTGTACTTCTCTGGCTCACCTTTTGGAGTTTTCTTTTTCACAGGGAATAATGGGGTGTTACATTCAGATTTACATTTCACCAGGGCACCCTTCTCCAAGAGTGACTTGATGTGGGTAGAAATGGCAGCGGCCTGTGCTGGTTTTAATGGATATTGTGGTTTTCTTGGTAATTTAGCTCCTGGAATGAGCTTTACCACCACAGGGGGAACATTTAGGTGACCTATGTCCTCTGGGCCTGAGGACCATAACTTGGCGGGCACCTGTATCTTTAATGCCTCTGGGAAATTGGACCTTAATTCTGCTGCTTTCTCACGGGGCTTTTCTAAATGCAGCATTAGAGGCAAGGAGCACAAGGCTGAGGTGTCTGATTCAGATAGAGGTGTGGACATTTCTACCTGCCCATCCGGGGTAAAGGTGATGGATGCTTGCAGGCGTGAGAGAACATCAGCACCTAATAGGTTAATTGGGCATGTGGAGGATACCACAAAGCGAGCAAGCAGGCTAGAGCCAACTCGTAATGGAGTTGTTAAAGGGCTATGTCTTGGCTGGCCATCCACTCCAACACAAGAGACGTCAATATTTGACAGAAAGGATGGGTCTGGCAGGTCTTGTTCTCGCAGAACACTACGGGCTGCACCTGTGTCAACTAGAAATGTGGTAGGGTGGCCTTCAATGGGCAAAGTCACTGTGGCAAGTGGCCCCCCTTTATCCCCTGTAGACACTGCCATGACAGGGGTTGCAGACACAGGCTTGCCAATTTCCTAATCATCTGGTTCCTCAATTATCGGAACCTGTTTGGTGGCTTTGGGAGCTGGGGCAGGTTTGGAGGGCTTTCTGGGCTCCCTTGGCTCCTTTTTAGGTTCTGGGCAGTCACTTCTAAAGTGCCCCTTGGCTCCACAATTAAAACAATGTCCCCCCTCCTCCGGTCTAGTACCTTTTGAGACTGGGGTGGAGCGGGATACCATGAGAGGCGCTGAAGTGGATCTTCTTGGGGTCTGAGCGGATTCCAAACCTCTAGCAACTAAAAGTAGGGTGTCCAGGGGAACAACCTTATATTCAGGGCGTGCAGCAATGATTCCCTTGCGTATAGAGTCCTTAACACCTTGGACAAACGCACCTGACAGCATTTGTGAATTAATTTTGTCAGTAAGATCAAACCCCAAATCTGTAAACATTTGATACAGTCTTGCATGAAACCTTTCCACTGATTCTCCTTTATCTTGAATAACATCAGTAAGGCCAGCAGCCTGATCTGCAAGTTTGTCCTTAGCCCATTCTTTTAATTGGGTGCAAAAAGTTACTCCAGAGGGGTAATCAACATCACTGTTGAGCTGATCTGTACTGAGGTGTCGGGCCATACTTGGCCAATATGCATCCCCTGCTTTAATAGCACAAATGCTCAATAGATCACGCCATGCGGCTGAATAAGTCTTTTGAATTTGAACTATCCCTCGGTAGAAGGGCATGGGCTGCTTTTCTGGGTCCGGGAGTGATTTCATCAGAGCACTAGCTTGAGTGGGGTTAAAAGCTACATATTTAGGAGGGGCCTGTTCTCCCCGACCCTTGTGGCCGAAGGGATCATCGATAGAACGATGAGATGGGGCTCCCGCAGCAAGTTCCGATGAGACATGGGACACCCTGTCCATCTCGTCATCATCGAATTCTATGATATTGACTCTTCTACGCGGTGCAGGTCCCGCGTGAGGTGAAAGGGTCGGTGGCTGGGAATGAGCCCCAGATGCAGGGGTGGCTAGCGAGTCGTAACCTGGGGACAGGTAGTCGCCGGGAATTACTGGCATCAGGGCTGAACTGGGAGCCGCCATATTGGAGGCGGGGAAAGGAGTTGCTTCAGGATTAAGGGAAGGAGCGGCGGCCATATTTGATATGGGCACTTCCGGGGTAGATTGGGCCGGACTGGGCATGACCGGAACCTGGGGAGTGGCTTGGGGAAAGGGAGGGTAACCGGGGTAGGGCAGGGCCATGGGATATGGGAAGGGGTAGGGCCAGGCAGGGGAGGGCAAAAGAGTAGGGTGGGCAGGTACGGTTAAGGAGGTAGGATATTGGACTGGGGCGGAGCTGGTTATCGGAGGAGACAGGACAGGATTAGTAGGGATGGATGCAGAAAGAGGAGTCGTAGCATGGGAGGGAGGGGTAGTTAGCTGGACGGGTGCTGATGGAAGGGGATTAACCATAGAGAGGGATTGCAGGGAGGAGGCGGCAGATGAGATGTTAGGGTTAGGCATGGAAGGAAGCGTGGGGATGGCTGAGGATGATGGGACCGTTAGAGAAAGGGAAGGGGTAAAGAAAGATCCATCAGAATTCAGGACCGGGCAGACAGGGGAGGTGATGGGATGGGATTCGGGAGGATCGGGAGTGGGGAACATAGTCAGCTGGCTATCACCTATGGCTGACTGAACCTTGGGGACGGACATCCCCTGGGCGCCATTTTGGGGCGCTGGCTGAGGGTAAACCCCAGCAACACAATTTTTATGATACACAAACAATTTTACACCTTTGTGATTTACTTCTTCCTCAACCCAACCTTCTAACTGAATAGCCTTCGCTACTCTGTACCATGCTTCAGCAGTCTTTAATAAACCATTATCTGTAAGCTTGCCTTTCATTTCTGCTAGTAACTTGCGCCAACTTTCTGGTTGCAATCTCCCACATGTCGGTACAGCAATTTTACATACTTTTGCAATCTTTTCAACACCTTTAACCATCTCTTCACCCTCTCTGTTCTCTACCAAATCACATGCTAACCAGCCCTTGCTGGGCTTATCTAAATCCTGTCCCATAGTCCCTTTACCCCTATACCAGCGTCCTAGATGTAGAGAGAGAGAGGGAAATTTGAACAAGAACGTCTACAATGCTCGACTGCCACCCGAGAATCGTGGGACTTTCTCAGGTGCGTCTTCCCAAAACGTAGACTAGTCACTGAATCCGCCTACCCGGGGTGGTAGACACGGATTGGAGCGAGGTGAGAAGTGTGTGACCAATCACTTCTCTTTTAAGAGGAATGGGAGTGGATAGTATAACAATATAGAGAGTATAGAAAAGATGAAAGGCAAGGAAAAAAAATCCTTAGAGACAGACACAGGAGTACATGAGACTCCTCTTTAAACAAACAAGACAACAATACAGTTGAAATACAGTGTATGCATCACAGTTCAAATGAAATCAACAGTAATTCCTTTCCTTTACTCATGTGCTTACTCCAAAGTCACCTCCCTCAACCCCGTAGTGCCCCTATAAAACCCACTTATAAGTCTCACTACCACAAATAAACAGAAAAACTGGAATTCCACCAGCCCCCAGCGCTCAGGGCGGCGGTTACCAAGAGAAAACTGGAATCCCCCCAGCCGAAGCTGAGGTTTACCAAAACTGGAATCCCCCCAGCCTCGGTACTCGGGACAGTGGTTACCAAAATTGGAATTCCACTAGCCCCAGTACTCGAAACTGTGGGTTACCACGTGCACAATGAGGCTAGCTAAGCTCTCAGAGTGTCACGAGAAGGATCACAGGAAATTATGAGTCTACACAAAATCCACAGTTCCAACAATCCCCTTTTTCCTTACAGCCACAGCCACGAGGCTCCTAAAAGAGGTAAACAGGCAAAGAAGACCCCCAGGAACGCATCCACAGGTCAACCCCCCTTTTTCCCTACAACCACGGCACCGTGGTTCCTAAAAGGAGTAAAACAGGCAACAGAAGACCCAGGCAAATCCCCTCGGGTCCACCCCCCTTTATCCCAAAAGGGGCAAAATACAAACAGATAGACAGATATACTGAAGACCCAGGCAAATCCCCTTAGGTCCACCCCCCTTTATCCCAAAAAGGGGAAAACAAGCAAGACAGAACCCCAGGCAAATCCCCTGCAGGTCCACCCCCCCTTTATCTCAAAATGGGGAAACAGGCAAACAATTCAAACACAATTCAAACACACCCAGGCAACAGATAGACTAAAATGCAGGTAAACAAATGAGTAACGAGACACCGGGCAAGATATTACCTGTCTTTGATGTCCTCCCGGGAAGCAGTCACAGACACGTGGACGGGTCAATCAAAGGGGCCGGAACATACCGGTGGCTCTGCAGAAGTCTCTACCGTGTACCTGGAGGTGATCAATCTCCTTTCCTTCCCCCTGGATTCCTCCGTCCAACAGCGTCTTCCTTAGGACGGCTCACCGGCCAGACATAGCCCGGTGCCCCACGTTGGGCAGCCAAGTTGTTATGGTACTTTTTGCAGTAAACCAAAATGTTTAAATGTCTATCTGTTCCTGTCCAAATCAATAAAATAAATTGCGTATATACGCTGAAGTAATTAAGTCTGACACACAAGGTTCAGGTTAAAATAACTTCGAGAAAATTTATTGGCAAGTGATTAAAAAGCGGACACGCAGGTCCTTTTAAGAGACATTTTACGTCATCATTGCTTATTAGAATATCAGTAAATAAACATCATTAATTGGATTAATTGTCAAGTGTCGGGATTAGTGTCCACCTATCAATATTATTAATTGGCTCAAAAGACTAAGTGGTTAATCCCGTGTCCACCCACCAAGAGGTGGGATTGTTCTGGACACGGGTGGGGGACAAGGGGTCTTGAGCGTCATTTTACACGGTCGGTGATCTCAGGCCTCATGGCCAGGTGCAAGGTCTCTTATGAATAGAACATTTCATTACTACTGTGTTCGCATGGCCTTCAAATTATACTTTGTTGCAAATCTAAGGAAAAGTCAGCAATTCCTGTGTTAATCATATCTTTATAGAAAATACAGTCTTTGTTCTATTGTATTAGATGTGCTGGGAAATTCTGTCATGTAAGGTGATTTTAAAATGAACAAGTTAGGTTATGAGGACAAAATGGAGGATTGAAGAAGTCAGGTTAGGGGGACAAAATGGAGGATTGTCACAGTATAAAGTTAAAATGGAGTTAGTGCAATAATTGAATACAAATACAATAAGGTTTTTTAAATAATCCCACATCAAAGGTAATATAGAGACATTTGGCTGCATTTTCTGACCAGAGTAAGCGTTTACTCTGCATTCTGCAAAGTGTTTTTCCTGTAGACTTCAATGGAGCAATTGCTATTCTATATCCAGCCAGGTATATGTAAAATAATAACTGCAGGTAAAAAGAACATTAGCAGTCCTTTGAATGTTCTAGCACAGAGTGTAGAGATTCCAATACCATCTTGTACCCATGATCTATTCCCTGTGAAGGCTCTGTTCTTCTGGCATGAGATGGGTATTATTCCTCACAGATGAGCTCTCACATGACAAGTCATTTTTCTCACTAAACAATCTTTATGAAGAAAGAACAGAACATTTTGTTGTTCTTTCACTGTTGGGCCTTTCAATGCCATGCTGACTGATTGTATAATTGTCCTCTCTCACAGTACACACAGCAGGATATTATTGACTAAACATGACATTATTGCACAGTCGTTATTTGGCATGTGCAAACCATAACTTTTTTTTTTTGTAATAAATTTTTATTGAAACATTTTCCTTTTTCACAATAAAAGACAATTATGTTGGGTCTTAAGAGATTCAATTCATGTACAGTGTTACAAACAAATAAGTATTTGAATAAATTATTACACATTATTTGACATTGTACAGAAAGATAGTGTCACAATGATCCCATAGGAACCAGCATAAATAACAAAAATAAAATAAACAAACAAACAAAAAAAAAAAAAAAACCGTCACCAAATTTTGGAGCAGATAATTTAGAGCATATAGTCATTTATTTAGATCCATATCTATTTTATATTCTATTTGATTTATCCCTTCGTAAGGCCAACAAATACTTCACAATAAAATACAAATATAATAAACTATCTAGCTAGAAGAGTGTCCAAATAAGCCCTTGTATTTTTTTAACCAATCTTTGTACCATTGTTGCTTCTTCGACATAAAAGTCGAATTGTTGATCAGCTCATATTCCATTGACATTTGGAACATGATCTGATCAATCAATAGTTGCTTGTCAAACGGCTTTGATGATTTCCAATGTCGCGCAATAGTGATTTTAACAGCGACTAGGCAATGAATGGCAAAACAAACATCCTTCTGGGAATTGAAAGTCAGGTTTAAATGTAAGAGGGCCGCAGCGGCATTCTCCTCAATTCTATTTGTCGTCATGGCTGTAAAAATATTAAACGCCCATAACCATAAATATTTAACCGCAGGACAGGTCCACCATATATGTGTATAAGTACCTGGCTGACTTCCACATCTCCAACACGTTGGATCAGTAGAATCATATATTCTGGCCAGTCTGGCTGGAGTATAGTACCATCTATATAAAACTTTAAAATGGCACTCAGACAGGTTAAGGCAGTGTATATATTTATTTACCATAGTTAGAGAGGAGTTCCACTCCTCTACAGAAATCTGCAAATCTAATTCTAGTTCCCACCTTTTAATCAATCTGTGAGGGGATTCTTTAAGCAGCTCCAACATGGACGCTGCCACAGACGAAATCTTTCTAATGGCTTGGCTTCGAAAAATAAATTCCAATTTCTTTGCAAATATATTAGATGATTTAATAACATTTTTGTGGATGAAATTTTTTAAGCGAAGATAAGTAAAAATTTCTCCACCTGGGATATGACGAGTATCTATAATGCTTTGGAAAGGTACGATCTTATCTCCCTGCATAATGTCTGCAATCCTCAGTTTGTCAACATTATTCCAGTGCTTTAACGAGAAATCTTCTATCAGTATTTCCAATATGTCAAGCGTACATGTTTTCGGTATGGAATTATTTATGCTTAGTTTTTTCTTAATGTTTAGCCATTCTCCCAGCATCTGGGATAATATCAACGAGCTAGTTAGAGGAGAGTTTTTAAGGGAAGTCTTTGTAGTTGTCCACAAAGAATGTTGTAATTTATCCAAATGAGCCACTTTGGATTCTATAATATACCAGGGCTCAGAAACCTGTTTAGGATCCTGGAGAAGATAAATATGCCTGATAATATTCGCTTGGTAACTATATACAATGCTAGGGAAATTTAGACCGCCATTGCTCAACTTTTTAGTTAGGATCTTTTGAGTAATTCTGGGTTTTTTATAGTTCCAGATAAAATTGTTAAAACTAGATTGAATCATTGCCAACCAGGATACAGGGACTTTAAGTGGTATCATGGAGAACAAATATAGCCATTTAGGCAAAATGTATGAGTTTATAATATTGATTTTACCCTGCCATGAAGTTTCTAAATTTCTCCATTTTTTAAGTTTAAGATTCATGTTGCGAATGAAAATCAAAATATTCCTCTCCATTATTACGGCTGGGTTAGCAGTTATAACTAATCCCAAATAGTTTATTTCTGAATCTGTCCATATAAATTTGTAAGTGTTAGCTAAAGTAGTGACTTGTTCACTGCTCATATTCATGTACATTACTGTGGATTTATTAATATTTAATTTGAAATTTGAAATAATGGAATATCTGTCAATTTCAGACATTAAGTATTTCAGAGACGACTCTGGAGCGGAGAGCGTAAGTAACGCATCATCCGCATAGAGAGATATTTTGACATCCAGAGTATCCATTTGAACACCTCTAATTCGTGGATTGTTCCTGATATTAATAGCCAAAGGCTCAATGGACAAAATATACAACAAGGGAGAGAGTGGGCACCCTTGTCGCGTACCATTTTTAAGAGCAAACCACCCTGCAGTAATGTTTGGGCCCACAGTGCGTGCAGAAGGAGCAGAATACAAAGCCATTATGGCATTATGTATCCAACCTGTAAGCCCGAAAGCAGTAAGAACTTCAGCTAAGTAACCCCACCCGACCCTGTCAAATGCTTTTTCAGCATCTAAAGACAGGGCCAGGAGGGGCAACTGATCTCTATTGGCCAAATCTACAATATCTATTATTCTCCTAGTATTACTGGATGCTAACCTACCCGGTACAAACCCAATCTGGTCCGGATGGATCAGGGTCGTAATTATAGACTTGATTCTCTCCGCGATTATAGCCGCGTATAGCTTCATGTCTACATTAATTAACGCTATAGGTCTGTAATTGCTGGGATCGGTACTACTTTTATTTTGTTTTAATATAGGAATGATATTGGCTTGTAGTAGTTCGGTTGGAAAAGACTCGTTTATGGCTATTTGATTGAACATATCCGTTAGAGGTTTAATCAATAGAAACTGCATATGTTTATAATATAAATTTGTAAAGCCATCCGGACCCGGAGTTTTATTTATAGGTAATCTATTTATTTGGAACTGAACTTCGTCCTCCGAAATGGTTTTATTTAAGTTTAATAAATCCTGATACGTAACTTTTGGTATTTGCGTGTCAAGTAAATACTTTTTAATATCATTAACCTTAGGGGACAGTTTTAAATTATACAAATCCTCATAAAATTGGTTAAATCTTTCCCCTATTGAGGAAGGGGTCGAATAAACCTTTTGACCGTCTGTCAGTTGTTCAACTCTATTTTTTGCGTTGAAATTTTGTAATCGTTTGGACAGATTTTTATTAGCTCTATTCCCCGTATAGTAATTATTTAGTTTTAATTTATGAATATTTGTTATGATTTTCTGTTCAACCTTTAGATTTATTTGTTTTTGTAACCCTTTTAACTTTGTGTTTATTTCTGCAGAGGGATTCTGTTTATTAAGTTTCGATAAATTATAAAACTCAATATACAAATCACTTAAGGTCTTTCCAGTATTGATCTTCATAATGTGGGCTAATTTAATTAAATATCCGCGCATAACTGATTTATGTGTACACCAATTGTTTGCTGGAGATGTATCGGAGGAGCTGTTCTCCTGCCAAAAATATTTTAATAATTGGGTTAGTTCCTCCTTGCTCTTTGGATCATTAATAAGAGCATCATTCAGTCTCCAAGTATTTCGGACTGGGGGAGATTTATTTCCAAGCTCCATTAATATAAAACTATGATCTGACCAAATACTGTCTTTAATTTCACTTGTGTTGCATAAAGAAATCGAATTTGCATCCAATAGACAGAAATCAATCCTAGAATATGATCCATGTACACAAGATTGATGAGAGTAATCTTTGTCGGTTGGATGCAATATTCTCCATATATCATGCAGGTTGTATTGTTTGCAGATAGTATGGAGTTTTTTAGCCTGCTTAATAGTTCTTTTATCAGTTAGAGTGCCAAATGTATACAACTTATCCATTTTAGGGTCACTGACACAGTTAAAGTCCCCAGCTATAATTAGATGGCCTGTGTGCACTTTATCAACTTGACTCATTATAGACAGAAATTTAGCCATAGGATCAACATTCGGCAGATACACATTGACTAAAGTATAAACCGTATTATCAATGGCACAGACAATAATTATAAATCTAGCTTCTGTATCCAATTCAGTATACTTAATTTCAACATTGAGATTACTATTAAAGATAACTGCAACCCCTCTTTTTTTGTTATTCGTTAATGAAGCATGAACAATGGTGGGAAACTTGTCCCCTCCCCATTTCTGGGTACGATCCTTTAACCAATGAGTTTCTTGTATAAATGCCAGTTGTATATTATGTTCAGCTAACGAGGCATACAATCTTCTCCTCTTTCTATTTGTATTTAAGCCTTGTGCATTTAATGACATAAACTTAATCATATTTTTCATGTGGAGTTTTCAAAAGTATTTGATGTGCTTGGACCCCACGTCTAAAGTCAAAGAATTGGACAGCTAGCATCATCAAGAGTTTCTCCAAAATATCATATGCTCCAAAATAAAAACAAAAAAAACAAATCAAATACAAAAATATACCACCCATAATAAAACAGAATTGGATCAAAATTGATCCAATAGCCACAGACAACATATAACGAATATAGAAGAACCTAGTTCCCTAGTTCTTCCCGTTTCCTCCTTGTCCCTCTTTTCTCTCTTGCACTGTGAATTTCAGATGGTACTAAAAATTGACAGAAACTATGTAGTATCACTACACCAAGAGGGGCAACCTCCCAGAGAAGACTGACAACAGCCTCTTAGAGTCTTACGTCCACTATTTCCATTTAAGTCGGGGAAAGCAGGATACCCTTAAACTGGTCCCACCTAACGAATTCTGTGTGTATTAGTGTCAATACAGTTAACCAGACAGGGTCATTATATAAATGCAAAGAGGGGAAAAATTTGATATACCTATCAATTATCTGTATACAAAAAAAGAACTGAGGGTATGATTGGGTCTGGTATGATTTCCAACAACAAGGGCATAGGCCATAGGAGATAAAGTTTACCCGTGCCATTTGTCGGATTCTACTGTGGTGCTAGTTAATTCAGATAAGCCCCCTATGACCAGCGCTTATACCTCCCAATATATATCACCATTAGGTAGTCGTGCCATGATTTCTCAACTGCATATTCTATTCGGTGCTTACCCATCTACCCCCACATCTTAATAGAGAAAAATAGCAATGGGTATAAATTACATGCTTCAAAAAAAAAGTCTTATTTTACCTTAATTCGTGGATCCCCACCAGCATTGACATTTTAAAGAATGGGATTATCATACACATATAGTATCATTGTGCCCGTACAGATTATTTGTGCACATTTATATGAGTGTGCATAGCAGATTTCTATCTAATCTATCCCCGCAAACATCCTTCCATATTTGTTTCCGAATAGTGATAAATTTAAACTTTGACAAATTAACATTCTTTTCCCTTTACCCATTTTCATATTTACACACAGTGTTGTCTTGTGGTAGTAAAACAAAATTCAATGACTATGACAATTGTTTATATTTTAGAATACCGTGTCTAAATATCTATAGGCCCTAGCAGTTTAATTTGCGAATGGCTTATAGAGTTGCTAATGTATATCAACTTGCCTATACCAATATACCGTGACATATTAAGTTTATCTGTGAGTTTACAATTTCTAATGTGAATCTGCATTAGCAGAGTGATTATTAATCTGCACATACAGAGAAATAATGAAAAGTGAGTAGTGAATCTATATTAAATCAAACATTTAAATCGTACTTTTCTTCTCATCTAGTAAATTGTCTTAAACAAGTAAAATCCCAATCACCTTATCACCCCCCCTGTTTGTAGCTATTGAGTAACCATGGCTAATTGTGATAGCTTTGTAGTCTGATCCCCTATGGGGCCGTCAGCCTAGACGTTCTAATAATAGTGAGTATAGGTAAGTTAACGTATTATCCAATGGTAGTAAAACAGACTACCGTAAGTATATCACTTATAATATATATAGGCTGTTGTATTCGAGGAGTGGGACATTATCCGTATTGTAGTACCATTGAGCAATTGTTTAAGGGAGTTTTTTCTTTTTTTTTTCCTTTCTTTTTTCTTTCCTTTTTTCCTTTTTTTTTCTCTTTCTTTCTGCTTTCTCCCTGAATAATAATCACTCTCCTAGTTTCTTTTTTTTTTTTTTTTTTTCTTTCCTTTTCTTTTTCCTTTTTTTTTTCTTGTTGCCCTTATCCCCTCTCCCCCCCCTTCCCCAGCGAAACACTTCATTTCTCCCCATATGCGTTATATTCTTAACCACTTAATGGTGCTGCTGCATTAATTTCTTGCCCTTAAGCCATTCAACCAAGTCCATATTAGTGTCAAAAGTCTCTCTTTTGTCTTCATATGTCAGCGAAAGTTTCAAGGGGTGTAGCCACCTGTATCTTATATTGTGAGATCTAAGTATTTGGGTTGCAGAACTAAATGTTTTCCTTTTCTGTCTGGTATCATAGGAGAGATCCCGAAACACCTGTACATTTTGCTAACAGCCAGAATTGATTTGATTTGTTCGAGCTGACCGCAGAATAGATTCCTTAAATTCATATGAAACAAAACAGGCAATGATGTCCCGTGGAAGATTTTTCTGAATTGATTGGGGTTTAGATAATCTATGGCAACTATCTATTAATTGGTCGTGTGGATCAAACACAATACCCAAAACTTCTACGAAATCCAGCAAGGTTTTTTTTAGATCTTCTTGTGAGTCTTTCTCAGGTATATTCCTGAAACGTAGGTTTTTACGCCGACTGCGATCTTCCAAGTCAGTTATTTTGAGTTCTAATGCCGAAATCTTGATTTGGGCATTCGTAGTTTCTTGCATAAGACTTTTAACTTGAAAATCCATTGCTTTGAATTGATCCTCTATTCTGTGCATATTAGCAGCAAGAGCATTTATTTCTTGTTTAATTTCTATTTTAATTGCTGCTGCAGTTGTAGCTAATTCGATCTTTATTTCATCCAAGTTCGCTCTGAGGGTAGTTTGTAATATAGTAAGTGTAACTTGATCTGTTTCAACGGATTTTCTGCCTTCAGCCTCGGGAATATCAAGACTAGTGTCTGTATCATTCACTGTCAATTTAGGCTTTTTATTCTGTTGCGGCGAAAAATAAGTGCTCATTGATTTGTCTTGAGAAAGATCTTTTTTATCTTTTCTTGATGAGATCTTAGTGTCATTAGGTTTTCTTGAAGCCATATTGAAGAAAAATAAATCCGGGTTAAGGTTGCACACCAGTAAATATGGTTGCTCTTTAATTATGATTGTATAGACAAACTTAGCGTTGCACTTGAAATTACACAGTGGTATACAATTACCCCGTTTGTATATACGTTGGCACACAAAAATATGTATGTAAAAAATGTATAGAAAAATATAAATATGCCCCTCACACTCAGATATATGAAATAATTTGGCTGACTTTGGTGGGGTTTAGTTGTACACTAATACACTAATAGTGTGCATTCCCATTCAGGATGTATGAGTAGACAAATAGAGAAATAGAGAAAAATATAAATCCTTGATCAGAGGAGCAGCGTTTACCACGTGGGAAGCGGCCACCGCAACCTTGTGAGGGCATATAGGGAGAGTGTTTCCTCCGGTAGATTACCTTTATCTTTTGGTTAAAAAAGGGAGCGGATAGTTCTCTGTCAAGGCTGGAGACAGGGGGGAATCAGGCAGAGTTTATTCCCCGTCGGCAAACCGTAATGACTCCTCAAAGCTGCAGCGGGAGCACGGACGGCTCATCTCGGAACGGCCGCATCGGCACCCGCCGTCCCTGGTGGCTGCCCCTCCTCCTCCGTCACAGCGACGCCGCACGCAAAGCACGTCAGCACGTCATAACGCACTCTATAAAAATAAACCAAACGCAAACCATAACTTTAATAACACGCTGACACCAAAAGTTCTGTTGGAGTATAAAGTCCACAGCTTTATTAATTAATATCAATATATATAAATTAACAATTTAGGGTCATTGTCAACAGTACTCTTTTCGTAACGCTCTCTCCTGTATCATACCCCCGACAATGACCCTACCAAAATAAACATTAACATAACCAATAATACATACACGTAACTCAACGGCCTACCAAGAGGCCCCACCTCCATTTGTCTAACTGCAGGGGTGTACCCAGACACCCCTAACCCCCTTGGTTCGTAGCCACCGATGGGCTCGAACCTACCTCCATACTTTTAACTTCCAGCCTACTCCAGCCTAGACCTTGGCCTACCAATTTCTTAACCCACCAAACTTCCAGTTTAACCAAGACCTTTTCCCGCCGCTGTGACCAAACGGGAACTACTTCCAACACATAGGGTGGGTGGGAGGGACAATTTACAGGTAAGAAAGGCTCAAGTTAGAATGAACTTACCCTAAAATGGCCGCTATTTAACTTCCCCTTTACCCACGCCCCTTAGCACAACCATAGGACAGCCCCTTGACCTGAACTTCCCCTGCCTACTCCTGGCTCTGTCAAGGCCCACTCCTGCCTGCGTTGCTCCGTGGTTTCATGACATTATTGCACAGTCATTATTCGGCATGTGCAAACCATAACTTTAATAACACACAGACACCAAAAGTTCTGTTGGAGTATAAAGTCCACAGCTTTATTAATTAATATCAATATATATAAATTAACAATTTAGGGTCATTGTCAACAGTACTCTTTTCGTTACGCTCTCTCCTGTATCATACCCCCGACAATTACCCTACCAAAATAAACATTAACATAACCAATAATACATACACGTAACTCAACGGCCTACCAAGAGGCCCCACCTCCATTTGTCTAACTGCAGGGGTGTACCCAGACACCCCTACACCCCTTGGTTTGTAGCCACCGATGGGCTCGAACCTACCTCCATACTTTTAACTTCCGGCCTACTCCAGCCTAGACCTTGGCCTACCAATTTCTTAACCCACCAAACTTCCAGTTTAACCAAGACCTTTTCCGCCACAGCACTTGCCTTGACCCCTTAAGGACATGTGTGACCCCCACCACACAGAAACAGGGCTTGTGCTATCCCATCTTGCAATCCTAAATTAAAAAGGTCATAACCTACATCCGATAAGTGCACTCCGTCTGCACGAAAATAACCGGGTAACCTTTCCTCCAATTCCCGATGCCGCACCACCACTCCCCCTAGCCTACGAATGAACACCGCCATGGTCTTGTTCACCTTACCCCGGCATCGAGAAACTGCCTTCGGTGTATCTCCAGCATAAACGAGGTACCATCTCTGACCATACCACTTTCACGCCAGGGATAAGCCCCCTCAGTTTGTCCACATCCTGCTTCATACGTTTCACCAGTTTGCGTTGTGGGACCAAACCTAAATCGTTTCCCCCCCCCCCGTGAACTACCACCACATTCGGTAAGGCCCCCTCTGCTACCTTCCGAAACATTGGCGTACTAATGTGCTGCCAATCGAACCCCCGATAACCAAACCACAATAATGCCACTCGATCCACAGGAAAGCCCAGCTGTGTTCCGTTTCTTCTAACTGCGGCCCTCCTCCTTGCCCAGTGAATATACGAATGGCCAATTATCCACACCGTCCATCCTAAAATAAAACATAACAGTAATGAAGCAGCACATACACCCCCCCAAACACACCCACTTTTCAACCCCCACTTTACACCAGCCTATCCAGCCGCACATAAGAGCGAAATCGAAGAGATTCCCATCTTCCGATCCGTACCGTCGGCATGTATGAAAAAACATCCGCTCCTTACTGGGCGGAGTACCAAAAACCCATTCCCGCTTGCCACCGGACATAACCCTGACCCAGGCAATTCAAATAACGTCACCGTGGAACCTTTCCCAAAGACATCCGTCTTCGATCGAACCAGGTGGATCATTACCCTGTCCCCACTAACCGTCACATCTTCCAACCTAAGCCCGCCAACCCCTTTCTTGTTGGCACTAAGCAATTCCCCAATCCGAAACGCCCCAGAAAAGGCCCACGAAAAGGCCACCGTAAATAACGCCACTTCGAACACGGAAAAACATATCTCAGGCAGTTTGCCTAACAACCCCTGCAACACTGCGAACGAGACTGGCCGTCTCGTATCTTTCGTCTTCTTACCCTTCCTGAATCCCCGAACCGCTTTCCTCACTATAAAATGCTTTGTCATATCCACCCATCCATTAAACTTAAACATAAACGCCAATGCTGACAAGTGCCTATCCACCATCGACGGCGATGCTTGCTTTGCGAACAACCGGCATAGTATCCATAACAGCACGTCCAGCCGATTCTCCCCAGCGCCCTCCGCCCCTACCTGCTGCATTGTATCCTCCCAAACCTGCCAAACCTTAACATAGGAAAACCACGTCCCAGGCGCCAGAGACTTCTTTACGTATTCCCCAAGCAGGATGTCCCGAGCTCCCACATCTCCGCAGGACAGGCTAGGCCCTCCTCCTCTGCCTCCGGCACCGCCTCCCGAAAACGCTCCCACTGCAAGCGAGACAGTGCATCAGCGACTACATTGGTGAGCCCCGGAATATGCCGAGCACGGAACACAATATTAAATGACATGCACAAGAGGACTAATTGCCTCAACAATTGAACCACTGGCCATGAGGAAGCGGATAGACCGTTGATGGCCTGTACTACTATGTTATCCGAATTGAACACCACCCTTTTATTGGCTAACTCCGGACCCCATAACGCCACCGCCACGACAACCGGGAGCAATTCCAAAAAGGCCAAGTTCCTAATCCAGGGGTTTGCTCTCCATGCCTCCGGCCACCCCTCCGCGCACCATTGCCCCGCCAGGTACGCCCCAAATCCACGCTACCCGATGCATCCGTAAACAATCCCACGTCTGCGGAGGAACCCCCCGGATCCCGAAAAAACACTCTCCCATTAAACTCCCTCAAAAACCTCGCCCATACCCCCAAATCTTCTCTCATGTCCACTGAAACTGATATAATGCGACGGTTTCCTCACCCTGCTTGTCGCCTGTGCCAACCTTCTGCAAAAAACCCTCTCCATTGGAATCACTCAGCATGCAAAATTCAGGCTCCCTATCAACGATTGAAGCTCACGCAAGGTTACCTTCCTCGCCTGCCCAATCGTGTCAACCAGTCGCTGAAGGGCGCGTAGCTTGTCCCCGGGCAACCTGCACTCCCTCCGCACCGAGTCGATCTCTAACCCCAGGAAGCTGAGGCACGTAGTGGGCCCCACTGTCTTGTTCTCTGCCAACGGCACCCCAAACGTGTGCGCCACCCACTGAAAGGTCTGCAACACCTGGCTACAGCGCTCCGTGCGAAGCGGGCCAACACATAAGAAATCGTCAAGGTAGTGTACTACCGCACCCCCAGCCGACTCCCGCCACACGACCCACTCCAAAAAGGTGCTAAACCTCTCGAAGTAAGCACACGAGATGGCACAACCCATAGGCAAGCATAAGTCCACAAAATACCCCCCGTCGAAATAGCACCCCAATAAGTGATGACAATCTGGGTGTATGGGAAGCAGCCGAAACGCTGCTTCCACATCCAATTTCGCCATCAGTGCCCCTGGTCCTGCTTTCCTGACCAACTCAACAGCCTTGTCGAATGATGTGTAGGAAACAGAGCACAGGGCATCGTCGATATCATCATTAACCAATGCACCATGCGGGTACGATAAATTATGTATCATACGGAATTTACCCACCTCCTTCTTGGGGACCACCCCGAGTGGAGACACCAACTAACGGCAGGGAAACGAACGGTCCCGCCATCCTCCCCAATTGCACCTCCTTATATAACTTTTCTCGAGCTACCCCCGGATGTTCCCCCACTGACCGAAGATTTTTACATAACTCGCCCGAAGTCCTTTCTTGAAACGGAAACGATACGCGTCCCCTATTCTGTCCAAATAACAAAAAAGCTGCGAACAGCGATCCGGGTACTTTTCCCCGATCACGCTCGCCAAGATGCAAAAGGCCCTCAACCAGTTCCCAAAAGACTTGGGTATCTTCCGATACCTCTGCCTCTTTTCCTCCTCCTCCTTCTTCGCATCCTTCTTATCCTCTTCCTTCAAATCTAAAAACTCCTCCAGGGGAAGCAGGGAAAATATTTCCACAAATTCCCATTTCCATATTTTATCCTTAACCTCTACCTTTAAGTGGCACCCCAGCGGCCCCGCAAAAGACACATGCACATTTTGCCGCGCCGCATCCGTTACTTCCCCGCAGAGATCGACGTGCTCCCCTTCACCACCCGATGCTCCATGACCCGTTCCCGCAGTGCCCTCACCCCCCTTAGGCGCTGCAGATGCCGTGGCCGTCACCCCCGCCTCACGACCGCCCTCCGCAACCCACACCTTCTCAAACTGTGTCGGTGACCCCCGTCCCCCGACCATGATTCCAACAGTGATCTTAAACATCCCAATAAACATCCTGAGTGTGGTGCAGTTGGAGACTCACCGTTCAGGCCCCCGGCCGCTGCTGGCCACGGGGGTGCCATCTTGTCCACAGCATCAACCGACCCAGAAGGAACCAGGGGACGCCGACTCCTGCCCGCCTGTTCGGGTGTTGATCTCGTGGGCGTCCTACTCATCGACCTGCAAGGAGAATACAGCCTGGGTGGTCTGTGCGACTGCAGCCTCACCCGCCCTTCATCCCTGTGATCAGACCTGTCAGTCCCACTCCCATGCTTGTATTGTCCCTCCCGCTCGCTTCTCCTCCTCCTCCGTGCAGCGTAGCTCCTCTCCGACGACTCTGACTCACTGCGCCGGCGCCTCAGCCACCTGTCCTCGGGAGTGGACCTCCTCCCCCTGCACCAATTCCCCGTTGGGCTCCTGTCCCCTCTCCGCCTTCTGCCTTCAGATCCTAACCTGCTGCCCCGCCATTCTGCTCCTCCCCGGCGATGTCTTCCGCTATTCCCACTGCTGGTGCTCCTCCTATCCCGCTGTTCCTGGGAGCGACCCCTAATGGCCTCCCACCCACTGTCGTCCAGCCACCCGCCGCCCGGTATCTGCTGCGTCCACCTTCTTCCCCGCCTGCACACCTGCGCGCCTGCCCCTACTTCGCTCCACGCTGCCGCTCCTCATGTCTCCTGTGATGCCCGAAATACTGCTGCTGTGCCCGTCTCCCCTCCTTCCCATGCTCCTGGCCATGCTCCTCTGTTCCCTTAAATCCGCGGCGCCATCCTTCCTGCACACAACTCCAGCTGCCTCCTGCTGTGCCCTGCTGACCTGGTCCCTCTCCATGACCTGTGAGACCGCTGCCCTATCACTGCCAGCACCCCTCAGCCCCCCCTGCCCCTCAGTGCTGCCCCCAGGGGGCGACTCACCGGTATGTCCTGGGCTGCTCCTGGGCCCTGCAGCTGGATCCTCTTCGTCCAGCTCCACTCCAGCACCGGCTGACACATCCGCCTGCCCGCCCGCCGTCATCCGGCAGGGGGCGCTCTTCAAGGGAGGTCTCCTCCTGGCCTGCAACCTCACCACCCCAGAGTTGCGCCTGGCAGGCGGTCCCGGCCGACGACCAGCTCCACGTCCTTGCTTTCTGGCTGCCGCACCGCTCTGCCGCGCACTGCTTCCCGCCGAGCTCCTCCTCCGACGGGCTGCCGAACCCGCTCCAGGACTAAGCCGCAGGGGCGGCCTGGCTCTCCTCTCCGGCCTCCGATCCGGAACCGTGTGGGGGGGAGCAGACGTGCTCGGAAACCCCAGCTGCTCCTGCAGGCACGCCATACCCTTCTCCTTCACCACGGACCGCACACCCGACATAATTTCATCCAAGGAAGTCATGCTGCACCTGAAAAAGAAGAACAGAAGAGCCTAGCCGACCTGCAACAATTTACAGGTAAGAAAGGCTCAAGTTAGAATGAACTTACCCTAAAATGGCCGCTATTTAACTTCCCCTTTACCCACGCAGGGCCGGCCTTAGGGGTGTGCGAGCTGTGCGGCCGCACAGGGCGCCATGGTGCAGGGGGCGACCTGCGGCCGCATAGCTCACACGGCATGTCTGTTAGCCGCAATGCTAACAAGACATTTGCCTTGGGCGCCATTTTCCAGGGGGCGGCAAAAAAAAGCCGCCCCCAAATGCCCAAGGCAAATGTCTTGTTAGCCTTGCGGCTAACAGACATGCCTGGCTGCTGGGCAGTCGGGCGGCGCTGGCGGGCGGCTGGCGGGCGGCTGGCGAGGGAGCACTTCCTCTGAGCTGTATGCTCAGCTCCCTCGCGCGCCGCAGAGTGAGGCTGGGAGCCGGAATATGACGTCATATTCCGGCTCCCAGCCTCACTCTGCAGCGCGCGAGGGAGCTGAGCATACAGCTCAGAGGAAGTGCTCCCTCGCCAGCCGCCCGCCAGCGCCGCCCGCCCAGCCCAGCAGCCACTGGACCACCAGGGAGGAAGAGACACCCCCCCCCAGCATTCCCAAAGGTAAGGAGGCTGGGGGGGGGGGGTCTAAATAAATGTTAAAAAATGTGTTAATGTGGGTTAGTGTGTGTGTGTGTGTGTGTGTGTGTATGTTAGTGTGTGTGTATGTTAGTGTGTGTGTGTATGTTAGTGTGTGTGTGTGTGTGTGTGTATGTTAGTGGGGGCTGTGTCTGTTAGTGTGTGTATGTTAGTGTGTGTCTGTGTGTATGTTAGTGTGTGTCTGTTAGTGTGAGTGTGTGTCTGTTAGTGTGTGTGTGTGTATGTTAGTGTGTGTCTGTTAGTGTGTGTGTGTCTGTTAGTGTGTGTCTGTGTATGTTAGTGTGTGTCTGTTAGTGTGTGTGTGTGTGTGTGTGTCTGTGTATGTTAGTGTGTGTCTGTGTCTGTTAGTGTGTGTCTGTTAGTGTGTGTCTGTGAGTGTGTTTGTCTGTTAGTGAGTGTGTGTGTCTGACTGTGTGTGTGTGTGGCTGTCTACCTGTGTGTGTCTGTTTGCCTGTGTGTGTGTGTGTGTATGAGACTGTCTGCGCGTGTGTGTGACTGTCTGCGTGTGTGTGTGTGTGTGTGACAGGGTGTGTGGGAAGGGGTAAGGAGTGGGGGAAGGGGGGATGGGAAGGGGGGGCGCTGTGAAGATTTTTTGCACAGGGCGCCCAAATGCCTAAGGCCGGCCCTGTACCCACGCCCCTTAGCACAACCATAGGACAGCCCCTTGACCTGAACTTCACCTGCCTACTCCTGGCTCTGTCAAGGCCCACTCCTCTCTGCGTTGCTCCGTGGTTTCAGTTTGGTCCTTTTTTTCTGGCACATATACTGGCTTGAAAGTTTGGGTGCTGGGGGATGCTGGTTAACTCTAAAGCAGCAGGGAATCGCTTAAAGGAGAACTGTCATCATTTGACGGTTGGTTGGTTCTATCCTGAATACAGAAACATCGTAGTGAAACAGATTAGGAAACAGATTTTCAATTCTTGAATAACACAGGTCATGGTACAGAATAAAATCATAAATAGTTCTGGATCTACTCCATAAAAACTCTTTGATGTGCGTTTCCCTGGTGTTTAGCACAAAAAAATAAATTGTTATTGTGAAATATTTACTGATCTTTCTGAATCCTTTATCTACTGACCTAGAATTTACTGTACTATATACAGGGAGGGAAGAATGGAGGAAAACCTGTCCCGCAGCTCTCTTTATCCAGAAGCCAATTGTTGCCCTACAGAGATTTCTTCTGAAGGTTTTTTCCAGCCATGGAACTTTGGATTATTCATCCAGATTAGGTCACCAAACTGAAAGAATAATAGTGTGTAAGAAACCGTTATGTCTTGGACAATGTCAAGGTAAAGCCAGCTGAGTAACAGGTATCTCAATAACAATATAAAGAACAAGTTCAGTTAATCTCAGGAACAAAATATATCATAATGGAACCTTTAGAAACAAGCCAGAACAACGTATGTCATTGTAATCAACAGTAACTGTCCCCAGAGAAACAGGCACTATGTACAATCAGGAACAGATGCATGGACGTAGCATTGATGCAAGAAGTCTGAAGCACTTGGTGGAATGCTGGTAAGCATTATAGCAACCTCTCTCCCCACTACTGACAATCTAAAAAGCTGTCTGCCTATACAATAACATAATCCATAGATACGGCATGTTTAAAATGTATTTAAGAATGTAGACATTCACCTCGATTCTCACATCCTGGTGTCTTAAGGATAGGGGCCTTGTCTCCATTAATGGGCGGTTAGCTCCATGCCTGTCTCTGATCCTAATTCACCCCCCCACCCCCCACCCGCTGCAACTTTTTGTTAGGTGCTATGCCAACTAACAGCTTGATTCTTTTTTTTTTATTGGAGCCAGCTTTCCGGGCAATCCCGGTAGTTGTAATGTAAGAGACAAGAATGAAAAACATAGGATAAACATAAACATATTAAGCAAAACATATTAAACTTTTGAGCCTTGTTAGACTGGCGGTGGTGGTTCACGGAGTTTCCTTCCTCTGTGCGCCCCCTGATCCGGAACAAACGGAACAATGTTGGCTGGGTCCCATGTTGTTGTGGCTGGAGGGGGGTTATGTCGGCCCAGTTTTGCCATTACAGTGTCCATCTCTGTTATAGCGTTGACTCTGTATTCAGTGTCCTGGTGTTGTACTATAAGCACATGAGCTGGTCCCCAGCGGTACGTCGTCCCTCTGGCTGCCAGTGCAGTCGTCAGTGGTCGAAGGGATTTCCGCCATTGCAGAGTGGTGCGGGATAGGTCAGCGTAAAATGTTATGTCCATGCCCTCGAAGTTATAGGGATTTTTCCCTTTAATGGCGCCCATGAGCGCAGCTTTGTCTTGCCCATTCAGTAGTTTGACCAGGAGGTCCCCAGTAGTGGTGCCAGTGAGTTGTGGTGGCTTGGGTAAATGAAACATGCCCTCTAGCTGTATCCCTTTTGCTTGCTTGGCGGGCAGCAGGGTTGCAAACAGCCTGCGAAGAAAGTGAGGTAGCTCTGCCGGGGTCGGCGAATCAGCTATACCTCGGACTTTAATGTGTTTCCATCTGCGTTTGTCCTCCATGGCAGCTAATTGGTGGGACAGTGCAGTGTGGGCTGTGGTGAGTTCCCTCACCTGTGTCTGGAGGTCTGCCACCTGGGTTGTGTGAGCTTGGGTGAGTTGTTCAACGGTGGTTAAACGGGCGGTAAACTCTCTGACATCTTCTCTCACTTGGCATATCTCTGTCGATAAAGACTGGCGCAAACCTGAGAGGAGTGAGGTGAGTATCTCCATGGTCACCGGGTGGCCCCCAGTCAGCTGGCTTGGCTTTGCCGGCTCTCGGTTTTCTAGAGCCTCCGGACAGTGTAGCGGGAAATCATCCGTGCTGTCGGAGTATTCATCCATGTCGGCCACCATCTTAGGCCCCGCTGCACCATGCGGCCTCCGGAATAGTTCACCGATATCGGCGGATTGCCGCGGCCGATCCAGGCGCAGTTTTTTTGTTTTCTTTCCCATTGTTGTTGGGGTGCTGTAATGCTTCTTGTAAAGCAGTAGGCAGCTGGTTTGGTCGTTTTTTGGGGTTCTAAGGCGTCCGATCGTCGGAGAGCTGCAGGCATGCGACTGATCTGGCTGAGTGCTGGCTCCGCCCCCCACTATATGTACTTTTAAAGTAAAAAATGTATAGAAGTACTTAGCATAATGTTGAGATGTAAATATGTTTCCCATGTTCTAGTGATTAATATCAACAGCTTGATTCTAATACCTCTTAATTTATTGAAACTTACCTATGAACAACATATGTAAATCATCCGATTCTATGATGTTGTCATTTTTAGCTGGCATATGTGACACTGTACTCTAAAAAAATAGATATGCCTCCAAGTATTGATATAATTATTATTAAGCCTGTAATATCCATGTATTTCACATGCTTTCTGTTTCTCGGGTTTTATTTCACCTCGTATATTATTTATTTCACTCACGATGTATCAACCATAAAATATGTACCACGTATGCAATCGTTCTTACAGCATTCACTCTTGTTTGATATGTCACTGAAATCCTGAATGTCTTACTATGCACAACAAAAATAAAGAATTTAAAAAAATAATAAAGAATTTGGACATGTACTTATTGGTCAACAGTGAGTCATGTTCCAAAAATTGTGTTTTAATATCTGTGAGAACTTATCTGGGGACCAGATAACACAATGACAACCACAGTTTAGTGTCTGTTTCAAAATCAATGTCTGCACTGTTAGGCATAAAGGAGCTCATATGCCAGTTCTAAAATGATTTCTTGAAGGGTGAGTAGAGACTAGTGCCAAAAGGCTTGTAGCTACTATATCGGCTTATAACTTTTAGAAACAGAATTTCTTGGCTATTCTCCATTATGTGCTCATCCTCTACTGTCAATCTCTTTTCAATTGTGGTGGCATTAATTCCTGCCTTGGTGTCTACTTTGATTGTGACCTCTCTTTCACTCCAACATTCAGTCAACCTTCAAACATTGCTACTTACGTCTTGAAAATATAGCTCATACATGGCCCTTCTTAACACCTGATATGTCTAATATGATTCTATCATGTCCTGTCTTGACTTCTTTACGTTGCTCCTCATTTGTCTCACTCAAGCTTAGGCTGCCCTTTTACTGAATGCCATGGTCAGACCCATCACATAATTGCTATTATTAATAAAACGGCAACAAATTCCACAGCGCTGTACAAGGGGTGGACTAACAGACACGTATTTGTAACCAGACGAGTTGGACACACAGGAACAGGGGAATTGAGGGCTCTGCTCAATGAGCTTGCATGCTAGAGGGAGTGAGGTATAGTGACACTAAGGGTAAGGTAGAAAAGTAGGTTGCTGGGATAGTATTCACTCAGGGCTTAGTATTTTGTTTTGATTACAGTTGCAGGGAGGGAAAGGTATTGACAGTTTAATTGATATGCTTTCCTGAAGAAGTAAGTTTTCGAAGATTTCGACAGACAGAGGAAGGACGTTCCATAGGAATTGTGCAGCCCTGGGGAAATCTTGAAGGCAAGCATCAGAGGTAGGAGTACAAACGGAGTTTAGACGTAGGTCCTTGGCAGAGCATAAAGACCTAGACGGGACATATTTTTGTATTAGTTAGGATAGGTAGGTCGGAGCAGCATTGTGTAGAGATTTGTAAGCAAGTATCAGGATCTTAAATTGAGCTCTATATCTTACGGGATACAGCGGATTACAGGAGTCAAGGTGAGAGAGGACAACGGCATGGACAAGCACTTTAGCCTATCAGGTGTTAAATAGGGGTGGATGCATGCTATGTTTTTGAGATGGAAGCGGCAGGATTTGGCGATTGGACATGAGGGGTAAAGGAGAGTTTGGAGTCGAAGAGAACACCTATGCAGCAAGCCTGCAAGGTAGAGCTGATGGTAGCGCAATTGACTTGGAGTGCCACAAACAAGGGAGTAGCAAAACTTCAGGGAGGGAAGACTAGAAGTTCTGTTTTGACAGGTTAAGTTTAAGGAAATGAGCAGCTATCCAGTTGGAAATAGCAGAGAGACGGTCAGAGACACAAGTCGAGGGGTGGTGAGAAACCAGGGGATAACAGGCAAATTTGCGTATCATCCGCATTGAAATGATACTGGAAGCCGAAAGAGCTGATGAGTTTACCAAGGGAGGCAGTATAGATTTAAAACAATAGTGGACCAAGGACAGATCCTTGGAGAACTCCAACAGAGAGGGATTGGGGAGATGGGGGCAGAGCCAGAGAAAGAAACACTGACAGAGCACTGGGAAAGGTAGGAAGAGCACCGGGAAAGAGCGGTATGTCGTAGACCGAGATTACGGAGGATGAGAAGAAGCTGTTGATGATCAGCAGTGTCAAAAGCAGCTGAAAGGTGAAGGAAAATTAGGATAGAGTAGTGGCCACGTGATTTTGCAGTGATAAGATAATTGGATACTTTGGTCACAGCTGTTTCAACAGAGTGACGAGCGCGGAATCCAGATTGAAGTCTGTCAATCTCGCATATACAACTCTCTCAATAATCTTCCAATTCTCCCACACATCACCCCTCTGTCAAACATAACACTGGCTCCCTATATGTAACTAGTTACATTTCTAAATTCCCTCCCTTAACTATAATGCACTTCACAGATAACCTCTCTTCATAATTAATAGGTCCAACCTGAACTCTTAATGCTGACTTATGCCTTTCCTCAGTTTTCACCAGCACCGCCAACTCCTGTTTTAAACACTTCCCTAAGCCGCACCATTATGTCGCAATTAATTTTCCCATAGTCAATTTAGCTTTTTCTGACTTTTCAATCATTTAAGAAAGCCTTGAGAACCCACCTCTTTTTGACGACCTAACAACTAGCCAATCAACTTATCTCCCTTGCCACATTCTCCTGCTTGTCTTCATTCACTTCTACTGTAGTCACATACTTTTTACAGACTATGCTGCTAGTACAAGAGGAACGTATTGTTACTTAGAACAGTTGTACTGTACTTTTATCTTTTGCATAATTGTACCCAGCTTCCTTTAGATTGTAAGCTTGTTTGATCAGGGGCCATTACTAATTTGTGTGACTTTAAGTCAACCGTGTGAATTAAATGTATTTTTTTGTCACGCAAAGCCATTGCAGATGTCAGCTGAAAATGTTGTTCATTTAATTTAAAAAAATCATAAAAGATGCTACAGAGGTTAATGTGCAACATCTGACTGCTAAACCCTGTTCTGAAAGTTCACTGTGCTAAAGGCATTACAACATAAGCAAGTAACTTGCACCTGTCTCTTCTCAAGGACAAGATCATAATCCAGTTGTTCCTGGTCTGGTGTGAATGCACACTTATTATGTTAACAATATAATTAGGAATTTGTGAATACTTTAAACACAATTAATCAGACAGTTCACGCGTAGCACATATAACTAAAAAAATCACAAAAAGTAGAACTGTTTTTTATGCTGAAAAAAACCCCCACATAATTCTCTGTTATTTTGAAAGAGGATCCAGTAAAAAAAAAAATAAGTACGTTGGAAATTCCCCTTTAAATTGTCCTCGTGCATATTTTCTGTGTTGTCTCTTTTTTTATAGACAGCATTTTTCATTTGTTGTTTTTATTAACAGTCTCACAATTCTGGAGTGGAGCCGAGGACTCTTATTTTATTGTTTAAGAAGTTAGATTTATTAGGAAAACAGATTCAAAAGAAAGCTGGAAGCTTTCCCAGAAAAGTCTCCCAGACTTTCTAAACATACAGATCCGTTCTCGGAGGTGGCTGATACAAGCTGTGTTTTTGTGTCTCTCTTTCTTGTTATTTGTTTTCCTTGAAGCCACAGTACTTTAGTTCAGGTGGCCTCTTCTACGGAGTCCAGAACTCAATGTTTCCAAAAGGTGAAGTGTGAGGACCAAATGTCTTGGTAGTAAACCCACATGACGTGAGCATCAAGGTTACTATGAATTATATATTGAAAAGACTGCTTTTCAAAGCATTAAAAGGTATTAGTTCCTGCACACACCCTTACTATATAAGGGTTAAAAGTTGATTAAGTGATGACCTTAATCTGTTCAGTTGATGTAAATAATCACACGTCAGTTAGAAATGCTTTACATTCTGGACTTTTGATCTTTCTGCCTTGCGTTCCTTACAGAAAGAGTTGTGGATTCATAGAACAGACTACCAGCCAAGGGAGTAGAGACAAATAAAGTTTACGAAAGCAGGAAGTAGGTACAATGCAGTTCTGTGTCGCAAACGAAATGAGGAATATTTGGCAATTAAATTCTGCTCATTTTCTTGTCTACATAAAAAGCTCTAAAATTATTAATTACGTAACCTGTAAAACAGTCTTAGCAAATCTTAATTATTTAACCACATTGCACTTTGAAATTACATTTGACGCATGGCAGGGTAATACTGCTTAAGTCTGTGGTTTTATACCAATTTTCTTTATCGAGGCCCAAACTATGTAGATTGCATTAACTTGGCAACCTATTCTTCAAATGTATGGACCACATACTGCAAATACACTTTCATTATACTTACTCCATTATCAAAGGGGTTTCCATTGCACTGGAGAAGGCATTGTGCAACAGTGATGACTTTATCATGGGCTATTGCCTGGGGACTGATGTATAATAATGTGTTAGGTCCAAACAATGCAGAACCTCTGAAAATACCATGGCGGTAACACCCTAGATCCTGACCCAGTCCAGGATGGAATTTAAGATGGTGAAATGTAATGATCACATTTGTACCCAAATGGTTTAAATAGAAAAAGCTGAACAATCTGCAAATCATTATTGTATATACTTTGTTTCGTTTTGAATTATCATTTTGTTCTGATGCATCTTTTTCACACTAGCATTGAGAAGCTTTCAACTTTGGAAGTTTTACTTTTATTATTTTCTAATTGGTGGTTTATATTCTGGGTTAAGCCCTTCCTTTACCATTTCTAGTGCTGTATTAGACCTAACTTTTTCCGATACATAGAGCATTGTGCCCTAGTATCAATACTTATATACATACGAGTGAAAAGTTAGCCTTGGCGGGTAGAAATTTAACTCTGGGGAGTGTGCCATGGACTCTCTAAGCTTAAACTAATGAGTAACTTTTAAGGCCTGGCTAGTAGAGTAGGGCTTGAATTTTTACATTTAATACCTTATCTACAAAAAGTTAAATAATTATTTAATTTACCCTTTTCATGAGGATATGTCTACTAAAATTAATTATTATATATTATAATTCAGTCAAGCCATCTGGGACTTAATACTGTATTGACACCAATAAATTCAAGTGTATTGAGGAACAGTCTGTGTTTTCTGGAAACTGCCCTG
Source organism: Pelobates fuscus (assembly GCF_036172605.1). NCBI lineage: Eukaryota > Metazoa > Chordata > Amphibia > Anura > Pelobatidae > Pelobates > Pelobates fuscus. The sequence goes on from NC_086320.1 coordinate 37,083,107, forward strand.
TCCATCGATATTTAAGACACCACAAGATTTCCATGTGACAGAACAAGTTTGCTCAGGGCAGCAGACAGTTCCATCGCAGATATTGTTACAAAAAGTGTTGTCGAAGTAGAGGAACGGATGGTGAAAGTGAGTGACAGCAGCAGGTGCTAAAAATACTGCCAGGCACGAGCACAGCAACTGGATTAGCACAGGACCACGGAGAAAGAATGACATTGCACAGCCATTCTCATTTGTTCATTTTAAAAATATTGAAATTAACTACGGCAACTAACTAGCCTGCAAATTTCAATTGTAACCCTTTCACCGTGGATCACAGTGCTAATACAGTACACGAGTACTGCTTTGATTTTTTTTTTTTTTATTTAAATGTTACCCTTTTTTCCTAATATGACCCTTTCTAGTTTTTGTAAACCCCATCCTGTTTTATCTTAGCTACCCTGACCTTCTTTTTACCCTTCATTACCCCACTGTTCGCAGCGTTTTATACTGTGTTCACTCGTTAATTTTCTTTTTTGGGTGTAGGGTTCTGTGGGTGGAAGTGGAAATTGGCGAGTGGGTTGAGGCAGGTAGGAAAAAAAATAATTTACCCCTTAAAAAGTCACCATTGCCCGTTACTGCACAGCGGAGAAGGCTTACACCATGCTGACGCGTCAATCAGAGGATAGTGACTCCTATCGGACAGTGAGACACTTACTGAGCCCTTAAGTTATCCCTCTGGTAATGGTGCTCCCACCATACCACTAGGAGAAGCTCAGAACGCCACACTGTGTCTGAGCATAACTGTGTACCACCAAATCTAAGTGCCCCTGAAATACCCCCATTTTTGGAAACCCCTGGCATCACAACCAGGGTTGATAATTGTGAGCCAGAAAATGATTTAGCCTGTTTATGACAGATGGCATGTTTGAGCTGATATATTGCATTAAAGCTCGAATAAAGTTGTATAAGTTGTGCAAAATGTATGCAGGAAAATATGGTCAATTAGATCCACCAGGCTGCCCTGATTCTGGGGGGACAAACAACAAAATTGTATGGGTTCTCCTCCATCCATTAATGAAAAGGGATATCACCTATAGATTTATTTAAAAATGTATTTTACTTTGATACCCCAGCCTGTGGCACAGTGCAGAAGAACCGGTAAAGGTTTCCCCAGAAGCTGACCGATGGCAAAAATTGCAAACGCACAACAACTGCTTTGTAACATGATGAGTGGCTGGCCCTCAGATGAGGAGAGCACAGTGCCAGTGTCAGTCTGCCGCGGCAATGCACAAATTGAGAAGCCAAAGTCCATTGTTGAACACAACAAAAATATGGGGGGAGTAGATTTGACTGACCAGTGTATTCTGCCCTATCTGGTTCACCGTAACCACAATAAAGACCTGGTATAAAAAAGTTGCCACCTACCTTGTCCAGATTACATTATATAATTTCAATACATTTTCTTGGAGTTAACTCTGAAGCTTTTGCCCGATATTTTATTTCACCAAATTATTTTGTGAATTTTCCAAGTTGAACTGGGCATCTCAAAATTTTAGTCCTGTAACTTACTGAAAAAAAATGGAAAACTGGTACATGACAGTACTTTTATGTTCGTGAACCAATATTAAATAAAAATATTCTCAGCTCAAATCTATCCCCTCCCTCTTTATTCTCTTGAACTTTGATTTTTCTGTGATATCTAGAGGTGAGTGTGGCCCCAAAGTAGGGAAACTCCCTGTCATGTAAAACCCACTACCATTGGTGGCATAAGGACATTAAGAGTTGTAGGTTGTGTGTATCACAGCAGCATGCCACTGCCCCATGTATATAGTACTCCAAGATATACTATGTGTCTGATATTACATTTAACTACCCCCAAACCAGAACACCGTTTGCAGCAAGCAGTAACAGACAGTTGAATTATACACCACCTTTTACTGCTCCTGTACCAACACCATAATCAGCAAGGTGTTATGTACAGATATTTCCCTTGGTGCCGGGCAATTTACCATCGGGAGAGCACATGCACCCCTTGGATTTTCTGTGGGTGGAAGTGGGGATTGGAAAGTAGGTTGAGGCAATGAGGGAAAAAAAAATTTACCCCTTAAAAAGTACAGGTAGTTAAAATTAAACATACAAAGTTATTCAATATACTGTAGAATGAAAAATTGTCCAAGTCAGCTGACATATATAAATTGCTTTATTTTGGTGAATTATATTCAGTTCATGTAGCAAGAAAGAAAGTAGCAGTGTCAATTCTCAGTGCTGGTAGGTACTGCTTGTGACACTGGCATGAAAAGGACAGCAGCAACAACAGGCCAGTGTCACAAGCAGTACCCACCAGCACTGAGAATTGGCACTGCTACTCCTAAACAGATGGTTTTACATTATTAAGTATTGTGTTGCGGTTCTTTGGTGTTTTATATTATCCCTCCTTAGACAGATCCACAATTTATAGTGTTACATTCCAAATTAAAATGGATTTTCTGATATTTTTACTATTTGATTTGCAATGTGGAGGTGCAAAAGATATTTTATTGTAAGACGGTTAAAGCAACACTGTCACAGTAAAAATAAATATATCTGTATTTTTAAATGCAATAAGATGCAAGTAGGTGTAAAAAGTGTGTGGGGGAGTGCAAGTGCAAATCAGTGGGACAGGAGCGCACTTTTCACTTTAATTCCAAGTTTATTGCATAACGAACACCAGGACACTATACAGGTGGTGCTGGTGGTTATAGGGTAGGGTTGTTATGGCAAAACAACCATGTTTATAATGTCCTGATATATATGCCATTACTTAGGCTTTTAGTGCTTGGTTGGAATACAATGTAGAATGAATGTCTAATTTCCCTACAGTCTATATTGAGAGTTCAAGTTGTTAACTTGTCTTTCCCACTTTAACAAGTTGAAGCAGGTGTAAAGTTTGGAATTAGCAACTGCATCCCATTTGGTGGTAACGTTTACCATTTACCCTGAAATCCAGGTGCTACTTGGCATTTAGCAACCTTTATTTATCTCCATGAAAAGTGTTAAAACTCACTGCGGCAACTAACTACCAGTGACTTACAACAAGCATGGAAACAAGCCCTAAAAGTAAAAGCAGGTTGAGAAAAAAGTATTATGAACAATATCCTGTATCTATTAGTACAACATTTTTAGTTTTGTGGTGCTTTAAATTGCTAAATATTCCAGGACAAAAACTAAAGAATTTGTGTGGGTGTTTACTGAAGGGTTTCCATGGCTCAATATGTTGCACCTGAGTTTATTGTGTTAGTTCAGAGTCAGAGCTCCCCATTCATTACTTAACCTGTGTTTGTTTCTGTTGTATTTAATCTACAATTCTAGTCTATCCCAAGTCCCTCCCAACCCCAGCCACCCCAGAAAAAGCTAGGCAAGTGCCATAAGTATCAATTAGGAGGCATCATCCAACTTTGTCTTCGTGCATGTGGTCCTAGTCAACAATACACAGTAAACCATGGCTGGTAACCATGCGACTATAGCAGTACATAAAATAGACCCAGCCCATAACCAACACACCATATTAAGACATCCCCGGCACTCAGAAACTGCAAGAGTTTATGTAGGATATGCAATCAGTAGACCATCAGAACTGCTTGTCAGTCCACTGCGTGAGTGACGCAGGAGATATAAAAGAAAGAATAATCCAGACGATATTCTGCAATGCACACCAGGGTAAGTAGGTAACGTCACCATGGTGGCAGAGCATTGAGACGGGACTCAGTATGGGAGCATTGAGTTGATCAGTACCATTTTGGACAGACCTCTCAGGTTTCGGCTAGACATGAGCAATTCGTTTTGTTCCTAATGTACATTCAGACAAATCTCGTGCAATTCGCACATTCAGATGCTTACAAATTGCCAAAGTCCGGAATTGCCTTAGGGTTTAGGGGTAGGGTTGGAGGTAGGGACTGAATTGCCGAAGTCCCGAATTTCGGAAGTGCCGAACCAAACCGAATGCCATTGGTCTGAATTGCTAAAGTAGACAAAATGTTTTTCTTACCCGAATTTACGAACCGAACCTCATTTTTTGCCCATGCACATCCCTAGTTTTGGCATTGTCCTCTATTAACAAGGTCTGTGATGTGGAGGGCCATATCATATGAGGGACAGTTAGGCATTCCAGGAGGGCTGTGCTCGTGGCCTGGGCCATAACTAAATTGTCATGGTCTTCTTCAATGTGAGCCACTCTGTTTGTTAGGCACTGCAAGTGAGAACGGAGCACTTGGAAGTCTGCCCTAATGGAGGTCTTGAAGTGAGTCATAGCTTAGCAAAGATCTTACTTTGTGGTTAATGGCTTGAGCAGAGCTGCCCAATTAATAGCCATCAGGACTGACCGTATGTCCAGGTCAGCATGGAGTCTCATTGAGACATAGAGGCATCGATATAATAATATACCGCCACAGGCATGGAGTGTGGCCCTTTCATTGTGTCCTGGAGACATTATTTTGCCTGGAGTTCTTCTCCATTTCTGACAAATGTATTTGCACAAATTGTTATTAGTACGTCACCTAAAAATTCTCAGAAGAGTCCCTCCCTTTGTCACACCCAAAAAATTAAAGTGTCCTTCTTTTTTCCATTTCAAATGTTGGGTGGTAGGGAGACAGAATCTGTTTCGGGGCTGATAGTCACTGCTTTGTATGTATAAAGGTAAAGGTCATGAAAGGGTGATCAGATTGGGGACCCTATATCTTTCCTACAAGGGATGTAAAATCAATATACCCCAGGGGAGCTGTCCACCCTGTTGGGCATGGTCATGCGCATACTAATCCTGATACTATTGGGGTCAGTTCAGGAGTTAAAAAGCATTGCTCCAGCTCCAAAATGGTAATGGTAAATTTTCTACAATTACGATATGAAATCAAAATAAAGCTTTGGTGGGGGGCGGAGCCTAACTGCCGAGCCAGCCGGACGCTTCTTACTCGAGCTCCTGGGGAAAACTACCCAAACCATCGAAAAACTACGAATTACATAAAAAAATAAAAAAAGAAGAAGAAGATTGTACTGCTCACAACGCTCGTATGAACCCTCACACTTATTAAGCCACCGGAGTTTGACCGGCGTCTGGCGGTTCTGGACCGCGGGAAGATGGAGGCCTACTACACGAGGGAGAGGGGGAGGCGGCCGATCCCTCTACCCTCGAGCTCCCATGTCCTCGCAGGGCCCATCAGAGCACAGCCCACTCCCCCGCCTCCCCCCGCCGGTGAGGGAAATCCCGGCACCTACCAGGCTGCTGTGGGGTCTGGGGGCAAGCCTGCTCAACCACGAGAAGAGATAGATAGCCCCTGGCAAATGGCGGTACAGACCTCCCCTGAGAAAGGAAGACAGCTGCCTGACCTCGAGCTCAGAATAGACTAAATCTTTGCAAAATTTTGGCGCAAGCTAGAGAGCAGAATGCACCCATCTGCCTCTCAAATGCCCAGCAGCCATCCACCCAAAAAGCTGCCTCAACAAGGGAGAAGGAATCTAAAAGTCACAACAGCAAACCGGGCCTTAAAATGGCGGCGGACCAAGCGACGTACCCAACCCCTGCACAAGAAGCCCAACATCCACATGACACATCGCCAGGGACACAGGGCACAACTGAAGAGCACGACCACACAAATGTACCTGACGGCTCCGGAATCCAGAGTACCACAATGCCCCACTCCACTCCAGCTCCCTACACTGCATGCAAGCCAGCCACCACTATTAACATACGGGCAGGGAAACCTTTACGGCCCGGCCACACTACAGAGATGTGGGGTACCCCTGACAGGCATTGGATGAGCGAGCTACCCGGAACAGAGTACATAGCCCTGACAGACACGCATTGCAGGGACCCACATGCAGCGGACGCCAGAGAGAGGTTCCACCGCACATAACACAGAACTGTATTATGTTTATGTCTATGACTAAGTTTATGTTCACGATTTCTCACTATGTGATATAACGAACCATGTGCATCTTAGCCCCCCTACCCCCCAGTTTGGAATGACTAGCAACTACTCAGGGGCATAATGCCCTCATTTTAAGCAGATCAAACCAGTGCTTCTCTTTAAAAATATAGTTGACCTAAAGTTAAAATATATATATATATGCATAGATTTAGCATGATCTACTTTACCAAAATAGTGCAGTATCTCTTGATGTTTTGTGTATCACTGTTATGACTTGTATTGTCTATTTTCTCACAAAATGTCCTTCAAAACTTTATTGCCTATCTATGCACTACAAAAATAAAGAATTACAAAAACCCAAAAAAAAATGAAGCTTGGGCACTTTAAATGTAGCATAAAACCTAATAAAATGTATAGGATCTCTCATTCATTGCTGTAATTTATAGTTGTATGAAAAATAAAAGAACCACGTTCTGGAGCTGGGATTTCCTTGAAGCCTGAGCTGGTAGCGCTGAGTATATTATATATACCAGGAAAACATCTGCTGATTAGTAACTTGTCGTTCTAAGGGCCGTCCAGAGGTAAACAAAGGCGCACAGCAACACGGAGGACAAAAATAGCATGTCAAGAGAGCGCAGCTGTTAACCTCTTCACTGCTAGATCCTTCCAACGCTCAAAATAGCTTGTAAAGAGAGCGTGGTTGCTGGCCATCTCCCTGCCAAGCTTCTAACAACGCTGAATATAACATGTAAAGAGAACATATTAACCATTGCATTGCCAGACACTTTTAATATTCAAAACTAAATTTAAGAGTGGCTGTTAACCATCTGTTTGCTGAACACCTACATTCAAAGTGACTTGTAAAGAGAGAGTCTGTTAACATCTCACTAATGGGAACTTTAGAAATCAAAACAAATATAAAAATAGGCACTTAATCAGTGGCTTTATAGGCACTTTCCCCTATTTTTAACAGCCCTCATCTGTAGGTAGGTAGGTGAGGAGGGGGGGACATATCACTATTATTTAATTTCAAAGTGCCCCACCTGATGCCCATGGGGGGTGGCACAGGGGTAGGGGTACCAGGTCCCCTCCCATTATTTTACAAGCTCTATCCCCATGGAATGGGCCTTTCTGTCACTTGATTTATTGTTTCGTAGATATGTGGCAGGTGGGGGCATAGATGTCTACAACATCTCTTACAGTAATATTGGGATCATATGGACCTCCATAGGCTTGTGATTATTTATTTTTATTTTTTTCCATTTTAATGCAAAAGTCGGACAGTCGATATATGGTTAATCCTTGCTTCCCCACGGGTGTTTTGACTGTTTGCCCACTGGCTGCTAGAGTGTCAAGTGGTTCATAGAGAGCAAAGGTTTGGTCAACATTTGGTATATAAAGTAAAATGTTACCCGATTCCAGCTGAACCAAACGGGTAGATGATTGAAAGTCAAAAGAACCTAAAAGAAAATATGAACTAAAAGAATGATCGAAAAGAACCGGAGTGCCACATGTGTGCAATGTCATATGTGAGTTAATTACACATTCTTGTGTTGTATAACTTTGTTTGCAATCTCTAAAACTAAAAAATTATTATTTTCGAGAATAGTCAAACACGTTCAGTGAGTTCATAATACATAATTGTTTGAGTTTTAATCAACACAAGTTTTTGAAAGAAACCAGCTCAGTTTAAATGTATTAAATATTTATTCCAAGTAGGACACAAGTGTAGCCATTAGTTCAGCAATGAGACATGTTCCCTCTGTACAATACAGATTGCAAGTATCTCACCGCACCAAGGCCTTGGATGACCTAGCAATATAGTGTATGTACTTTGGGTTCTTTACATTTCAATGTATTTAAGTGTCTATACATCCATGTACAGATTGGAAAAAATGCACATTGATAGAATATAAAGGTATGTTTAGACAAAAGAAAGTATAGATCATATGGTGTAGGCCTTGTGCAATATATAGGAGAACGATGACCTCAAAAAGATCTGAATATATGATTAACTGTTTGATAGACACTTTAAAGAGACACTATAGCGTTAGTAATGCAACCCTGTATTCCTAACATTAACCTGTTCTCCCCTTATTTAAATATATATAAAAATTGTGTGGAATTAAAAAGGTTTTACTTAATTTTTCTTTTCAGCACCGTGATCAAGTCCCTGCAACCTCTCGACCTGCCTCCAGTAATGTCACGTAGATGTTTCTAAAAGTTTTGACTGGGTTAGCTCTGAGAATTCTAAATTGGAATGTTTGTGAACGGGATAGATCAGTGAGACATCTCAGGATTGAAGTATTAGTTCAGATTCATAGTATAAATTAATCTGCTACAATGTGAATATTAACCCTCCCCACTCTCACATGTCAATGCTCAAAGGGAAAAGGCTGCCGCAGCATACATGCCCCTGTACCCCAGGAAAATGATAAAGTACCCCTTCCTAATCTTAAATCCAGATTTTTATTGACATTAGGCTCATGCCAAACATCAATTCATCCAAATTTTGGGTGATCCACAGGTTGTCCAAATTCTGTAACTCTTAACTGACATATGATCAAATTACAACTAAAGCGAATTAGGCAGTGGATGAGCCAGATCAGTTCAGGTTTCCGACTGTGAAGCAAATAAAAATAAAAATAAATAGATGACTAATGGACAAAAAGATGATTGATGTTTAGGGGGCATTCATTGAATGTTAACTTCATTCACAGATTAAGGGAAATTGACAAATAGAGGGGAAAAGGAGGAGCAGTCAAAAGTATTTATACATTTATGTATTATATATTTAATAATGTTACATAGTTACATAGTTACATAGTTAGATAGCTGAAAAGAGACTTGCGTCCATCAAGTTCAGCCTTCCTCACACCTGTTTTTTGCTGTTGATCCAAAAAAAAAAAAAAAAAAAACCCAGTTTGAAGCACAATTTTGCAACAAGCTAGGACAAAAAATTCCTTCTTGACCCCAGAATGGCAGTCAGATTTATCCTTGAATCAAGCAGTTATTACCCTACATTGAAAGATTATATCCTTGAATATTCTGTCTTTGCAAGTATGCATCTAGTAGCTGTTTGAACATCTGTATGGACTCTGATAAAACCACTTCTTCAGGCAGAGAATTCCACATCCTGATTGTTCTTACAGTAAAAAACCCTTTCCTTTGCCTTAGACGAAATCTTCTTTCTTCCAGTCTAAACGCATGGCCTCGTGTCCTATGTAAAGTCCGGTTTGTGAATAGATTTCCACACAATGGTTTGTATTGGCCCCGAATATATTTGTATAATGTTATCATATCCCCTCTAAGGCGACGTTTTTCTAAACTAAATAGGTTTAAATTTGTTAACCTTTCTTCATAGCTGATATGTTCCATTCCTTTTATTAATTTTGTAGCCCGCCTCTGCACTTTTTCTAGTGCCATGATATCCCTCTTTAGAACAGGTGCCCAAAATTGCACAGCATATTCAATATGTGGTCTTACCAGTGATTTATAGAGAGGCAAAATGATATTCTCGTCCCGAGAATGAATGCCCTTTTTCATGCATGACAATACCTTACTGGCCTTGGCCACTGCTGATTGACATTGCACATTGTTGCATAGTTTGTTGTCTATAACAAGTCCCAAGTCCTTTTCGTGTGTTGTTATCCCTAATTCGCTTCCATTAAGGGTATACGTTGCTTGTGTATTCTTTACGCCGAAGTGCATAACTTTGCATTTTTCAACATTAAATTTCATCTGCCATTTGAGTGCCCAGACCTCCAGTCTATCTAAATCCTTCTGCAGCAAAGTAATATCTTGCTCACATTGTATTATTTTACAAAGTTTTGTGTCATCTGCAAACACTGAAACATGACTTTCAATGCTGTCTTCAAGATCATTTATAAAAATGTTAAATAGAAGGGGTCCCAGAACAGACCCCTGAGGGACACCACTTGCCACCTCTGTCCAGCTTGAAAATTTACCATTAACGACAACTCTTTGTATTCTGTTTTTAAGCCAATGTTCTACCCAAGAACAAGCATTTTCATCGAGACCGATTTCCTTGAGTTTGAACACTAATCTTTTGTGTGGAACTGTATCAAATGCCTTGGCAAAATCCAAATAGATCACATCCACTGCAACACCCTGATCTATACTTCTACTTACTTCTTCGTAGAACGCAATCAAGAATATATAAATTGTAGAATATATAAATCTATAAATGTAGATTGTTTTTCTGCTCCTCCTTTTCCCCTCTATTAGTTAGTTCTGTGAATTAATTGTTGTGAAAATGTGCCTATCAGTGCACTGCAAAATATATACATAATATTAATACATTAAGACAAGCCAAACAGGACTTATAGACAATATTTGGTCAACCAAAAAAATATCTTTTTTTAACCCCTTAAGGACACATGCCATGTGTGACACGTCATGATTCCCTTTTATTCCAGAAGTTCGGTCCTTAACCCCTTAACGCCGTTACGACGTTCTATGCCGTCACGCTTTAAGTGGGCTTTAAAGCCGCTGTGACGGCATAGAACGCCGTAACGGCTTTGAGCCCTGGAGCGCCCGGGATACTTACCTTCCCGGCGCTCCGCTTCGGGAGGACTGCCTCACAGCCCAGGCAGCCCCCCCACGGCAAATCAGGCCCCCGGGGGCCATGTGATCGCTCTCAAAGAGCGATCACATGGCCCCCTATAGCTGGCTGTGGATCTGCCAGCAGGGGGACTGTCTAAAATATTAGACAGTCCCCCTGCTGGTAGGTAGTGTAAAAAAAAAATTATGAAACATGTTTAAAAATAAAATAAATATATTTATATATATATAATATATGTATATATATTATATATATAATATATATGTATATTATATATATTTAACGTCATACATAGTGTATTTTAATACTAATATAAGTACATATATTAGTATTAAAATACACTTAGAATGACGTTACATATATAATATACATATATTATATATATAATAGATATATACACATATATTATAAATATAAATACGTATAATTCCAATAATAAATAAAAAAAATAATAAAATTAATAAATAAAATATTGAAACAAAATTTAATATAAATTATATATACATATGTAATTTCATTCTAACTGTATTTTGTTATTAATATATATATATATATATATTGGTAACAAAATACACTTAGAATGACATTCTATATATATATCTATCTATATATAAAATGCAAATAACCGCAAATATATATATATAGATAAATACATATAATTACATAAAAGATTACATTAGTATACACGTAGAATTTAAATACCTATAAATGCATATATATTAAAATTCTACGTGTATATTTAAGTAATCTTTTAACATAATTGATTTGATTAATTAAAATTTGATTGACATACCTGACAACACAGGGAGAAAGTGCTGAGAATTTAATTCGCAAGCACTATATTTGACCCTGTAACTCTCCAAGACAACATAAAACCTGTACATGGGGGGTACTGTTTTACTCGGGAGACTTCGCTGAACTCAAATATTAGTGTTTCAAATTGGTAAATTACAACAATGATATTTTAAGTAAAAGTGAAGTTTTTTGCATTTTTTACAAACGAACAGCACTTTTATGGACTATATTATTGTTGTAATATGTTTTACTGTTTTAAAACACTAATATTTGTGTTTAGTGAAGTCTCCCGAGAATAACAGTACCCCCCCTGTACAGGTTTCATGGTGTTTTGGAAATTTAGAGAGTCACATATACGGCTTGCATTTCATTTTTTTGACATTTAAATTTGCCAGATTGGTTATGTTGCCTTTGAGAGCGTATGGTAGCCCAGGAATGAGAATTACCCCCATGATGGCATACCATTTGCAAAAGTAGACAACCCAAGGTATTGTAAGTGGGGTATGTCAAGTCTTTCTTAGTAGCCACTTAGTCACAAACACTGGCCAAATATTCGTTTTTTGCTTTTTTAACACAAAAACAAATATGAACGCTAACTTTGGCCAGTGTTTGTGACTAAGTGGCTACTAAAAAAGACTAAACATACCCCACTTTCAATACCTTTGGTTGTCTACTTTTTCAAATGGTATGCCATTATGGGGGTAATTCTCATTGCTGGGCTACCACACCGTCTCAAAGGTAACATTACCAATCTGGCAAATTTCTATTTGAAAATGGAACGTTCTATATTTGACCTTGTAACTTTCCAAAACAACATAAAACCTGTTAATGGGGGATACTGTTGTACTCGGGAGACATCGCTGATTATAAATATGTGCATTTTTGTGCAGTAAAACCTAACAGTATTATGACATTCACAGCTAAAATGTCAGACGTAAATACAAATTTAAAAAAATCTTATTTTCTCACATTTGTTTTTAATTTTATTCATAATGAATTATGTTCCATATATGAATAGTTAATGATAAATTAAAGCCCTTTTTCTCCTGAACAAAATCATATATAATAAGTGTTGGTGCATATAATATAAAAGAGGGGAACTACGGGTGAACAGACATATAGCGCAAATTCCAGTTTTTGTTTACGTTTTGTTTTGATCAGAACGTGCACTATTGACTCCGTCCTGAAGGGGTTAACCCCTTAACGCCGTTACGGCGTTCTATGCCGTCGCGGCTTTAAAGGGCTTTAAAGCCGTTGCGGCGGCATAGAACGCCGTAACGGCTTGCAGCCCCAGGAGCAGAGGTGTACTCACCTCCGCCGCGATCCTCTTCTGGGGGGCTGTCTGAGAGCCCAGGCAGCCCCCCTCCGGCAAATGAGGCCCCCGGGGGCCATGTGATCGCTCTCAAAGAGCGATCACATGGCCCCCTATAGCTGGCTATGGATCTGCCAGCAGGGGGACTGTTTAAAATATTAGACAGTCCCCCTGCTGGTAGGTAGTGTAAAAAAATAAATATTAAAATGTTATAAAATAAATTAAATGCCTTTTTATATATATATAATATGTATATATATTATATATATAATATATATACATATTATATATATGTAACGTCATACGTAATGTATTTTAATATTAATATTAGTATATATATTAATATTAAAATACACTTAGAATGACGTTAAATATATATAATATGTATATATATTATATATATAATAGATCTACATATATATATTATATATATATACGCATAATTACAATAATAAATAAATAAAATAATTAAATAAATAAATAAAATATTGAAACAAAATATAAAATAAATTATATATTCATATGTAATTTCATTCTAACTGTATTTTGTTATTAATATATATATATTGGAAACAGAATACACTTAGAATGACATTCTATATATATCTATCTATATATAAAATACAAATAACCGCAAATATATATATAGAGATAAATACATATAATTACATAAAAGATTACATTAGTATACACGTAGAATTTATATACCTATAAATGCATATATATTAAAATTCTACGTGTATATTTAAGTAATTTTTTAACATAATTATTGTCGGTTTCGGTGATACTTCAATTTTGATAGTTATGGCTCGCTCCAGGTATGATGTGGACCTTTACCGACAAAAGGTCACTCCGGGTCATTCTAAGCTTAGCGTGTCTTTATGCAATCTATAGCTATATACGGAGTAGACCTTTCCGTTTCCAAATTACTTATAAATACTGTTTTCTTTAACCATTCTAGATGATATTTTTGATTTATCACTAAAAATAGTTCAGTGTCTGCAGACCCAGAAGGCACTGTAATAATATTGTAATAAATGAAACAATGACTCAAATAAATATAAGATAAAAGTGTATTGGATGAATGTAACAGAATGCAAAAATAGTCAGTAAATAATTAATCTTACCAAAGTATTAGTGATCACAGCATATGTCCTTGTGTATGATGCTCTGCGTGCAAGTGAGAATGGAATAATGGCTGAATGAATGAATGTTAAGGAATGACAACGTCCTATCCTTTCTCCTTCAGTTAAATAGGCATTTTGTTCTCCATAAAGCAGCCCCCACCTGTGTGATTTTCCCAAAAAGGTTTTCTAACTTGTTACATGATGTAATGTATTGCATATCTAAGTTTGGGATATTCCCTAAATGGCTCTTGCCTGTAATTAGCTTACGAAGTGTTTTTGTATACATTTAACTGACAGCACATGTGTTTGTTCTAATTTAACTTTAACCTTGTGGAAATGTCATTGAAAGTGTAACGTTTTCAAATCTAAGCAAAAGGGCCTGCAATATTTCATACACCTATTGTACATTAGTATTAAATATATATACATATATATTGCAAACTGCACATTAAATAATGATCCATACTCCACAATTATGTCATTTGATTAATTAAAATTTGATTGACATGCCTGACAACACAGGGAGAAAGTGCAGAGAATTTAATTCGCATGCACTATATTAGACCCTGTAACTCTCCAAGACACCATAAAACCTGTACATAGGGGGTACTGTTTTACTCGGGAGACTTCGCTGAACTCAAATATTAGTGTTTAAAACTGGTAAATTGTATTACAACGATGATATTTTAAGTAAAAGTGACGTTTTTTGCATTTTTTACAAACAAACGGCACTTTTATGGACTATATTATTGTTGTAATATGTTTTACTGTTTTAAAACACTAATATTTGTGTTTAGTGAAATCTCCCGAGAATAACAGTACCCCCCATGTACAGGTTTTATGGTGTTTTGGAAAGTTAGAGAGTCACATATAAGGCTTGCATTTCATTTTTTTGACATTGAAATTTGCCAGATTAGTTATGTTGCCTTTGAGACCGTATGGTAGCCCAGGAATAAGAATTACCCCCATGATGGCATACCATTTGCAAAAGTAGACAACCCAAGGTATTGCAAATGGGGTATGTCCAGTCATTTTTAGTAGCCACTTAGTCACAAACACTGGCCAAATATTAGTTTTTTGCTTTTTTCACACAAAAACAAATATGAACGCTAACTTTGGCCAGTGTTTGTGACTAAGTGGCTACTAAAAAAAACTAAACATACCCCACGTTCAATACCTTGGGTTGTCTACTTTTTCAAATGGTATGCCATTATGGGGGTAATTCTCATTCCTGGGCTACCACACCGTCTCAAAGGTAACATTACTAATCTGGCAAATTTCAATTTGAAAATGGAACGTTCTATATTTGACCCTGTAACTTTCCAAAACACCATAAAACCTGTTAATGGGGGGTACTGTTGTACTCGTGAGACATCGCTGATTACAAATATGTGCATTTTGTTGCCGTAAAACTGAGAATTACCCCCATAATGGCATACCATTTGAAAAACAGTATTATGACATTTACAGCTAAAATGTGAGGCGGAACTACAAATGTAAAAAAAAAAATCAAATTTCTCACAGTTTTTTTTAATTTTATTCATAATAAATTGTTTCAAATACAAATATTTTATATGAAATGAAAGCCCTGTTTCTCCTGAACAAAATGATATATAATAAGTGTGGGTGCGTTTAATATGAAAGAGGGGAACTACGGGTGAACAGACATATAGCGCAAATTCCAGTTTTTGTTTACGTTTTGTTTTGATCAGAACGTGTACTATTGACTCCGTCCTGAAGGGGTTAAGGGGTTAAGCATGAACCAGATTGTTTTGGCATGGACAAGTCTAGTTTATTACACCAGTTTAATCTTGGTCAGGTTTAGTGTCAGGTCTGCAACAGGACCACCAGGAGCCACGATGACATCACAAGGACCCAGCATCTGGATAACTTGCAAAGCAATATGCATTATATGCATGAAATATCTCCATCTTTTGTACAATATAATGTAGTAGAGAGGACAGAACTGGACAAAGGTATAAGATCCAATGCAGATTTTACTGGACAGGACACAACAAAGTTTTGGCTCTAAATTAGCCTTTTTAAAGCTTTGAGCTGGGGGCTGGGGCACTGTGAGTGTCCTTCTTTACATGTGTCTGCCCATATATTTTTGTACGACATAGTTTGTCAAGACAGCGGGCACTTTCCTTGGCCATTGGTCTAGGAATTAGGAGAATTCAATCAGTTAAAGGGAAACTCCAGTGCCAGAAAAACGATCCGTTTTTCTGGCACTGGAGGGTCCCTCTCCCTCCCACCCACCAATCCCCGGTTACTGAAGGGGTGAAAACCCCTTCAGTCACTTACCTGGGACAACGGCGATGTCCCTCGCCTCTGTCTCCACCTCCGCGACGCTCCTCCTAGTGATTACGTCGGCTGGTGGGCGAGACTAATCTCGCTCACCGGCCGAGGAGACCTAATGCACATGCGCGGAAATGCCGCGCATGCGCATTACGTCTCCCCATAGGAAAGCATTGAAAAATCATTTCAATGCTTTCCTATGGGGTTTTGAGCGACGCTGGAGGTCCTCACACAGCGTGAGGACGTCCAGCGACGCTCTAGCACAGGAAACCTGTGCTAGAACCCAGGAAGTGACCTCTAGTGGCTGTCTAATAGACAGCCATTAGAGGTGGAGTTAACCCTGCAATGTAAATATTGCAGTTTATGAAAATCTGCAATAATTACACTTGCAGGGTTAAGGGTAGTGGGAGTTGGCACCCAGACCACTCCAATGAGCAGAAGTGGTCTGGGTGCCTGGAGTGTCCCTTTAAGATACAACATTGTGTCCCTTCTGCATACATTTTTGTAAGATATCAAAGAAGATTTTTAACGGGGCGGAGCCTAACTGCCGGGCTGGAAAGACGTGCAGAGACACAGCTTCTACAAATAAGCGACATTAATAGGGGTAAATGCCCCCAACAACCGGCGGGCACACCAGCAGGAGGGCATGAGACCTGGCGGGGAAACCCGGGGGCTTCTACAGACACCAAAATCGAGACAAACACTGCCCGGGAACCTGCACGAGCAAATGGGGACTACTCATGACCGAGCCGCTCTCCTCAATGGCAAAGCCTGGAACAGACCCCTCAGCTCACTCACTGCTCCCCCCCCCCCATCTATGCACCGGCAGGGGGTTATCTCGGTCCTCACTAGGCATCCCCAGAGGTGACCGAGTTGGTGGCCAAGAGATGCAGGCCTGCATACCAGCCTGGGGCTGGAGGGACATTCTCACTCTCGCCTGCAGCGCGGAAGACCGCAGAGACCCACTGGTGAACTCCTACCACCCCCTGAGAGATGGCATTGGATGAAAGGGACTTTACCCAGGGCCTCCTGAACTCGTTGCGAAATGGACATGTCACAGCTTTGGTCCTGTCATGCCACATACATGAATCGTGGAATATACCGGCAGCATGACATTCAAGAGTTCCTCACTCTGACTTAGCTTGTGCTTACTATTTTATATCTTATATAATGTTACCTAGCCTGCTTAATAGCAACATAACTTACCTGTGTATTACGCACTCAGTATCAGGTTAAAAGCAAATTCTTATTCACATTCTTAAGTGTTTAGACTCAGTTAGACTTAACCTGTTTCACTGACTTAGCTTGTATTTAGTATCGTATATCTTAAATAATTTTACCTAGCTTGCTTAAAAGCCACGTAACTTACCTAATAAGTGTACTCTCAGTGTCTGGTCCTAAGTGAATTCTTATCACCACTTATACGCGTCATTGTACTGACACAGCCAGATTTCACCTGTTATCAAATTCCATAGCATGTTATCATACTATAGTTAAACAATTACTGTTAAATGTTGAATGACCAGCGGGCAATAACTGTTGAAACTGGTCTATGTATACAAAAAAAAAAGTGTTCAATTCCGCATGCCACTGTCGACCTCTTATATATGGTGACACATGATGATATACGCTGTTGAGGCGTTTGTGGATATCTTGTAACTACCCGCACTACAAAAAAAAAAGAACATTTATAATAATATTGAAGGACTTACCCCACAGCTATGATTAGCTAACTATCCATTAGTTAGATCTCCCACTAACTATCCATTAGTTAGATCTCCCACTAACTATCCATCAGATAGTTATCTGATTAGATCTGATTAGGGGCAGGGGAAACATAGTAAAAAAAAAACATAATAAAAACATCACAAAACATGCAGCTCCTCAAATGATGATGGATTGCAATTCCAATGTGACTCAGACATCCTCAGGTTTCCGAGAGCTGGTTGATTACCCCTGATGGTCATTTATTACAGATTATTTTGTTTTTCTTCTCACCCCATTCTGATGAGAAGTCTTGCAGGTCTATTAGGAGTTTAAACTATTCATTTAGGCGCACTAAAGATGAACTCAATACATGTAACTTGGCAACTGCAGTGTTTGCTAAATTCCTAAAATCTTTGCCAACTTACGTCAACTTAAGTCAATCAAATGTTTGGTTTTTGTCAAATATGTAACTGTAACAGTATAGTTCACGAAACCCAGGACAGATCTGTAAACCAGAGAATGCTCCGTGGATTGTACATGGTTTTCAAGGTTTTCGGATCTCTGGAGTTGGTTAATCCGAAAACAAGACACAGGGATGTTCAAGCTAGTAAATGAATAGATTCTCAATCCATCTTCAGTATAAGAGACCATTTTTTTTTACAAGGTTTGTAATTGGTTTAAGTACATGATAGAAAGGAGAGCCAGTGTATCTGAACTTTTACAGGGATGAAGAAATGGTGGTTAAGGATTTTCATTTATTTCAAGAAATGACTGAGATACCATTGGTTCTTAACGCACAATTTGCAAATACCCCTGATGGCAGCATTGCTGTGGGAGGTCCAGTGGCCGGGGTGGCAGGCAAATGGGGTTCTATTTATCCGAACCTGCCCCTCGCGAGCGCTGCCTACTTCTTTTGGCATGCCATCCAGACGCCAGCATCACTGATGAATTCTCACAGATCCTCCGTAGATAAAGCTAATTCCCTGCAGCAGTCACTGGTTACCGGTGGGGGGTTTGACACTTCTAGATGGCAGTAGCTCTGCTCAATGTCTAGAAAATAGACAGAGACAAATTAGTCCCTGCTTTGTCTCAGTACATGTCTTGACTGGGTTGGGATTTCAATGAGGTTCCAACACAGTCAACATGAGCATGTTATAAACATTCTATCATTATGAAATAATAATTGTTTTGGTTGACAGTGCCGCTTTAAGGTGTTAAGATATACCTGCTTGTTCTACGCCTAGGGCTGACATTTAGGGTGTAAGTTGCTTGTACTTTCTTCACCCCAAAGTGCATAACTTTGCATTTATCTACATTAAATTTAATCTGCCATTTGACTGTTCAGTCCCCCAATCTATCTAATTCCATCGGCAGCGAAGTGATTTCCTGCTCACATTGTATTATTTTTCAGAGCTTTAAGTCATCTTCAAAAATTTAAACATGACTTTCAATGCCTATTTCAAGATCATTGATAAATATGTTAAATAGAAGCAGTCCCAGAACAGAACCCTGAGGGACAACACTTAACATTTTTGTGCACCTTGATTTACCATTAATAACAACACTGTGTACTCTATCTTTAAGCCAACGTTCTACCCAAGAACAAGAATGTTCATGTAGACCAATTTCTTTTAGTTTAACCACTAATATATTGTATGGAACTGTATCTAATGCCGTGGCGAAATCTAAGTAGATCACATCCACTGCAAGACCCTGATCTATACTTCTGCTTACTTCTTCATACAATGCAATTAAGTTAGTTTGACATGACCTATGTTTCACAAAAGCATGCAGATTTTTGCTCATAACAATGTTCTTTCCAATGGATTCCTGAATGAATTCCTTAATAACCCTTTAAATACTTTCCCAGACACAGAAGTTAAGCTTGCAAGTCTATAATTTCCAGACAAAGATTTTGAACTATTTTAAAATATAGGAACCACATCTGCCTTCCTCCAATCCTCCGGTACAATTAACGAAAGATTAAAAAGAGAAGTTTGTTTATTTCCATATTTAGCTCCTCAAGTACTCGTGGGTGAATACTGTCAGGCCCTGAAGCTTTGTTTATATTACCTCTCTTTAGTTGCTGCAGAACATTGTCTTCAGTCATCCAATCACAATTTTTCTGCAGGTTTTTTTGCAGCAATCATTTACATATCTCGTGCCATAGGATCCTCCTTAAAGGGACACTATAGTCACCAGAACAACTACAGCATTTTGAATTTGTTGTGGTGAGTAGAATCATTACTTTCAGGCTTTTTGCTGTAAACACTGTCTTTTCAGAGAAAATGCAGTGTTAACATTACAGCCTAGTGATAACTTCACTGGCCACTCCTCAGATAGCTGTTAGAGATCCTTCCTGGCTCATGGCTGCCTAAAATGCATCCACACATTCAGTGTCTCCTCCCTCTGCATGCAGACACTGAACTTTCCTCATAGAGATTCATTGATTCAATTCATCTCTATGAGGAGATGCTGATTGGCAAGGGCTGTGTTTGAATCATGCTGGCTCTGCCCCCGATCTGCCTCCTTGTCAGTCTCAGCCAATCCCATGGGGAAGCATTGTGATTGGATCAGGCTACCACTTCTGATGATGTCAGCAGACTGCTTGTTTTTCTGAGGCAAACAGCATGCAGAGTTACAGCTTCAGGCTTGAATACAGTAAGATTTTTACTATATTTATGGAGGCATGAGGGGCCCAGAGCGACTAGATGGTGGTTTTAACACTATAGGGTCAGGAATACATGTTTGTGTTCCTGACCCTATAGTGATATTTTAATATATACTGAGGAAAATGGTCTAAATTGACTAGCACACCCATCTCTGTTTTCAGTGCACCTACACTTTAATTTTTTTGTTTGTTTTTAGAATTTATGTACATACAATTTTGGGGGGTTGGTTTTGCTCTCTTTGGCTATCACTTTTTCATTTTCTATTTTAGCCAATCTAATCACCTTTTTGCATGCATTATTGGCTTCCTTATATCTTATATCTTATATAGGCAGGGCCGGCACGTCCTATGGGCCGATTAGGCAGCCGCCTAGGGCGCTTTTTAAGGGTGGTGCCGAGTCAAAATGTGTGCCGCAGGTCATGGCACCAGGTGCTAGGGTGCACTTACATCAACCTCAGCCTGCACAGATCAGAGAGCTGTCCCCCCCCCCCCCCTACACACCTCTCATTTGCCCGATCAGTGTGTGTATGTCTGATTGGATCAGTGTGTGTGTGTGTCTGATTGGATCAGTGTGCGTATGTCTGATTGGATCACTCTGTGTGTGCTTGGATCACTGTGTGTGTATGTCTGATTAGATCAGTGTTTGTGTGTCTGCTTGGATCAGTGTGTGCGTGCTTGGATCAGTGTGTGTGTCAGTGTGTGTGTGTCAGTCTGCATCAGTCAGTGTGTCTACTTGGGTCACTGCATTATGTGTGCATTGGTCACTGATTGTGATTGTGTGGACCATTACTGTGAGTGAGTGAATGAGAGTGTGTCCATGCGTGTGTGAGTGTGTGTATGTATCAGTTATTATGTATGTATCAGTTATTACATTTGTGCAAAAAGGACCATTTTAATTTTAAAAAAAGATCAATACTTTTAAAAGAACACTATGCGCATCAGTGTCAAGCGCTATGCAATGCTTCTCGTAGTTAAACATGGCATTGTAGCGGAGGTGTCTCTAGTGGCTGTCAGTGTGACAGCTACTAGAGATTTCTTTAACCCTTCAAGGTAAGGCAATGTTTGTTTTTTTGTGGGGTTAAACATACAGAACCCCTGTGTAGCGAATGGGGTAAAAATTCTTGCACCGGCCCTGTATAAAGGATACCTGTTTTGTCTCATTTAACTGCTTTAAATGTCCTTTTTATATCTTTACCTTCTTGGATTACCTTCCCAATATGCCACATTGATTTCAATGTATTTATTTTATATGTATTACCCAATGGTACATACTGAGAAATGTACCTTTCTAATATTTGTTTGAATAGTTTCCATTTATCCTCCGTGGTTTTTTCACTAAGGAGTTTATGCCAGTCGATATGTTGCAAAGCTGCCCTAATATTATTGAAATTGGCTTTTTTTAAATTGTACATTTTATTATACCCCACGTACTTTTGTTTTTTTTACTTTATTCAAAAAATTACCATATTGTGATCACTATTTTCCAAATGCTCCCTTACTTGAATGTTGGTCAAAAGATCAACATTGTTTGGTATAACAATCGGATTCCCTTTTCGGATTCAATCGGATTCCCTTTTCTGAAAATACTAGTCCCTCTATCCCAATTTATGTCCGGGTAACTAAAATCTCCAATAATTAACGTGTTACCCCGATTTGCAGCTTTCCCAATCATGAATCATATTGTCTTGTAGAAATACATATCTGTTACAAACATAATTCCTTTCTAACTGAAGCAGTGGCACTACTTATTTATTATAAAGTATTTAATGCCTTGAATTATATGACGATGCATTCTGTCATAGTTACAAAAGTGTTTCAAAACTTGCTATTGAACTCACTATATTATTTTTAACTCACCAACTTGTATTCAGCTCCCCCCATACACTACATGGCACCACTTAACTCTATGAACTCCAATCAATGCTTTCCCGTGAGTGCTTTTGTGCCACATGATCACGTTTTACACGGTCACAGCAGCAGAAGTGACTGATACTGACAGCCACTAGGGGTGGACTTAACCCTGCAATGCAAATATTGCAGCTTTTAAAGAAATTGCAATGTTTAACATTGAAGGGTTAAAATGACAAGGACACTGCACCCAGACCACTTAATTGAGATAAAGTGGTCTGGGTGACGATAGTGTCCCTTTAAGGACAGACATGCAAACCCAATAATGTAACTAAAAAGCAGTTGTTTTATTTCATCGGACTTATTTATAATAACTACATAAATACATAGAAACACTGAACACGGTTGGGGGGCACAGACAGAAGGATGGTAATGCATTTTGCTGACACGGCACTTCCTCTGAGAAAAGTAACTGCTCATTAGTTGCACCACTTTCTGTCATTGAAATTTGTAGCATAACTCAATAAAATGCCTGCTAGCTGTGAGGGAGAAATACATGCATTAATGAAATGCTATATCGCAGGTCACAACACATTTAAATGAATGCGCCCAAACTTAGAGAACACATGTTTTGGATTTATTTTTATTTTTTTTAGCATTTTGGAAATTAGCATTTTATTTCACGCAGAATATAACAGACGGGGGTGTATTATTTTACTCTATGAGATGCCAAAACAGCACTATTGTTATTTAACCAGTAGCCTTAGGTATTAAAAGAACAGCATTGTTTGTGCAAAGATTGATTTTTACATGAGATAAAAAGAACGGTCGATCTTGTCTACCCGTATTAATAGAAATCTGAGGTTCTTTCCAATGTAAAGCTTATGTTGGCTACAAACAGCTGAGCTATTTACTGTTCAAGATTAAACATTCTTGTTGTTGACACAAACTAAAAGCCAGTTAGCTTGACTCTGCTATGGGAGTTTGAGAGCAATCATTTAACTGGCAGGGGATTTTTACAGCTATGCAATAATGTTTGGAGAGTAACAATCGAATATCTATGACTGACGGTAGTATAAAGGTGGGCTCCCAGCGTCTTATAAACAACAGTGAAGATACATTGACAGATACAGGATACATCAACGATACAAAGACACACGTTCTTTCAATTACTGATGGTTTCATTACATGGCAGGTCTGACAATGTGTCTAAACTTTGGCATCGCCGGGACAGATTCCTGAAGTCAGAGAATTTGGTTCTATGGGGTTGGGGTCGATCGCGCATGTGTCACTTTATGTGTCTGAGTAATACCATTTCTATATAGTTGGGAAATCTTAATAAACCATTTTTAGTGATTAGATTTGCATGTGTCTTTGTTGCTTTTTTCCCTTTTTATTGTCATGTATTTTCAGATTTGCTGCTAATTGTTATATAAAGTTTCTCGACTGCTTAATTTTACCTACAGTACATATGTACATGTCCATTCCCACTATGGGCCCATATAGCCCTATCCCTTATCCCTTCCCTCTCTTATTAGGCAGTTGTGCCTTTTTATGTATGCTTAGCTCATAATTGTCATTTCTTGAACATATTGCTCTTTAAAACCCCTTAAGGACACAACTTCTGGAATAAAAGGGAATCATGAAGAAATATATCCGTCATCTGTCCTTAAGGGGTTAACTGCATTTTACTTTTATTATTCCCCTGTTTGTAAATATTACTAGCAGCTGGTCTAGAATTGTACTAATTTTTATTACTGTACAATGTATTTTCCTTACGACAAGTCAATAAATAAAGATTTGGTAAATAAAAATACAGGGAACTGTGAAACTCAAATATGATAAAGATGGTCTAGCTCCCATGATGTGTTAGAAGAGATATTAGTAGCAAGGCAAGAGGTCCCTTTCGGGGTCTCATCTCATTCCTGGTACACTCAGTCTGCCCAACTGCCCTGCATTATTCCCCTTCTCCGCCTCTGGCCACCATGTCGGTGTTTGGCAATACTCTCAGCATCTTCCTATCAGGTCAATCACCTCCCCCATCAGTTTCACAGCAGTTACTGTCATTCTGAGTGCAGTATGAATTAGTGGCATGCTTGCGACTTCCATATTGTGGTTAATGCCATTTAGTGTCCTTCTCAATGCACTCTTGGCTCGTTTGGCCTTATTCCACATCTGAAGGCTGTGACGCCATAGGGGCATTAGTACCGAAACTGACACACTCTATAGGGGAACAGGACAAAATGACACAAAGGCAGCGCAGGCAACATAATGTGACACAGGAAGAGATGTCACTGTCACCCTCTTCCTCAGTGCTTAGATGTCTTGTGCTCCAAGTCATACGTTTTTAGCTTGTTTTCTGTGCTTTTTGGTATTTGACGTCATCGCTCGGGAACCTTTGCCGCCTGGACCGACATTTTCTTATGGACTTGCCATCTCTGGATTGCCCTTGGCTGTAGTTCAGATTGTCCGAAACTCCCCAGAATGTGGCAATACCATTGACGACCTTACCTGACTCAGTACAACTGTCCTAGCCTTCAGGACTATTTTGACTCCCATGACCTAAGCCTACAGGGCAAGGCCAACTTTTTGGCTGAGAGCGTCAGCTAATTGCTCTTAACCAACAAGCTAAGCCTGCACCCAGAGCTTAGTTCAGAGTCCGCCAGGTACCATTCCCTGCCTCCACTGCAGCCTGAAACTCTCAACTCTAATCCCCATGTGGAGGCTTAGCTCAGGCTGCAGTGGAGGCAGGAAACAGTACCCTGCAGACTCCAGGTAAGAAATTAAAATATACCAAAATGGCTCCTCTATTTACTAAGGGGAGGCATCAGAACACTCCTGGCTCCATAACTACTACAGCACACAAAGTGGTTATGGTGCTTGGAGTGTTCCTCTAACGTGCATAAAAATACTGTTCAGACTGTGATCACGTAGACCTTATTAGCTTTTTCATCAGCTGTTAATGTGTGGAGAATTCACTTACAGCAGCTTCCAATCTAAGTCGTATTTACTAAACTGGTAACTGTAGAGAATAGTCAAGGGAGTAACAAATGCAACACTAAATAGTCAAATTGAAAGTATAATAACTATGATAATCCCAGTAGCCACAGCAAGTGATTTATAATTAACGATAAACCTATTCACTGTTATCTATAAGGTTATTTTTAGAACTGTACAGAATAACAAAACATATTTGTTCAAAAAGTGCTTTCCTGCAAATCTTCTTATCATCAACTTAATGACTTCAACTAAAGTAATTACATTTATGATGTTATGTTTGAGTTTGTGTTACCAGGGATTGTGGTTTAATAATTCAGCTGTTGGGTCAGCTGTGCTCTCGACTCACTGATTGGGGATTCTCAGATGTTCCACAATGTGCCATGTTTATATCCCAAGTTTCCACAAATACATCAGGTGACAATTCTTAGTCAATAGCAGGTCACATGTCTGGGGCACAGAATATCATCCCTGCTGACAAGTTGTGAAAAAGCAACATTGTTGTGTCACTCAGAGTCAGAGAATCACTCCAACAGTGTATAGAATATGGGACACGAAGGAAAAAAATTAAAGGGACAATATAGCAACCAAAACATCTTTAGCTTAATCAATCAGTTTTTGTTTATAGAACATGCCCCTGTAGTCTCACTGCTCAATTATCTGCCATTTAGGAGTTAAATCATTTTGGTCCCTGTTTATGGAGCACAAGCCACACATCTCCTGGCTGTGACTGACACAGCATGCATGAAAAGAGGGTTTCAGATCTTGCTTACTTTAGAAGTTTTTATCTCCTGCTCTGTAAATTGAACTTTAATCACACATAGGAGACTATTAACAGAGCAGGAGATTAGAAATTCTAAATAAAACAGACTGTGCAGTAAAGGAAGTGTAAACATTAGATCTCACTATTCAGGAACTGTTTAGGAACATTGTACAAGTCACATGCAGGGAGGTGTAACTATGCCTGTATAAACAAAGTGATTTAACTCCTAAATGGCAGAGACTGCGGGGGCATGACATATACAACCAAAACTGCTTAATAAAGCTAAAGTTGTTTTGGTGACAATAGTGTCCCTTTAACAATCATTTTTTTAACATTAGAAATTCCTATAATTTTGTACATGACATAATGGTGTTTAATAAACCTTGAAATAAATATTGCAATGCAGGTAGCTGAAATCTAATTTGTTGATTTTACACTTTAACCAATAGTAGACCAGGAGAAGTATTTATGACTTATTCACATGACTAATAAATGCTTATTATCAAACACTCAGCAAATACAACTGTGTTACACTTTGTGCTACATATGATGTGGTGGGTTATGAGTAAGTCATCAGGAAGATGTCATGCGTGCTATAGCTACCTGTTACTTAAAGGCACACTATAGGGTCAGGAACACAAACATGTATTCCTGACCATATAGTGCAAAAACAAAAAACACCATTAAGGTGGCTTGCCCCCCTCCTAGAGCCTGCAGGAGCCTGTTGTATGTAATTAACCCCTTAACCCCTTAAGGACCGGCCTGTTTTTGCGATGTTTGTACGTTAAGGACCAGAGCAGTTTTAACACTTTTGTGGTGTTTGTGTTTAGCTGTAATTTTCCGCTCTCTCATTTATGGTTCCCATACAAGTTATATTTTGTTTTTTTCACGACGAGAAGGGCTTTCTTTACATACCATTATTTGTATTATGTCATATATTGTATTTACAAAAAAATAAAAAAATATGGTGAAAAATTTAAAAAAAAAACATATTTTTGGACTTTTACTTGAAAAATCTTTTACTTATCTACAAAAGCTAATGAAAAAAACTGCTAAATAGATTCAAAATGTTGTCCCGAGTTTGAAAACACCCAGTGTTTACATGCTTTATTGCTTTTTTTTCCAAGTTATAGGCCTATAAATACAAGTAGGAAATTGCTGTTTCAATATATCTATATTTTAAATGTATCAATAGTGACATTCTAACACCGTTATCTGTCATAAATCCCCGAAACACACCTAACATGTACATATTTTTTTAAAGTAGACAACCCAGGGTATTCAAAATGGGGTATGTCCAGTCTTTTTTAGTAGCCACCTAGTCACAAACACTGGCCAAAGTTAGCATTTATATTTGTTTGTGTGTTAAAAATGCAAAAAACGCTAATTTGGCCAGTGTTTGTGACTAGGTGGCTACTAAAAAAGGCTGAACATACCCCATTTGCAATACCTTGGGTTGTCTTCTTTTGCAAATGGTATGCCATCATGGGGCTAATTCTCATTCCTGGGCTACCATACGCTCTCAAAGGCAACTTAACCAATCTGACAAATTTCAATAAAAAAAAAAAAAGTAAAATCAAGCCTTATATTTGACCCTGTAACTTTCACAAACACTATAAAACCTCTGCATGTGGGGTACTGTTATACTCAGGAGACTTCGCTGAACACAAATATTAGTGTATCAGAACAGTAAAATATATCACAGCAATAATATCCTCAGTGAAAGAGCTGTTTGTGTGTGAAAAATGCAAAAAACGTCACTTTCACTGACAATATCATCGCTGTGATATGTTTTACTGTTTTGAAACACTCATATTTGTGTTCAGCGAAGTCTCCCGAGTAAAACAGTACCCCCATGTACAGGATTTAGGGTGTCATAGAAAGTTACAGGGTTAAACACAGTGCTAGCAAATTAAATTATCTGGACTTTCGGCCTGGGTTGGCAGGCAGGTCCCTCAAATTGCAATCATTAAAATTACTTAATTAGGTAAAAAATATTACATAAATACGCACGTATAATTTTAATATATATACATATTTATATATTTGACGTCTACGTGTATATTTATGAAATTATTTATGTAATTATGTATGTGGACATATGTATATTTCGTATTATTTTTATTTATACATAGATATATATATCATTACATTCTAAGTGTATTTTGATATAAATATATATATATATCAATATCAAAATACTGTTAGAATAAAATTGCATATATATATATATAATTTTTTTTAACTATTAAAAATTATTTTTATTTTTTGTTATTTTTATTAACATATTATTTGTATTTTATAATATATATATACCATATATATAGTTATTATATATATTGTATATATTCGTGTGTAATTTAAATATAAGTGTATTTTTATATTAATATACGTATATATAAATATAAAAATACACTTAGTATGACATTATATATATGATATATATACATATATTATATATAGGTATCTATAGATATAATACATGTATATATATCATATATATATATATATATACATATTATATTTTTTTTTACACTGATTGCTATTTTTTTTTACTTTATTTAATGATTTTTCACTTGCAGGGAGACTGCCTGTCAGCACAGACAGTCACCCTGCAGGCAGACACATGGACCCCTATTGCGGTCATGTGATCGAGTGATCACATGGCCGTGGGGTCCTGATCTGCCGAGGGGGGACTGCCCGGGCAGACAGGCAACCCCCCTGGACCGGGAGGAGAGCTGATCGCCGCCGTGGGACCGACGGCGATCAGGTAAGTAGCCCCAGACCGTTATGACGGTTCAGGACCGTCTGCGGTCCAAACGCACGTTTTACCGCTGACGGTCCTGAACCGTCAGCGGTCCTGAAGGGGTTAAGGACCAAACTTCTGGAATAAAAGGGAATCGTGACATGTCACACATGTCATGTGTCCTTAAGGGGTTAAAGCTCAATTTACAGAGCAGGAGATAAAACTATTTATAGTAAGTTACATCTGATTGAATATTAAACCATATTGTTTTCATGCAGGCTGTGTCAGTCACAGCCAGGGGAGGTGTGGCTAGGGCTGCATTAACAGAAACAAAAGTGACTTAACTCCAAAATGGCAGAGAATTGAGCAGTGAGACTACAGGGGCATGATCTATACACAAAAATATCTTCATTAAGCTGAAGTTGTTTTGATGTCTACAGTTTTCCTTTAACAACGGTAAAGAATTACAATAGCATAGCTAGAGTTAATATAGCAGGTGAAGTGTTTAGCGATATAAGGTCATGTTTACTCTTAGTTCAAACACACAATGTGACTTAATAACATTAATTTCCATTTTAGGGTTTTTATAGATTACAAGTAGAGATATGCCCCTACATATATAACATATGCAGTCATCAGATATGAGTATGTGTTCTTAGATGGTTTTATGCTTGCAATGTCCAGGTAATACATTAAATAAACTAAATTTTCTTTTTTTTTGGGGGGGGGGGGTGGGAAGGGTGGGATGAGGGATCAGAAGGTAGCTTAGACTTTGGTGGCACCTGCCATGTGGTCCTGATGTGAGCTGGGCGTTACAGAGCTTATATCTGCAGATAAGAAGAACTGACTATACTCTATGCTCTGAGCAGAAATAAATACTAATGTTACCGAAGTTTGAAACCCGAGATAATAACCCACTTAAATTCACCACAGTTAATTGTTAAATTAATAAATTACACATTATTTTTTTTACACATTTGCTAACCCAGCAACTTCCTACTGGTCCTCCTTAATATTCTCTGAAATGTGCCCTTTCTTTGCCATTATCACCTATAACACGTACTAAGCTATCAACACGGATGTTTAAGAAGGATAGAAAGGGTAAAAGTGAGTATTTTGGGTTAAAAAAATTATTCCAAAAGAAACATTATACAGACAATTTCTTCTTTGTATCATGGGTCCTGAATAACCCTTTAACACGTGACAATTGTATTTTCTATTTTTAGAATATCATATTATTATATGGGTTACATTATTTAAAAGGAAAACAAATCCATCAATATTGAATTACTCATAAAATATTGATGCCTGTATAATCTAAACTCTCAGAGTGACTAGAATGATATAAAAAAGTAATATATATATAATATATAGTAATATAATATAAAATACCAATTTAACAAGAAAACAAGTAGTGAGATTTTGCTAAACATACAAAATGCTCATCATAATGTATAAAAAAAAAAAAGCATTTTCTGTTGATGTAACCACTCTATGTATCTCATTCACAGCGAAGAGGTCACCAATCTAATTCGCAATATCCTAATGGATTATTTATAGAGTCTAATGTCCACCGAACCTTTGAACGCACTACGTGTTTTGTTTTCTTGATAATGCGTTTCTGTTCTGTTTTGGATGTCTGCCATGATTTTGTGTGAGCTAATTCATATTATATTCCCTTTGGGTACATTTTCAAACCGTATCTGTATATTGACAAAGAGCTCTTTTCAAATTAGTTTTTGTTAATAAGGGAAAATGTTGTTTCCAAGAGTCATTTGTTTGTACGGAATGTGATATATCAAGGGAATGAATTTTGTTTATTGTACGTAGAGCGCTGTTGTAATAAGACATTCTAATAAGACATGCGGCTATATGGAAGATGAATTCTATTGTATATTGTGTTTGACTACAGACAATAAAATATTGCTGTGCATGCAGCATAAATCCTTATATTATGAATGAGTACAATAGGATCATTATTACAGCTAAAAATTAAAATGGAAACAACTAAAGCAGATCCAACAATTGACTTACATACATAATGTAATACAGAATGCACAATTTAATAATAAATACAGAATACGTTGTGTAATAATGGATACAATATACAGAATTTAGCCAATAAATCTTTTGTTATTGTGCTTCCAGTAAAGTTTTATTGAATTCGGCAAATGTGACAGGATTGATGGGGAATCCAATTCTCACATTGGAAGAGCATCAACCGAGACAAAGAACATTGAATATATTAACTTTTTGCCTTCAGTAAGCAGACAGGAACAAATTGGTAAACTGACTCCCTCAAATAGGCCACAAAGAAAAAAAAACCTGGAAAGAATTCAATACTTGTAACATTACGCCGTTCTGGGGACATTGTTAATCACAGAGTCTCAGAAAGTCAAAAACAGTGCAATGTTCTGTTGTCAATCAAAGTTCAAAAGCTTAAAGGAACCCTCTAAGCACCAAAACAACTTTAGCTTATTGAAGCGGTTTTGGTGTCACTGGTCAATTCTCTGCCTGTTAAGAGATAAACCACTGTTTATGCAGCCGTAGCCACACCTCCCTGCATGTGACTTACACAGCCTCCATGAAAAAAAGCTTAAATTTTTTGTGCACAGTGTGTTTACTTTAGACATTTTATCCCCTGCTCTGTTCATTGAACTTCAATCACACACAGAAGGCTGGTGCAGTTAACTAACAAAGCAGGAAATCAAAAAAAATGTTATATTAAACACAATGTTCAGTAAAGGAAGCTAAAAATGTGATCTCTGTTTGAGGAGGTTTCTATGGAGGTCGTGTGAGTCTCAGCCAGGGGAGGTTTGGCTATTGCTGCATAAACAAAGGCAGAGAATTGCAGAGAATTGTGCAGTGAGACTACAGGGGCATGATCGATACACCAAACTTAAAAACCAAATTAAGCTACAGTTGTTTTGATGTTGTAATGGAGCTTCTATACTTAGGCTGAGTATCTCCGCTAGGTCAGCATCCTCACTGCTACTAGAGGACTCTGGAGTGCTTCAACCCAGTCACCGAAGCTGGACTGGGGTCTATGAGGACCTCTTCCACTGGCAGTGGCGTACTAAGAGGGGGCGGATCGCCCCGGGTGCCAATCAGTAGAGGGGTGCCCGGGGCGCACTTAGACAGGGGCGGCTTTTTGCGCCCCTGCCCCCTTTGTCTCATGTAAGGCACTGTGCTGCCTATTTGTGGTGCTCAGGAGTCTCCATGTTCAATCTATATCAGCAGCAGCTCCTCTCCTCTGAACACGGAGACTCCTGGGCCCCTCTTCAGAATCCAGTCTGCTGTGCCACCAGGAAAATGTAATGTCCCCCCCTTTCTGACCCTCAGGTAAGAAGCAGGATGATTGGGTGGATGTGGGGGATAGGCCAATTTTTTAAAATGGTTCATCAGACCTGGTCACCCCAACACCCCTCTGTCACCTTCCTACACCCTTTCCCCTCCACACCTTGCACCCCATACGGTCACCTCCAATCCCTACCCCCTCCACACTGACACTTTCCTGCCCCCCACACTGTCACCCCCAAACCCTGTCCCCCCACACCGTCACTCCCATACACTGCCCCCTCCACACTGTCACCTTCCTGCCTGCCACACAGTCGCCCCTCCACACTGTCACCTTCCGGCCCCCCCACACTGTCTCCCCCAAACCCTGTCCCCACACTGTCACCCCCAAGCCCTTTCCCCTCCACACTGTCACTGTCCTGCCCCCACACTGTCACCTCCAAACCCTGTCCCCCACACTGTCCCCCCAATCCCTGTCCCCCTCCTTGTACACTGCCCCCCACCCTGCCACCTTCTTACACACTGCCCACACACTTTCACCTTCCTATACACTGCCCCCCACACTGTCACTGTTCTACACACTGTCCTACACAGTACACTGTACACTGTCCTACACACTGTCTGTATGTGCATATGTGTGTCTATGTATCTGAATGTGTGTCAGTGTGTGTGTATGTGTATATGTACATCTCAGGATCTTGCTAACACTACAAACAAATACACCCCTACATTCGAACGCCAACACTACATACAAACACACCTCTGTATTAAAACATCACCATTTTATATAAACACACCACTGTATTGAAAAACCACACTACAAACAAATGTCAACACTACATAAAAACACACCCCTACAGTCACTCACACATACTCCATACTATAACATGCCTACATTCAAACACACAAACACTGCTCTGTGCTAAATACATTTTAAAAATACACAAACATTGCTGAGTGCTAAATACAAATTTAGGATCCGCCCCAGGTGCCAAAAGCTCTAGGGACGCTCCTGTCCACTGGACAAGGCTGCAGAAAGCCCCTTTTCTCTGGATGTCTTCTTTCCTTCCAGGCAAGTATTGTCTCCTCTCAGGCAGGTATCGACCCCTCTGCCTGTGCTGCCTCCAACTACTGGCTTTACAAAGGCAAGTGCGGCTTTCAGGCCTAGCTCTTTCTTAATACATGCTGCTCCGACATACTTACCCTCACTAATACACAAATATGTCCCATCTAGGCCCCTACGCTCTGCCGGAGACCTACGTCTAACCTCTGTTCGTACTCCCACCATTGATGCTCGCCTTAAAGACTTCTCTAGGGCTGCACGATTCCTATGGAACGCCCTTCCCCTCTCTGTTAGACTTTCACCCAGTCTCCACCCCTTTCAAAATATCTTTGAAAACGTACTTCTTCAGGAAAGCATATCAGTTAAACTGAGCAGCTTCCCCGCCCCGCACACTGATTCCTCTCCTGAAACTGTCATCAAAACAAAACACTAAGCCCTTAATGATTACTGTCCCAGCAACCTACTTCTCCACCCTACCCTTACCTTTTGTGGCACATTACCCCACTCCCTCTAGCATGTAAGCTCACTGAGCAGGCCCTCAACCCCTCTGTTCCTGCGTCAAACTTGTCTGGTTACAAATACGTGTCTGTTAGTCCACCCATTGTACAGTGCTATGGAACTTGTTGGCGCTTTATAAATACTACTACTAATAATAATAATAACTAAAGCAACAAGCAAGCAGGTCCGAAAACTCTGCTACTGAAATCCACAAATAAACCAGACAGAACACACAGTTCCCAATGGAACTAGCATCCAATACTTTGCATATACTCAGTACTAGCTCTTATCCGCATTACATACCACTTATGGCACAGTCACTCCAATACATAATCATATGGGGATTCATACAAGCACTCATATAACCCAACACAATATTTATAAAGGGGTGGGGAAGACAAACGCTAATAAGAATCATGTCGCCTGCCTGCATAATCCATAATATATGATGCTACCTGAATATGCCAGTATCCAGCATCCAATTGCTCTGTCCAATTCCTCTGCTGATCATAGTCTTTAAAGAGGAAGCCTCGCACAGCCTCGGACAGGGGTGCTGCTTCGGACAATTGATGCTCCAAACCCACCATTAGCTTCCCATTCATTAAATGACTTCAGAAACTTACACATTTTCTCATGCTGTTTTTATGAATGGGGAGCTACTGATTGGTTTAAAACAGGGAGGAGCTGACCTGAAGAAGCATTTTTAACTATTCATTTGAAATTCACTTTGAATGCCTAACAATTCTCACTTTATTGCAATACTCTGCATAACTCTGTGAAAATTAAGAAAAGATCTGGACATTTTACAGTGAATCCAGTGACTTTACTGTATACGAAGGGGCAACATTTCATCTCAAGGAGTCTTTTTTTCAAGCAATTATATAACAAATCCCCAAATAGCTCATGTATATAGTGCAAAACAATGCCAATCATTACTTACAGCTGTGCTCCCATTACTTAAAACAACACAACTAGGTGAGGCAGTGATGTCACACATCTCAATATCCCATAATACATACATTAATAGCTAAACATTCCAAAACAGCAACAAATTCCACAATAAACTTCATTTTACAGTAAGGTACTCAGAACCCACCCCCACTACTAAAAGACAAAGAGAATGCTTCCATTCTTGTGTTTCCAGAAACCGGAAGTACCATAGGACATGCTTATACACGTCCTATCATAAAGAAGAATGTTGCAATGGACAAATGACTAAGGAATGACAATTTAAAAACAACAGACGTGCTAATCAGGTCCTAAACGACAGATTTATTTATTTTTTAAAACAGCCCGATTCATAGCTAGCATTTAGTTAGCTATCAAACCATGGAACTACCTGACATGTGACATTTCTGTGCTTTATTGTTCTAACCCTTCTGTTTAGTAAAACCGTTACAGGAATTTCCACAATGATTTATTTTTTGGTGTTAATAATTCATTCTACTAGTAAATAACGCTGGTGCTTTCTTTATGTGCCTTAAATCTGGTCTGAAGATTTCGAAATGTACCTACTAGAGCTTTCTTCTACTCTGTTTTCTTTAGTACCCAATCAATCAGTTCCCTCTTTGTTTTCTTAAGAAGAAGGCTTCATGCCAACATAATGCTCGTTGCCAATACACATAGCCAACTATGGTCTATGTCTGGCAAAGAAGAACCTGGAATTGCTTCAATATCTCATTCTAGATGTAAATTCCAAACCGTGTGCTTGAGACTTGTGAGGCTCATCTTCTTCCTCCAAGCCCGTGCACATACAAACACCCAGGTCTTGTGATGGCTGATGGGAAAAACTGGAAACCAGTCAGGTTTCTTAAGACAACAATGAAGCCTTCACTTATAAAAAAAATAATACGTTACGTAAAACACTCCGTGCACATAAACACACAATACTATCTTGTGTATTTATTTTATTTTTTTAAAATGTATTTATAAAATATTTAACCAGGATGGATACATTGAGATTTCTCTCGTTTTCAAGTATGTCCTGGGTCCACAAAATATTTCATTGTTACAATAGGATACAATATTACAAAAATACAATATACAAACTATATATATATATATATATATATATATATATATATATATATATATACATACATACACACATATATAAATGTAATACATAACAGGTAATAAATATATTCAACCATGACAGGCGCATTCTGTATTGAGGTATATTGCCATTGATCTCTTAAAAGATTTTAGATTGAATGAAGCTTTGACTGTGTCCCTGAGGTTATTCCATAATTGCGGTGCTCTGTAGGAAAAGGGCGATCGAGCCACTTTATTTTTGTATTGCAGTATGCTAAATATCGTGCTAGTACTGGATCGGAGGTTATAGGAGGTGGGAACAGCTGGAGAGAGTAGGGTGGGAGCTTCCCAGAAATGCTCTTATGCACAAGGCTGGAGAGATGAAGAGTGCTCTGGATTCCAGTGATAGCCAGTTTCGCTCTTTTAACATGTCACAGTGGTGGGTAAAGTAATACATTATAGTTTATAGCGGCAGAACAAATTATATAACGTATTAAGTTTATTAAGGTGGGTTTGCGGTGCGGGTGCATACACTACATTCCCACAATCAATAATCGGCATTAGCATCTGTTTCCTTACTGTAGGACTTAGGCAGGATTGTTTCTGTACAGGGTACCTAGTTTTGAGTAAAGAGATTTTTTCAATGTAAAGGCCAAAGGATAGACTGGGGTCTAGCAACCTACCTAGATTTTTAAAAGAGCAGACTGCTGTCAGTGTGCTATTTGAATTTGTTCTGATACACAGTTGTTGATTTTGTAGTTTACGTAATTGAGGTACAGTTCCAACTATCATTGTAACAGTTTTGTCAGTGGGAGCAATGATATCGGGTGGTAGTTAGATACCAAAGTATTGTCACCACTTTTATGGATAGGTACAACTTTTGCAGTCTTCCAAAGTTTGGGTATGTATCCTGACATCAGGGATTCATTGATAAGGGTAGTGACCGGTACCCGGCAACATTGCTGGGATTTGATCTGGTCCACACTGGTTTTTCATTTTTAAATTATTAAGATGTTTATTAACGACACTAACAGGCACAGGTCTAAAATTGAATTTCTATATGTGAGGATTTTGGAGATTTGTCAGGGCCTGATCTTTATTTGTGGTCTGAAAATGAGTGTCATTTGTTATCTTAGCAACCAGGGTATTTAGCTGGATAGAACATGGCATCGTACTTCCTCGTTATAAAGACTGTAGATGACCATTATTTTTTTGTTCCATGTCTTCCTTCCTGCTAAAACATTTAATAAACAAACAAAACCCATGTAAAGACGGAATTCTGTAAAAAAATAATAGTGGGTCAGAAATCAGTTTGAACTGGGCATAAAGATTAAGTACGATTATTTATAAAGCTCCAACATATTTCACAATGCTGTACAATAGGAAACAAGAAAAACATTTCATTATAACAAAACGTGTAAGACATATGGGTACAGCAGGTGAAGATGGCTCTTCCCATGCGAGCTTACACTCTAAACTACAGCCAACTAGCTGAACATCTTAAAAGTAACCTCAAATTGAATGTATCTTGCCCCAAATGTTTCTAGAAATATACACAGGGAGAATCAATGGATGTCCTTCATGGTGAAATGTATCTAGCCCTCTCTCGTTTGTTTTCAGTCTCAGTGTTGGGAATGCACTAATGACAGCCAGTCTGTGTTGGCTCTGCATTACACATTGATGGATATCCTTCTCGGTAAACCTTTATTCTGTTTGAGATTAAGAGATAATATCAGGAATGGAGATACCCTAACATGCAAACCTAAAGAAACACATACAGGTCTTAAATGTAGCCGGGCTAGTGTCTAAGACAGAAAAATGAAATGTCTGCAAGCAGACAAAGAATAAATGAGAGACAAGCCGAGGTCTAGGATAACAGATACACAGAATTGATAGTCATACCAAAAATAAGGATAACAAAGATCAAGAATGGTCAAACGAGCTGAGGTCAGAGAACAGTAAATCCAATATACAGTATAAACATTCCCAGTTAACAAGAACCACGACAGAGCAAGGGAACAAGGAGAACAAGGAAGTATATATAACCTATATTGTGTTGTGAATGGTCATAGAATGCTGTAATGTCACGTGTGCACAACATCAAAAGTGTTACATAGACTGACATTATGAAAGGAGACCAATAGAAAGGTTCTGTGTAGGGTGTAGGGGATCTCTGGTTGGCAGCCGTTGTACTGGGCCTCCCCCCCGTTGCCCGTCCCGCTCTCGTCGTGTCCCGGATTCTGCGCCCCACCTTTTTTCTCTTCTCTCTTACTATATTTCCTACTTTTTCCTATTTCGACCACCTTTTTTCTTTATTCCCAAGTCATAAAGGTAGGTCACTTCTCTCACTTCTACCTTCATTTTTATTTTTATTTTTTACTAAAATCTCCTCAGGCATGATCAGCGTGATAGGGGAGTGTGGAGAACTAGAGTTATCCGGCTAGATTCCGTATTAGGACTCCTGTGAGACAATTAACATGTGCCTGAGACCTATAAAACCCTTGACGGGAGAGGAACGACTCAGAGGTACTGCGCAGGGATCCCAGGAGTGTTTTGCAATGTCTTCTGCATGCTATTTGTAATACCACTTGGCTTCTGCGCAAGCAATACGTTATC
The DNA here is from genome assembly GCF_036172605.1 of Pelobates fuscus. Classification (NCBI taxonomy): domain Eukaryota; kingdom Metazoa; phylum Chordata; class Amphibia; order Anura; family Pelobatidae; genus Pelobates; species Pelobates fuscus. The sequence continues at coordinate 37,121,343 of NC_086320.1, forward strand.
CTGTATACTTGTTGCTCCTGTCGAATCGAAAAATAAAGAATAAAAAAAAAAAAGAAAGGTTCTGTGTTATAAATGATGTCAGAATGAGGCAGCAGAAAGTTAGGGAGGAGTTGGGAATGTCTAGCGTGCATCAGAACACAGAAAAGACATCACGTCCGTGACACACAGTGCTGCAAGGAAGGGGTGTATTAACCGCAAGGCTGGCAAGGCATTTGCCTTGGGCGGCACTTTCTGGGGGGCAGCAAAAAAAGCTTCCCTCCAGCCACCCTGGCAAATGCCTTGCCAGCCTCTTGTCCTGGAAGGGCCCAGGAGCGGGCCGGCTGGCCACCTCAGGACCCCCAGGCTGGCAGCAGCGGCACTTTCGAGGTGGGCGGCGTGGGAGCACTGATCCTCCTGTCTGTCTTGACTAGATCCCTCAACGGTAACGGACCTCAGACCGCAGTTACCTCAATAGAAGTTCTTCATAGCGGCACATTTTTATAATGTTTATGTTTTTTTATTTTATGTTGTTTAACTAATTACGCTGTTATGAGTTGCCTGCCTTTAACAAACCACCCAGAGATATCTATACATTCCTCTAACTATAGCTCTACATAGCTAGTTGTCACTTACAATGTTACTGTCTTCTTAACACAGACACCCCCCCCCTCATCCGGTACTTATCAGCGTACACTCCACTCACACAGGCAATTCTGGGAGAGAGGTATATCCCTCCAGGGGAGTAGTATCCTCCGTTAGGAGCTATCAATGTGTGTCACTCGACTTTCCTATGAGGGGAAACCCCAATATGCCACTTACATGCGATATATTATGTTACATTTTAAATGTATTAATAAATATGTAAAATTAAAAATATTTTTTTTTTTAAAGGAGCATTTTGCATTTCAATTCACTTTGAATTCCCAACAATTCTCACTTTAGTAAATTACCATGCTGGTGAACAGGTACAATCTGTGTGGCTCTCTCTCATCTAAAATACAATCTATACAAATAAGTGTTTTCTTTTTTTTTTTATAAAAAAACTTGCAAAAAAATTTGATTGGATGACTCAAGACAAGGTGCTGCAGCAACTAAAGAAGCTAATGAAAACAATGCCCTAGGGCCTGATGGTATTCACCCACGAGTACTAAAGGAGCAAAGTCTGGAAATAAGACAAGCTCTGTTTTCTATCTTTCAGGATTCTTTTCTTTCAGGAATTGGAGATGTTGCTCTAAGATTCAAAAATGGTTCAGGATCTTTGCCTGGAAATTATATAGCTTAAGTTTTGTGGATGAGAAAGTATTTGAAGGGTTATTAAAGGAAAACTTCAACTCCTTTACTGCTATTAATCGTTTTAACACTAAACATACTATGTAATAGAAATCTGATGTTAACCGCTTTCTAACCTTAAAACCCCCTTTACCATAACCAGTTCTTTAACCCTGCATGAAATTAGACAGCAACACACACTCAGTATACTCACAGATTCACGTACAATACATTACAAGCAAGGGAGAAATATGCACATGCATACATGTTTACATATGTAGTTGTCAAACTTCTTTGCCTACAGGCACCTGACATGTACACCCGACTCTGCCAACACTGTATGTGTAATAGGTTTACTGAGTTGGGGTAATTCTTTTAATAGGTTGGGTGCAGCTTGTGTGGACAGTTTGGGGGCATTGAGTTTGCTCTCAATGAGAATATTTGTATCTATCACCTTCTCCAAAAAAACACTTGCCTATCAAGCTACTCGGAATGCCAATACTGAAAGTCTTAGAACCTTTAACTGCTTGATATATATATATTTCCATAAGCTGTCATTTACTATCTGCTTAGTAATAACCTGCTTCCAGAAATATCCCCAATGATAAGTTACATATCCAGGATTTCCTCTGCATGTGAAGCCAGGTTTGAGACTTTGTCCAGAGCAGATGTTACCTTTGAACTGGGCGTTGAAACACATAACAGTTCATAAAATGTACAAAAAATATTAAAATTTCAAAAAATATTTGGCACAAAAAAACAAGATAGAACAAATGAGTATCTAGGAAATGGATGCACAGGATTTATGACATGTATCAAATAATTTAAAAGGAAAGATTTTTCTCATTTTCAAATATGTCCTGGAGAAAGCACAAACAAATACATTGCTCCATATAATATAGCTGACATATACAGCATAATAATAGATACATTATTACACGTACAAATACATTGCTCCATATAATATAGCTGACATATACAGCACATAAATAGATACATTATTACACATGCAAATACAGTGTTACATATAATATAGCTGACATATACAGTATAATAATAGATACATTATTACACGTACAAATACATTGCTTCATATAATATAGCTGACATATACAGCATAATAATAGATACATTATTACACGTACAAATACAGTGTTACATATAATATAGCTGACATATACAGCATAATAATAGATACATTATTACACGTACAAATACATTGCTCCATATAATATAGCTGACATATACAGCATAATAATAGATACATTATTACACGTACAAATACAGTGTTACATATAATATAGCTGACATATACAGCATAATAATAGATACATTATTACACGTACAAATACATTGCTCCATATAATATAGCTGACATATACAGCACATAAATAGATACATTATTACACCTGCAAATACAGTGTTACATATAATATAGCTGACATACACAGCACATAAATAGATACATTATTACACGTACAAATACATTGCTTCATATAATATAGCTGACATATACAGCACATAAATAGATACATTATTACACGTACAAATACATTGCTCCATATAATATAGCTGACATATACAGCACATAAATAGATACATTATTACACATGCAAATACAGTGTTACATATAATATAGCTGACATATACAGTATAATAATAGATACATTATTACACGTACAAATACATTGCTCCATATAATATAGCTGACATATACAGCATAATAATAGATACATTATTACACGTACAAATACATTGCTTCATATAATATAGCTGACATATACAGCATAATAATAGATACATTATTACACGTACAAATACATTGCTCCATATAATATAGCTGACATATACAGCACATAAATAGATACATTATTACACGTACAAATACATTGCTTCATATAATATAGCTGACATATACAGCATAATAATAGATACATTATTACACGTACAAATACATTGCTCCATATAATATAGCTGACATATACAGCATAATAATAGATACATTATTACACATGCAAATACAGTGTTACATATAATATAGCTGACATACACAGCACATAAATAGATACATTATTACACGTACAAATACATTGCTTCATATAATATAGCTGACATATACAGCACATAAATAGATACATTATTACACGTACAAATACATTGCTCCATATAATATAGCTGACATATACAGCACATAAATAGATACATTATTACACATGCAAATACAGTGTTACATATAATATAGCTGACATATACAGTATAATAATAGATACATTATTACACGTACAAATACATTGCTCCATATAATATAGCTGACATATACAGCATAATAATAGATACATTATTACACATGCAAATACAGTGTTACATATAATATAGCTGACATATACAGCACATAAATAGATACATTATTACACGTACAAATACATTGCTTCATATAATATAGCTGACATACACAGCACATAAATAGATACATTATTACACGTGCAAATACATTGCTCCATTTAATATAGCTGACATATACAGCACATAAATAGATACATTATTACACGTACAAATACATTGCTCCATATAATATAGCTGACATATACAGCATAATAATAGATACATTATTACACGTACAAATACATTGCTTCATATAATATAGCTGACATACACAGCACATAAATAGATACATTATTACACGTGCAAATACATTGCTCCATATAATATAGCTGACATATACAGCACATAAATAGATACATTATTACACGTACAAATACATTGCTCCATATAATATAGCTGACATATACAGCACATAAATAGATACATTATTACACGTACAAATACATTGCTTCATATAATATAGCTGACATACACAGCACATAAATAGATACATTATTACACGTGCAAATACATTGCTCCATTTAATATAGCTGACATATACAGCATAATAATAGATACATTATTACACGTACAAATACATTGCTCCATATAATATAGCTGACATATACAGCATAATAATAGATACATTATTACACGTACAAATACATTGCTTCATATAATATAGCTGACATACACAGCACATAAATAGATACATTATTACACGTGCAAATACATTGCTCCATATAATATAGCTGACATATACAGCACATAAATAGATACATTATTACACGTACAAATACATTGCTCCATTTAATATAGCTGACATATACAGCATAATAATAGATACATTATTACACGTACAAATACATTGCTCCATATAATATAGCTGACATATACAGCACATAAATAGATACATTATTACACGTACAAATACATTGCTCCATATAATATAGCTGACATATACAGCACATAAATAGATACATTATTACACGTACAAATACATTGCTCCATATAATATAGCTGACATATACAGCACATAAATAGATACATTATTACACATGCAAATACAGTGTTACATATAATATAGCTGACATATACAGCACATAAATAGATACATTATTACACGTACAAATACATTGCTTCATATAATATAGCTGACATACACAGCACATAAATAGATACATTATTACACGTGCAAATACATTGCTCCATTTAATATAGCTGACATATACAGCATAATAATAGATACATTATTACACGTACAAATACATTGCTCCATATAATATAGCTGACATATACAGCATAATAATAGATACATTATTACACGTACAAATACATTGCTTCATATAATATAGCTGACATACACAGCACATAAATAGATACATTATTACACGTGCAAATACATTGCTCCATATAATATAGCTGACATATACAGCACATAAATAGATACATTATTACACGTACAAATACATTGCTCCATTTAATATAGCTGACATATACAGCATAATAATAGATACATTATTACACGTACAAATACATTGCTCCATATAATATAGCTGACATATACAGCACATAAATAGATACATTATTACACGTACAAATACATTGCTCCATATAATATAGCTGACATATACAGCACATAAATAGATACATTATTACACGTACAAATACATTGCTCCATTTAATATAGCTGACATATACAGCATAATAATAGATACATTATTACACGTACAAATACATTGCTCCATATAATATAGCTGACATATACAGCATAATAATAGATACATTATTACACGTACAAATACATTGCTTCATATAATATAGCTGACATACACAGCACATAAATAGATACATTATTACACGTGCAAATACATTGCTCCATATAATATAGCTGACATATACAGCACATAAATAGATACATTATTACACGTACAAATACATTGCTCCATTTAATATAGCTGACATATACAGCATAATAATAGATACATTATTACACGTACAAATACATTGCTCCATATAATATAGCTGACATATACAGCACATAAATAGATACATTATTACACGTACAAATACATTGCTCCATATAATATAGCTGACATATACAGCACATAAATAGATACATTATTACACGTACAAATACAGTGTTACATATAATATAGCTGACATATACAGCATAATAATAGATACATTATTACACGTACAAATACATTGCTCCATATAATATAGCTGACATATACAGCACATAAATAGATACATTATTACACGTACAAATACATTGCTCCATATAATATAGCTGACATATACAGCACATAAATAGATACATTATTACACGTACAAATACAGTGTTACATATAATATAGCTGACATATACAGCATAATAATAGATACATTATTACACGTACAAATACATTGCTCCATATAATATAGCTGACATATACAGCACATAAATAGATACATTATTACACGTGCAAATACATTGCTCCATATAATATAGCTGACATATACAGCACATAAATAGATACATTATTACACGTGCAAATACATTGCTCCATATAATATAGCTGACATATACAGCACATAAATAGATACATTATTACACGTACAAATACAGTGTTACATATAATATAGCTGACATATACAGCATAATAATAGATACATTATTACACGTACAAATACATTGCTCCATATAATATAGCTGACATATACAGCACATAAATAGATACATTATTACACGTACAAATACATTGCTCCATATAATATAGCTGACATATACAGCACATAAATAGATACATTATTACACGTACAAATACATTGCTCCATATAATATAGCTGACATATACAGCACATAAATAGATACATTATTACACGTGCAAATACATTGCTCCATATAATATAGCTGACATATACAGCACATAAATAGATACATTATTACACGTGCAAATACATTGCTCCATATAATATAGCTGACATATACAGCACATAAATAGATACATTATTACACGTACAAATACAGTGTTACATATAATATAGCTGACATATACAGCATAATAATAGATACATTATTACACGTACAAATACATTGCTCCATATAATATAGCTGACATATACAGCACATAAATAGATACATTATTACACGTACAAATACATTGCTCCATATAATATAGCTGACATATACAGCACATAAATAGATACATTATTACACGTGCAAATACATTGCTCCATATAATATAGCTGACATATACAGCACATAAATAGATACATTATTACACGTACAAATACAGTGTTACATATAATATAGCTGACATATACAGCATAATAATAGATACATTGTTACACGTACAAATACATTGCTCCATATAATATAGCTGACATATACAGCACATAAATAGATACATTATTGCACGTACAAATACATTGCTCCATATAATATAGCTGACATATACAGCACATAAATAGATACATTATTACACGTACAAACACATTGCTCCATATAATATAGCTGACATATACAGCACATAAATAGATACATTATTACACGTACAAATACAGTGTTACATATAATATAGCTGACATATACAGCATAATAATAGATACATTATTACACGTACAAATACATTGCTCCATATAATATAGCTGACATATACAGCACATAAATAGATACATTATTACACGTACAAATACAGTGTTACATATAATATAGCTGACATATACAGTATAATAATAGATACATTATTACACGTACAAACACATTGCTCCATATAATATAGCTGACATATACAGCACATAAATAGATACATTATTGCACGTACAAATACATTGCTCCATATAATATAGCTGACATATACAGCACATAAATAGATACATTATTACACATGCAAATACAGTGTTACATATAATATAGCTGACATATACAGCATAATAATAGATACATTATTACACGTACAAATACAGTGTTACATATAATATAGCTGACATATACAGCATAATAATAGATACATTATTACACGTACAAATACATTGCTCCATATAATATAGCTGACATATACAGCACATAAATAGATACATTATTACACGTACAAATACAGTGTTACATATAATATAGCTGACATATACAGTATAATAATAGATACATTATTACACGTACAAACACATTGCTCCATATAATATAGCTGACATATACAGCACATAAATAGATACATTATTGCACGTACAAATACATTGCTCCATATAATATAGCTGACATATACAGCACATAAATAGATACATTATTACACATGCAAATACAGTGTTACATATAATATAGCTGACATATACAGCATAATAATAGATACATTATTACACGTACAAATACAGTGTTACATATAATATAGCTGACATATACAGCATAATAATAGATACATTATTACACGTACAAATACATTGCTCCATATAATATAGCTGACATATACAGCATAATAATAGATACATTATTACACGTACAAATACATTGCTCCATATAATATAGCTGACATATACAGCACATAAATAGATACATTATTGCACGTACAAATACAGTGTTACATATAATATAGCTGACATATACAGCACATAAATAGATACATTATTACACATGCAAATACATTGCTCCATATAATATAGCTGACATATACAGCACATAAATAGATACATTATTACATGTACAAATACATTGCTCCATATAATATAGTTGACATATACAGCATAATAATAGATACATTATTACACATACAAATACATTGCTCCATTTAATATAGCTGACATATACACCACATTAATAGATACATTATTGCACGTACAAATACAGTGTTACATATAATATAGCTGACATATACAGCACATAAATAGATACATTATTACACGTACAAATACATTGCTCCATATAATATAGCTGACATATACAGCACATAAATAGATACATTATTGCACGTACAAATACAGTGTTACATATAATATAGCTGACATATACAGCACATAAATAGATACATTATTACACATGCAAATACATTGCTCCATATAATATAGCTGACATATACAGCACATAAATAGATACATTATTACACGTGCAAATACATTGCTCCATATAATATAGCTGACATATACAGCACATAAATAGATACATTATTACACGTGCAAATACATTGCTCCATATAATATAGCTGACATATACAGCACATAGATACATTATTACATGTACAAATACATTGCTCCATATAATATAGTTGACATATACAGCATAATAATAGATACATTATTACACATACAAATACATTGCTCCATTTAATATAGCTGACATATACACCACATTAATAGATACATTATTGCACGTACAAATACAGTGTTACATATAATATAGCTGACATATACAGCACATAAATAGATACATTATTACATGTACAAATACATTGCTCCATATAATATAGTTGAAATATACAGCATAATAATAGATACATTATTACACATACAAATACATTGCTCCATTTAATATAGCTGACATATACACCACATTAATAGATACGTTGTTACACGTACAATTTATTTATTTGATACAATTATAAAATGACAATGAGTCCAGTTGCTTTTGATTGAAGGTATGAAGATATTTATAGGGGTTTCATATTCAAGACAGGTTTGAAATTCTCTGGCAGGTTATTTTATGTATGTGGAAACTCTATAGGAGAAAATGATTTGGCCGACCTCCTTTTTGTGATGGGGAATGGAAAGTAACAAGCTGGAAGTAGAATAGAGGACATAATTATTGAATGTGATTGCAATAGTTGTCTCTCTCTATTTCTCCCATAAGAAGACTCTAATTGCTGTCTTTAGTGAAGTGTGGCTTTACTATAACCAAATGTAGACACATAGAAAGTAACTCATTGCATCTAGAAGTTATATCTGATATCATCAGGAATAAACCGTATGGTCCTGATTCTAGACAGTAACTAAAATATCATTTATACCATTAGTTTGAAATCCCCCAGTTACATTTTCCTTATAGAATTTTTTATTATAAACCTAATTTCTATTACTCTGTTAGTAACTTTATAAGTATGTTGACGGTGTTGTCAGACATGTCTGGGAGAAAGTAGAAAATGTTAAAAATATGACTGCACGCACTGGCTTATCACATCCGCAGACAATTTAAAGCGCACTCTAGACACATAAAGCACTTTAGCAGATGTTTGGAGTTTGCCATACAAACAACAGCTCTGTAGCGTTTGGAAGCTGTTAGTTTTATATAACCCTATAGAAAACAGAAACAAAATAATAGGTGTTTTATTTAGGATCATATCGATTAAGTTGTTAAAGGGAAACTCCAGTGCCAGGAAAACAATCCGTTTTCCTGGCACTGGAGGGTCCCTCTCCCTCCCACCCCCCAATCCCCAGTTGCTGAAGGGGTGAAAACCCCTTCAGTGACTTACCAGGGGCAGCGACAGGTCCCACGTCGCTGCTTCCTCCTCCCCCGCCGCTCCTCCTTCTACTTACGTCGGCCGGTGGGCGAGACTGATCTCGCCCGCCGGCCGAGGAGACCTAATGCGCATGCGCGGCAATGCCGCGCATGCGCATTAGCGCACCCCATAGGAAAGCATTGAAAATGAATTTCAATGCTTCCCTATGGGGAATAGAGCGACGCTGGAGGTCCTCACACAGCGTGAGGACGTCCAGCGACGCTCTAGCACAGAAAACCTGTGCTATGAAGCAGGAAGTCCCTCTAGTGGCTGTCTAATAGACAGCCACTAGGGGAGGACTTAACCCTGCAAGGTAATTATTGCAGTTTAAAAAAAACTGCAATAATTACACTTGCAGGGTTAAGGGTAGTGGGAGTTGGCACCCAGACCACTCCAATGAGCCGAAGTGGTCTGGGTGCCTGGAGTGTCCCTTTAATGTTTTTTTTTTTTTTTTTTTTTTTTAAATAATTAAATTTAAATGTTATGACTGTATTATTACCAGGATAAAATACTTATTGACAAGTTGGCCATTATTGGCAAAATATTTAATGGGAGGTTTTGTTCTTACTTTAAAGATGTTTATATTGGCCCCAAAAATGACCTTTGAAAGGGGCCTAGGTTTTATTACAAATCAGAACTCGATAGTCCCAGAACCACTGCAACTTAATGTATTGGTTCTGTTGTCTGCATCCTGTCCCTGAAGGCTGAGCACTGTAAACGCTGCCTTTGCAGAGATAAGGCAGTGTTTACATTGCAACCTAGAAACACGTATAGTAGCAGTCACTCGGCGTTCAGTGCTCAGCACTAGCATTGATACAATGCATCTCTATGAGGAAATGCCAATTGCATTTCCTATGGGCAAGCCTTGGATTGGCTGAGATCATCAAAACTGACTGCCGCAATTGACGAACCCCCTCTCTCCCAGAGAGTTATCCCCGTGTCTCACCTTACAGACACCTGTGTGTAGGATAGCTCCGTCAATGAATGCTTCCTAGCTGGAACCGGGGAAAACCTCAGCACTTCTGCCCCAGTAGCCATGGCTTGCCTCATGATTTTTATTCGGCTAATAACCTACCCGTGTCTGGGACTGTTCCTCCTTGTTTAAGCTTTACCAGTTGTACAGAACACGTTGGCATCCTGGCAAAGGTTTTGTTTCACTTTCTTTTTTTTCTGCAGATTTCGATTATGTTTTATCCAGTCCAGTTTTTATGAATATACTGTACGTCCAAGTGAAATTATATTACCCATAATATGAATCACCATGCAATATTATCAATATTATTGTACTATAAGCATTAATAAGATTATTGTAGAATCTGTGGTTCAAAAAAATGCTACCTTCACAGCAGTATGCTGTGTATCTGGGGCTCATGGAGAGGCTTTGAGGGGCTTGAAGGTCAATCTCCTCCCAACAGACTTTAAACCAAGCATGTCAAACTCTCGGCCCGTGAGGACGATTTTTTCGCGGCGAGCCGCGAGTACATGGTGATGTTATACCAGAGCAGGCACCTGGTTTCCCCACATTACAGTAGCCTACTCTGTTAAAACTTACCCGGCTGGGGAGGATGGCCAGCAAGGTAGCTCAGTGTTCCTGCTTCCCAGTGCTCCCTCACTCGCGCCATCTGTCGTGAAGCCGGGCGCCAGAATATGACGTCATATTCCGGCACCCGGCATCACTAAACCGCGCAAAGGAGCAGGGAGGAGCAGGAAGGAGATCTTCGGATAGAAGATCCCCACACCAGCTCCCAAAGGTAGGGAACAAGAAATTAAATTATGTAAGTGCAAGAATGTATAAATGTGTGTGTGTGTCTGTGTCAGTGAGTATCTGTCAGTGAGTATGTGTGTGTGTCTGTGTGTGTGTGTGTGTCTGTCTGTGTGTCTGTCTGCCAGTGAGTATGTGTGTGTGTGTGTGTGTGTGTGTGTGTGAAACGGATGCAAGTCGCACCTCTCCTCGGCTGCAGTGTGAGCATCAGGGAGAGAAGGTGGTCAGCCTTGCTCCCCAGGCAGGCAGTATCTCTCCCAGCGGTAGAGAGACTTGCTGAGAGAAGGTGCAAATGGTGCCCCTCCTCAACGGTGGTGTGTAGTTCCTAGAACCTTTGAGGATAAGCATGAACTTCTGTGATATGCTGCTGACATGGTGGCAGCCTTGTCACCTGCAGGATGAACTGCGACAACAGTGAGTGGAGCTGTGAAATGAAGCCACGTTCTACAGACTGGGAGAATGACGAGAAATTGTTTCCAGACAAACTCAGACACAGAACATTTTGAGGTCTGGTACATGGTTAGTCTACCCCTTGGGGGAAGGACTGTAATTGATGCCTCCATTTCTGGGGCTCATGAAGGGCCTTGGAGGCCAATCCCTTCACCACAGACTACGGACTATGTGTTGAAAAATGTGAAAAAAATTCAAAAAACTGATGGTGGTGCTGGGGAGGGAATTGCTATTGTTCTGTTAATCACCCCCTGCAGATGTAATATACATTCTATCCTGTATAAATATGTGTGAGTTGGTTGAATAAAGTACACTCAGCTTTTGCCCTTCATCAAGTCTCAGCAGATGTTTTGGGTAAGCTGCTATAATCACTGAAGGGGTCCTGCTGAAAAAGGAGGGAAATGCCGGAGATACTCAGGCTGAGTGCCGATCTCCTTCACATTCGCAATTGCCTAATTTCTTAATATTCTATAAAATGAGATGTCTTTATCAGCCAGACCTAATTGCAACATGTAATGTGTCTAATTTTTCGCTGCTATATTGACACTATTTTTCATCTGTAGTATGCTACCATCTCAATAAAAAATAATTTACATAAAAAGTAATTAATGTTCACTATGTTGCCAGTGATATGCTGAGCATTGGGTATGCTCCTTGAAGCATGCACCGTTTATATTCTGAGACACGTATATATATATATATAAAGGTAAGAAACAGGAGCACTCGCTTGGATTTTTCAAATGTGTATTGACCGTTTAATCACAACTCAGCATCAACGTTTCGACCCTTCAGGGTCTTTATCAAGATATCTTGCCTGGAGGCACCCTGGTAATATATATTTTTTACATCATATACTTTTTTTGGGTTGAGTGCCAGAGTCTGGTCTGATATATATATATATCCCATAAAAGAAAGCTCCAATTTCCACATCGACGACACCTGGACACAACCTACAGTAAGAAATTATACCGGAAGCTTCCAGCTCTCTAGCATTAGTAGTGGAGGACGGAAGTAGTGATCACAGGATCACATACCATGGGGGCAATTGACTGTATAATGGGGGCACCAGGGCACTTAAATTATTATTCCTATATAAAAAAAATCATACTGTGAGAGTTTTCCCTTCAATGTCCTTGTCACAGACTGGCAAGAAGTGTTGAGACAGGGATACAAATATATTTGTTACAGTGAGCAGTCAACACACATAGTCTGCTCCAATGACCGCAATGTGATCGTCCAACGCCCTAAGGAACCTGTTAGAATGCATTAACATCTGCTAAGAACGTGTAGTGTCAGAGGTTAACCTAAACAGAAGCAGGGACTAGTGTTAAGTTGTCGGAGAGTGTGTTTTCCATCTCAGAGGCGTGAAGTAGTTAGAAGACTAATTGGTTATATTGATACATACTAAAAGAAAAACAATTGTAAAAAGGTAGATTTACTTTTAACACTGCTCAGCTGTATTAATGTATCCATAGAAGAAACTGTTCATAGTGTAGTGGCCCGTTAAAACATACCGTTTATTACAACAGGTATTAAAAAAAAAAAAATTAAAAAAGCTTGACAAAGGTAAAAAAAAAATAGGAGAAATTCTGAGGACAGCCGCTTAATGCGTTTCGTGATGCATTGCATGCAGTCTTTGTGGGTTCCTGGATTTTTCTTTTTTCCAGGACCTGCTGTTTGTACAAAAGAAAAACTACGATGTATTTCTCACGTAAATAAAATGATTTAGAGTTAGTGACTAAACTTTGAATTTTCACAAATTAAATCTGAATGGAAAAACCGAGGAGAAAATAGCCAGTCTGGAAAAATACTTCGACTTTTCACAGCTTGGCTGTTTTTGCCATTCGGATCTAATTTTCGGGAACTCAGAGATTAATGAATAACCCTGATGGGAGTTGATGCACTGAACTGGGAATTGTAAATAAATAACAAATGAATTGAGAATTTTTGGCAAAAACAGACAAAATATAAAATATTCTCCAACTCAACTAATATAACCAAAAACTTGCAATTTCTTTTTTAATTTTCCACAACTCCCTTTTCAGAAAATAAACCCCATTTAAACATTCACTAATATAATTGTTTCCATTTTTCCTCCTCTCTACATGCTCTCCTTCTGCTGACTGTCAGCTGCCGAGGCAGGAGATGGTAACTATAATTGATAGGAAGCCAAGACCGGGCAACTTAGTTCCAGGACAAAGACAAATACCGTAGATGACAACATTTAATTGTATTATACATGATAAACATATTTTTGTTGAATATATGCTATAAGTGAGAGCAAGAAAACGGGTCGCAAGAATATTCTGAGAACGGACAGCAACTGAAATAGCCTGCCCTTCGGTAGGTCCCCGCTCAGAACTCAAGCTCGTTTTAGCTCATCTTGTGCAATTACAGAGAGAACATCTCTGAAACATATCAAACTGGTCCCACCCATAAGGGCAGTCCAGATCCGAAATGCCAGCAAGTTCACTCTGCACGAGAGATAGAGCAACCCAAGACGATCGTTTCAGCCTTGTTAGGCATCATCAGTGAGGCATAGCTGATATCTCTCTAGGCACCGTGAGCTATAAGTAAACATATTTAAAACAGTGCAAGAAAACACAGAGAAAGGACAATAACTCAAGGTAGTTTTATCACAAGTGGGTAATTACAGAGAAAACCTTTCCATTGCCTTATTAGACTGATCTCATGCAAGATGACAGTCCAGGTCAGAAATGTCAGCAAGTTCACTGCCTGAGAGATACTTCACACCCAGACAATCGTTTCTGCTTTCATTGGTCTGCCTTGGCATTCTTACACAGGGTTATTATCCCTTTTAGCACCAATTATGCCAAATATTGAATTTGAATAACTTCCTTGGTCCTCTCTTCAGCTCCTCAAACATGAATATACCAGGAGTCGTATCATCTCTGTACTCCATCGCAGGAGTAAGCAGCCTTTGGCCCTCCAGATGTTAAGGACTACATCTCCCCTGATGCTTTGCCAGCATAATGGTTGTAGGAGCATTATGGAGATGTTGTTCACAACACGAGTGCCGATGGTTTCCTACCCTTGCTTCTAGCGCATGCACAAGAGTACAAACCTGGGGTGTATAGAAGATCCCATATGGCAGTAGGATTCTCCATAGTTTCTGGCACATAGAGATGCCTTAGGGAGCACATTAAGATACATGTTCCCATGCGCCATCACAAGTGGTAGGAGATTGAAAATGTCAAAGCACAGCAATTGGAATCTGATTAAAGTTTTGCCTTTTGTGATAAATTGCCACAGATTATTATTTGCTTTATTTTATGTGTATCGTTTTGAACTGGAAGATCAGTGCAAAGTGCAGCTTTAAAAATAAAATGAACCCAGTAAAATGGAATGTACCGGCTAATATACATCAATTAGGAGAGGTATGTAGGTTAACCAGATTGCTGACAGTATGCCCTGAAAATATAGCCATTTAATTTTATTTTTTTAGCGTTGTCTGAATGACTATGAAGTAACATTGCGTTCGAGCGCGGTGTGAAGGCAGTTGCATTAATAATGACACCTTTTAAAATTACGTTTTAGGGCTAGGGGCATGATGTATATAGGCTAGCAACATATCTTCAAAATATGATGCTATATTAATATTAATCTTAATTATATCATTAATAGCAACATTTAAAAAAAAATCCCTGAGGGATGACGTTATTTTTCTTACATTTGGTCATGTCTGCTGCTGACTCCAATGAAGAGGTTTTTTTTCATTACTATACTGTTTTTTTGTGCTTTACTTCTACCCTCAGTACTTTATATTGAGTAATTGCTAATCGTTTGATACATTATGCATTGTATTATTTGGGCTGTTCAGCAGCTGAGATGTATATCATAAACAAGTGTAGGTCTCACACTTCTTGTTATATATGTCCTTGTGAGATTCAGTTGTAGGTCCTCTTGTTTAATAACACATCTAAAAAAAATATATAATCATGACCTGTAACTCCCATAATTCACAGCCAGGAATAAGGCTGCATTGTACTCTGTTCAGGATTCTACAAAATACAGTGTGAGTGGTTAAATAGACATTTATACGTCTGCTCACCTCACTGGGAAATATAAAGGCCCAAGCATCCTTTACTATATCGCAGCAATAGTCAACCTTAGTTGTTTTATTTAGGCAGAAAATGATAAATTATCAATAAACACAAAACAACACAAAATAATATACTGCTATAAGTCAAATCAATACAGGGAACCTTGCATAATACATGGTCATTCTGGCACCCCATCCCTTTACCTTGTTGCCCCCAATCTGTAAGACATCAAGTAATGATCTGATATTTTCTTCTCTCACACTTGCCATCTGATATTGTGATTATTTTATTTCTGTTGGAAGTAATGGGTTATACAGCCTGCTGGTCAGGTGGGTAAGGGTTAAGGTTTCTATTCTAATAAAATCCCCAGGGTGTTTATTGCACTGTCATACAGGCAGCAGGGGTTGGGAGAGGGCATTATCCTGGTGCAATCAGTGCTGGCTATAATGTGACAGCCAGGCTGCAGCTGTCTGACTAAGGCCAGGGATAGGGAGTAGAATTTCCAGTTAGAATGTTGCAATAACAAAGCTCTGGAGTTATAAACAATGCCACGTGTCTGGCAGTGGGGAGGAGCAGCAAGGCTTATTTCCGGCAACAAAGGGAGGCAGCTATAAATAATGGAGCAGTGACACAGATCAGACAGACAAACAACAAAGACCTGAAAGTGAACAAGCAGAGACCTGTCTGATCCCGTGACTGTGCATTCACCTCTTTATCTCAAATCCTGTCACCACCATGCCTTTCCTAGGGCAAGACTGGAGGTCCCCTGGCCAGAACTGGGTGAAAACAGGGGATGGCTGGAAAAGGTTTTTGGATGAACAAAGTAATTTTGTCAGTGACATCAACAGGTGAGTTTGGGGGGTCAAGTCTAACACCTCTTCTTCCCCAAGCCCGGAATCTACTGATTTGCAGCTGCATTGGAAACATCTGGCTTAGAAAGGGTTAATTGTGAAAGCATTATGAGGGCAAAAGGGGTGTCCAAATTCAGTTAAAAGGATTTATTGTGGGGGAAAAAACAACAAAACACTGGGACAGGAGAAATGAACAAGAAGAAATGAGTTCAGCTGGATAATCTACAGCTCCTGCTGTGCTAAGCCAGCCTCAAGGCTGACTAAGGATCATAGGGGTCTTAGTTCTACTATAGCATGAAAGCAGGAGGTCTAGCATTTGGTCACCCTGTGCATTACATCGAGGATAGCTGATGGTTTGGCACTCCAGCTGTGTAAATGCACAAACCGCTGGAGAGACACAGTTCTGACCTCCTTGTTGTTGCAGATGTAAACACTGCAGCTATAATAAAACTCTTTGGCTTTGGCACACTCTGGGTTAATGCAGATACCCATCTCTGATCACTGCTGTTACTGTGTCCCTGTAAAGCAGGCAGTGGGAAGTTGTGCTGCATTAACAGGCAGTGGGAAGTTGTGTTGGTGCTACATTGTTGACAGCTATCTGTTGTGGCACTGCAAAGGTTAATACGCTCTGATACACTGTAACATTAGACATTCTAAATAATTGATGGCCATGGCTGCCATGCAGTTTGCAGATCAGGTAACACTGAGAGACACAGGCTTTGTGGATCTGTGTTGGTTTTATTGTGATGTCAGTTCTGTATTTTGTTTTCTGCTGAGATCTCTAGAATCCTCTAGCCCTTTCTGCAGTTTAACTGTAACCCCCCTGCTGCTTCTTAAATGAGGTCGATCTGAGGCAATTGTAAGCATTCTGATTCTGTAGAAAGCTCTAGAGTTCCCTCTGCCTGTGATCTAAACTGCTCTGAAATGTTGCAGACAGGTGGAATGTTTTTATGTTTTGTTTGGGGAAATGATGTG
Organism: Pelobates fuscus; assembly: GCF_036172605.1. NCBI lineage: Eukaryota > Metazoa > Chordata > Amphibia > Anura > Pelobatidae > Pelobates > Pelobates fuscus. The sequence goes on from NC_086320.1 coordinate 37,139,518, forward strand.
ACTTGCAATACACATAGCGCCCAGAAGAGGGGGCAAACCAGCTGCTCTGAAATGGCCTGAGTACCTTGACTGTATTGTTACTGCATTATAATGGTGATACAGTTTGTGTCTGGACTTGTTGGAGGGTTAGGTTATCTGGTTTGGATTGTTTCTTTTTTATTTTTTTTATCCCCAATCTATAGTGGAATCAAAAAGGAATTCCAAAATACAGTTAAAATTAGAACACTTTTTTTTTTATTTATTTTTTGGGGGCCAGATTTTACAGTGCATTGCTCCGTTCAAAACAGTCCAGCAAATAAACCCCTTGTTTCATTTCTACATTGTATTTGTGTTTTGCTCTGTAAAAATTGTGTGTGTGTGTGTGTGTGTGTGTGAAGAAAAAAATAACTTTTTTTTTTTTTTTTTTTTTACATCTACATCAATATATTTATTTACTGTATTATTATACCACTTTAGCCTACCATCAGATGCAGATTATGAATATTATTTTATGCAACATCTGCACCAGCTCTCTAGAATTGCAGTATTATTCACCCATTCATCTTGTGACTGTGCGTGACACGTCATTCAGACTAACAGGCTATTTATAGTTCCAGAATGCCTCTGTGGGTATTTATTTAGTAGCACACTGTGTGTGTGTGTTCTGTGCACGCAGTCTTTGTGACCAGCTGTTGGTGTCTTTAAAGTAACTTGTTTCGAAAACACCTGTTTGGAAGATATGAAATTTTATACTCATTGTTACACATATAAAATATGGAATTTGAACAATCAAAACATCTGTTGTGAATGCTGGTATTTCAACAATGACGTTACTCGTTCTCAAAAGTAAAATTAATGCTCTTAAGGTCCTCTGACTGTTCACACTGTGTTTTCTAATTTTATACATTGTATTAATAAAAATAGTCTCTGCTGTGCTTCCTGACCTGAAGTCCAGCAAACTAAAATCTATCTTTCTACGTTTAAAAACAACCACAGTGTGCTGAGCCTGTGTTTATAAGACAAAGCTTACACTCCATTAGGTGCAGGGATCTAGTGCGAGGGGAACTCTGTTCCCTAAATACAGAACTGGCCAGAAAAAAAAATTAAATTATACACACTTCAGCAAAAGAAAAACCTGTATAAATATTTCAATACTAAACTTTTTTAGACCTCAAGAGATGAGTAATAGATACCTTTTGACCTCTACAATTACTTGAGGAGGTGCTCAAAGTGGTTGCCATTGAAGTCCAGACACTTATTAGTATGGAGACCTGCTGGTCGGGACACCTTTTTAAATAGTCTTATGTTCCATAAACAACAACCCTGCCTTGGCCATTTATCTGTATATTTGCAGAAGAAAGCGAGCTACCACGATTCTTACAGGAGAAATGCTACCGACAGGTATACAGAGCTCCGGGCAGTGATGGATGGAGGTTTAATAAGTTATTTATTTGTATGATTTTCCTAGTACTAATGTATTTTTTTTTTTTTTTCATTTAAATTTTTTTTTTTTACATGATTTTGTGACCTCTGCTGTATTTGACATATTTTCAGAAGTACAAAAGCCAGTCTTCTCTTTAGGTTCCATAATGTGTTTGTGTTCTGTTATGCACACAATACCCTCAGAGGAGGCAAAACGTATGTATGGCACAGAGAGGGGGGAGACTGCCAGAATTGGAAAGACTGGCCTTCATCTGTACCTTGAATTCTCACCATAGCAGCAATGATGGGAGCCAAAGGGTCAATGGCAGGGTATTATAGGTTGATGGCAGAGATGTTGCTGGTGAGGGACTTTATGGGTTGAAGCTCAGGTTCTTTCGTTCTGGATCTTTTAGGCGGTCTAGTGTAGTGGTTGTTTGTTTTTCTTCTCAAAGCAGCTATTTTGTATATAAAAAACCTAAATATAAAAACCGGCTATGTTTATGTACCAGGAAGTAATTGACTGTATTTTAGATTTACGCTGCATTAACCATGATGATTAACACTATTAACACAACCTTGGGCAAGACCCATAATTATCTTTTTTATAATCCATTATTCTTTCCTTGCACTGGCAAAAAGCATGTCTAGACTTGTCAATGAATGTTTCGGCATATTAATTGTTTGTTTGTTTTTTTTCTATCCCTGGCACTCAGAGGGTTAATACATGTATTACACAGAACCGCACGTCCATTAATTATTTTATGTTTCGTTTTATTCACAGCTACTGCAATGTGGAACTCAATAAAGAAAACCTTTACAATAATCTGAATTATGACTTTGCTGCCAAGAAAAGAAGAAAGGACTGTTTAAACAACAACACAAAGATACAATGTAAGGTGTCCTGTGCAATCGCACAACTCACACACTAAATCCTCACTAATGGATGTTGGAATACAAAATATTCATTCCTGGCTCTCCTGGAGCATGACACACTTACAGATGTTTACCCTTGTTTCAGTGTGAACACACTGTAGAGGATATTTTTCAAGACAAAAAACACTCAAAACTTGGGAAAACTGCTAATACAAAAAATCAATCACCATGGATTAATAAAATAATAATAATTACCCCACAATTTCACCTGTTTTACCCTAATACATTCCTTAATTAATTATTTGTAACCATAGTATGCATTTAGCATGGTTTATATCCATTTCTGTTAGTAGAATTAACTATTTAAGGTGTGAGCTCATGATACCTTTAAAAAAAACAAAGAAACCAACTGCAAACGGACTGTTATTGGACATTTCTGGTTTACCCTTCAAAAGATGTTGAGAGTAGATTGCCTGTAATGGTTGTCAGTCTGCCTGCCACATGTGGCATGTTTGTTGCCAAATTAAAACATTGTTGTTTCTGAAAAAATGGCAGTCTTGCGTTACAACGGCATTAATGCACAAAAATCACTACGCTATGATGTTTATATCTCTACCTTTTACTTGTTATGCTGTTTAATGTGATACAGAAAGGCATGACAGGGGCGCTTTAAATCTCACTGGAAACTCCTCCGGCTGTGGGTTTTATGGAGAAAGATTGGCACATAGATTGCAACCTACATTGCATGATTTTGCTAACTAAATCCACAAGAGTTTGTCAATCATTTATTAACACTCTGTCTTTTGTGGCAGGTTCCATATTGCTCTGTTTTTAAGCAGAAAACCCTATCCCGTGAGAGACTCCTTGTTTATAGTAACAGGTTACTTGCAGTCACCTCGTTCTGCTTGTTTTTCATGTGTAGTTGCGTAACCGACCTTGTCTAATCTGTGTTGTATTTATAAACTGTCGTGGCTTATCACACATCTAGCTCTTTAATTCCAATATTAAATAGTTTTTTTTATTTATTTTTTTTTGAACAGATCAACACCAGGAAAAATGGATCTATGTGCATAAGGGAAGTACTAAAGAGGTAAGTGGTCAAAAACCGTGGGAGAGCTGGCTTCCGTCTAAATCTTAATCATTGTATAAAACTTGTATTAATCTTGTTATACTTGCAGGATTGTTTACTTAAACATTCATTGTTAGGAATTCAAAGTGAGTTTCAAATTTAAGATCCAAATGGCTAAACTGAGAACTCAATTGAAGATTTATTATTTTTTTTTTTTTTAAATTGTATTATAGTTGCTTAATATTGAAATATTACTTTTTAATTCTAACTTTTGTGAATAACCTCAGGAGAAATCAGAAAACATTTGTTCTTTATCACCAAGTCATCACCGTTTTAGTCTAAACTTAGGGTTTAGTGAGTGACCCCATAATGTGAAAAATTCACACTAATTGTTTGTACTTCTAATTATAACATCATGAGGTGTTGATCATTTTATAACCTTATAAAAGCTGCAGAATAGGTCTTTGCTATATAAATGCCGCTAATAATAATTGTGATTGCATTTTTATGAGTTGGTGCACGTATTTTGCTCCTTTGTGCTATGTCGACACACAGCATTATTTTGTTATTTATCCTTGTGTGTTCTTTCCCTCTCTAACCCCACTTCAATCTATACATTTAACGGATCTCACTTTCTTTAAACTTCCAGCGTCATGGTTACTGTACACTTGGTGAAGCTTTCAATCGATTAGATTTTTCGAGTGCAATTCAGGATTCCAGAAGATTTAACTATGTTGTCAGAGTGAGTATAAGTATTAAGACTTCATACGTAACATTACAAGGTGTCAAAGGCTGATTCACCACCCACATCACCGTAAGCTGGTACTATTTACACACTTTGTGTAACATTTTGCTTTAATTCTTTTTTTGGTGGAGTGTGATAATCTTTTACGCCCAACATCAAAAGATCCAGAGATACCGGAGTGGATTTAACTGACAATGAATGTAATGCCAAATTAGTTTTTATTCAAAATTTTATATAAAATCATATCCCTTTTTGAAATTACAGGAGGGCACAATTAAACAGAATGACTGAGTGGCATGTAAAAGTGTATTATAGATTTTTATTTAATTTGCTTTTATGGGTTAGTTGCCACTGAAGGCTTTCAGATACCTTGGTATTTGGAAGGCTCACATGTGTCTGGTTGTGCAGATTCTAAAGCTGAAGCCTAAACTGTGAAGAGTCCTCTTTGTAGTAAGGGTATTGGAACTTAGGGGAGCTAGCACAATTGACATGGACATGGAACAAACTAGAAATAAAATATACTAAACCTAAATTGAAAACATATTGAAATTATAGCTTAAATAAAAAGAGAACATCATCAGTCAGAACGACCGAACCGTGCAATGATTAGCCTAAATATATAAAAAAAAAATGTGCAAGGTTATCTTTACCCCTTCCTGTTAAAATGTTTCATAATGCGCTGGAGGAGTGCCTTTGGGGTACCTCACAAGCGATTGTACTTTGCTTATGCACTTCAAAAATAAAGAATTAAAAAAAAAAAAAAAAAAAGAGAACATCAGAAGCCAGATATAAGCACTTAAGTTGCCGGTGTGTATTTATGGTATTTAAAAACTAGGTTGCACTTCTTAATCTTAGGCATGTCAGATACAAACTGATAAATTTATAGATCGCAAAAGTAGCAACAGTTGATTGGCCATTGGCTTGACTTGGTTCACATCATGAGCAACAACAATGTTTAAGTTCGAAGGCTGCATTTAAAGCCAAAAAAGAAACCTTTTTAGAGTAGCAAGAGCGTACAGCAAAGTGGATAAAGAAAACTAAAAATGGGGCTATCAAAACAAAAGTTTATTTTTAGTAATTACTTTGGCTTAGCTTTCGATGTAGCCATTGACTTATGAAAAAGGGGATGGAAGGAGAACCACAAACCCGGATATGGATAATTTACTGTGTGCTCATGTTGGCCATCAGTGAGCGCTGAACACTTTATTTCCACATACTGTACATTGTTTTGTGGAAGCAGTCCGATTCTCTGCCGTTATTTTTGAGGGACTGTTGGGCATGCTGTGGCTCTTATAAGATCATGGACTAAAGCTGTCTAAATATCCCTGTCTGCACTTTGTTGTCTGCGGCCACAAGCGAAAAAGCTTCTAATAGACCAGCTTGAGCTTTTCCCCAGGACAAAAAAGTTAAACTTCAGCTGAACATGACTCACCAGCTTTGCTATAAAAAAAATCTGATTATCTTGCCTTGAGGAACATTTGCGTTAAAATAATATTTACCATTACATTTTGTCAGACCCTGATTAATATGCCTTGAATGTTTGTATTTTTTCAGCAATAAACTTTAACAAGTCATAAGATAACCAGACACTGAAGCATATCCATTTCAAACCATTGGCAGGGATGGGAAGTATCCACAACATTAATCAAAGTTGCATCACAGAAACTCTAGTCGTGTTTTTTTTTTTTTTTTTTTTTTTTTTTTTTTACATTTGATTAGTTTTAAAACAATGGGTTGGTTACCCATGCACATTTTACTTGAGTTTTAAAATAAAAATGGTCTTTAATTTAAGGAAAAGAATGAATACATTAAATTCCTTGTGGGAAGGCGGCATTCTTTTCGGTCTGGCAAAGATCCCTCTCTTAATAAGATGATATTGTAAGTGTACCAGAAATAGAAAATAATTGCTGTTGAGTAATAATCTATGTTTATGTTCTGAAGACAAAAGGCTACAGGGTTTTCAGGCTAACCTAAATAAAGCCCTGTAGTATCTTTGCTTACATAAACCTTTTACATCAGATTCACCATGTCACAAAGCTGCCAACACTTTTAATTGTACGATTTGTATTGCATCAATATATTGCTGTGGGCACTGGTGTTCCCTCCACAAACTGCATTACTTCCCTAAACCAAGTTATGGTGAGTTAATGATATTGAAACATTAGGCCATAATAGTGTTGCTGCTTTTAATTGGTGTTTAGCATCCAAGGGCGTTAAAGAGTTCATCTTTGCTCAGTAACTGGCATTAAATAAAAACAATACCCTCCTAGCTTGATTAATGGGAGTGGGAGGACCTTTGGACTCTTCTGCTGTCCATTCTTTGTGATCTACTGTGACACACATAGGGCCACGTGCTGTCGACCCCAACGCTCCCTTCATTTATTGAACATTCCGTGTCCTGAATATTTTTGTATTCATGTAATTAAAGGTGGCCGTGTGGATTTCATTCTTTCATTCTTCCCTGGATTTCTTTTCAACCTGTGCTGATGGTTGTTTTTATTGACTTTGCACTTGTGTGGAATATTACAATCGGGAAATATTTACCTCCGCCCCCCCCCTCCCGTGTTTGTATGATGACATATATCTTTCATCTTTAGAAAATGTACCGTAATAACTGTCAGAAGTGAGGCCCCTGTGTATATACAAAATTGGCATAGACTATGGCATACTGACGTTAATTGAATTCCTGCTGTCTCTCTCGGGGAAACATCTGGTGTATTCTGATACCAACAAACCGTTCTGATTTTAATTTTAATGCTAGTTGGCTTCTGAGATATGGATGATTGATGTCAACTTTGCTGATTATGGCAGTTAAATGCGTATGGGTTGGCTAATGCAGTTGAGAATTTACACACTGATAGCTGATTAACGCCAGTATCTCTTTAACCCTTTCTCCAAAATGCATGTGTTTGAAGAATTCAAACTATTGTGTTTTTTAATATACAAAGCCAAATCTGATCTTTGAAAGGTGTGTGTGTGGTTTTTTTTTTATTTTATTTTTTATTTATCTTTTTATGATACAGCCTAGTGAGGTTTAACTCTGGTCTATCCTGGTGTTCTATGTAAGAAGTACTTTCCTGATATTGATTTTGTTCTAATGAATGCAATTTTTAGTATTTAGATTATTTAAAAGAATTTGTTTTGTATAAAATATATACATACAATACTGACAAATACAGGGTTGACTCTTCATCCTTCCGAGGTAGATAAAATGAGTCCCATTAAATTGGGTAATAGTAACAACCCCTGGATGTTGGGTTAAGGTAACATCCCCAGGACGTACTTGAAAACCAGAGTAATCTGAATGTACCTTTCCTGGTAAATACTTTATTATTATTAAATACACTGTGTCATGATGTGTATTTCCTTGGAGCCATGTGGATATTTTTAACTTTAGTACCCAGCCCTGTCACAAGATGTAATGTGCGCCCGGTCTTAGTTGAACTGATGTTTACACTGCACACTTTCACAGTCAGCCAGTCACACGATCGCAAAACCCAGTAATGACAACATGTAACTGGAGATTAGATAAAAATTTAATTGCTCAAGTTCATGTTGAGTCATGGCAGGCGATACATCTGCGGCATGTCGATTATGGATAAGTCAAAAGAATGCAGCTGTCCAGATCAACCAGGCTTAAGTTTGTTTTTGTTTCTTCACTTGAAGTTGTGTTTTGTGGGGGGGGGGGGGGGGGGGGGTTGCTTTGTTTTATTTTTGTATGTTTTATAAAGAATAATTTGTACCCAAAATATTTGGGAGGCACTTCCTGAACATTACTCCTCCGGGGACAAATTGCAGACACTGAGGGACCAACACAGACAACCTAACTGGGACAACAATCCATCCCCTAAAGTCAAAGAATAAATTTAGCTAATTTTCTTTATTTTTTTTATATAATACAATTCATCAGCATTTTAAGACTATATATATATATATATATATATATAGAGATAGAGATAGAGATAGATAGATATTATATAGTCAAACAATGGATCAAGATTAAAATTTATGTAAAACATAGTAAGTCTGTAAATCTGAGAAGATCAACGTTTTTGTGTGAACACTGAAAGTTTTAATTTTTGTTTCTTTATATCAAGTTTACTTTCAACTCCCTATATTTGAAACCTTTATTATAGAGCTGTTATAACATGTAATGATGGACTGACCACATTTATGGCCAGAAGTCGGGTACAACTGCCATGTCGTAAGGCTGGCAAAGCATCATATGAGTTGAGCCGGGGATCTACCTTTTGGCCTCACTTTGAATACAATGGAGTTTTTAATGTTGGCACTCTGTATTAATATTTGTCCTGTGTCTCTCTTTAGTTGCTGGAGTTGATTGCAAAGTCCCAGCTCACCTCGTTAAGTGGAATCGCCCAAAAGAATTATATGAATATTTTGGAAAAAGTGGTTCAAAAAGGTAATTTTAGTATTACACATGCACCGTGTATTAAAACTGTTTGTTGGTGATGTTGTGTGTTGAATCACAATGGTCCCATAATGTTTGTTAGTATGATTCGCATTCACTGGTGTTCCATCATACACTGCCACCTATATAGAAGGCATTATAGGATCTCTGTACATAAGGCTGCTGTACACATGCACTTTCAACACGGATGATCAAAATTGATCATTTTTGCCAATACAAACCGAAACTGCTTGCCTTTTACTTTTACAATGCGAACAATAATTCTCTAAATCTGTACTGCCTACATCTATCTCTACTGGTGTGCAGAGGTTAATGGGAACCATTTTAATCTTTGTTTGCATATTCGTATTCCAAAACCTCTGGCAGACTAGGAAAAATTCAAGTATTCTTTCACTGTTCTGTAATGTAATGGTGTGACACCCCTTAGCTTTTACCTTTTTCCTTCATATTGGGGGAAAATATACTTTCATTTTTTTTTTTTTTTTTGTAAAGAATGTATAGTTGTGATCCATTTACAGAGACCAATATCGGTACAGGAAACCTGGCAATATGACAGGCTCACTTAAAATCCTGGGAGAGCAGAATATTTGCAGTATTAGGTTCTGAATGCAGAGACCTGCAAGTTGTAATGCTATAAATCTCCTATAAATCCCCGAGTAACTCTGTCTCTCAATCTTGTGTTTAATAATGGAAATCCAGCTCTGATTATTTTTTTTTTTTTTTTTTTTAAATAATGTAAAATACAGATACATCAAAAATAAAAATAAAGTTAAATATGATTTTACAAATGCTACTTTTTGTTTTCAGTTCTGAAGGATCAGCAGAACATCCGCCTGATCAAGGAGCTGCTGCAGACTCTCTACTCGTCATTGTGTACTCTGGTCCAAAGGATGGGCAAATCTGTGCTGGTGGGAAACATTAACTTCTGGGTGTACAGAATGGAAACCATTGTAAACTGGCAGCAACAACTGAACAACATCCAGATCACCACGGTAAGAACAACAAATGATCATCTGCAATACTCATACCAACGTTTTTGGTCCACATAAACTAAATGGTGGAGACCCCCACATCTCCTCGATCCTTTCATATGAACCTGAGAAACTTTGCAGTTTCAGTAAAGAAGTCTTGATCTGATAGGGAGCCACTCCTCCCACCCCTCATTAAAGTTCGAAAGATTAAAAATCTGTTAAGGGCTGAGATGTATTCATTCTATTGAATGTATGAGCCATGATTTAAAATGTATTTTCATATTTCTATTTTTTAAACTGGAACACTATTATTCTTTGGGGTACATTTTAATCATCATACCTCCTGTTTACCAAATGTTCGGTGGTTGGAAAGATATGAGTCTGAGCAGGAAAGCACGCAGCCCCCCAGCTGTTGAACATCAACTCTCATTGTTTGGTTGGGGATAATGGGAGTTGCAGTCCAACGGCTGTAGGTTGCCAAACTCATGAATAAACTGTGAGTGCAGTGTGTATCTTCTCTTCAGTGCTTGCCGGCCTTTGCTGTGTTCTTGTTGTGAACCTCAATTCACATTCCGCAGGGATTAAATTTGTCTCCTTCTATATTTAGCCTGCTGCTAAGGGAATGACTTTGACCGACTTGCCCTTATGTCTTCAACTGAACATCATGCAGAGGTTAACAGATGGGCGCGATATTGCATGTCTTGGTCAGGTGTCATCGGAATTGAGGGTACTCGGTGATGACCGCCTGCTGTGGAAAAAGCTGTGCCAGTATCATTTTACAGAAAGACAGGTAACTTACACACGCTCATCTCTATAGATTTCCCAACACAAAGCATTTATAAACAAACACTGTATTTCTTTAGATTAAAATGACAAATTATAGAATGGAATATGAATATTATATATATATATATTGCGCTTGATCTCCTGTCAGATTACTGTTGATGGGAGTGGGAGAGTGTTGGAGGAGCCCAGTACCCACATTTGATGTCAGGAATGTCGAGCTCTGATCATGAAGTGTTGAAGAGCTTTTTTTATGAAATGACTCATGTTATCCTTAAAGGACCACTATAGGCACCCAGACCACTTCAGCTTAATGAAGTGGTCTGGGTGCCAGGTCCAGCTAGGGTTAACCCATTTTTTTATAAACATAGCAGTTTCAGAGAAACTGCTATGTTTATAAATGGGTTAATCCAGCCCTCAAATCCTCTAGTGGCTGTCTCACTGACAGCCGCTAGAGGGGCTTGCGTGATTCTCACTGAAAATCAGTGAGAGCACGCAAGCGTCCATAGGAAAGCATTGATAATGCTTTCCTATGAGACCGGCTGAATGTGCGCGCAGCTCTTGCCGCGCGTGCGCATTCAGCCGCATGGGAGGAGAGGAGGAGAGCTCCCCGCCCGGCGCTGGAGAAAGGTAAGTTTTAACCCCTTTCCTCTCCCCAGAGCCCGGCGGGTGGGGGCACCCTCAGGGCACTAGTGCCAGGAAAACAAGTGTTTTCCTGGCACTATAGTGGTCCTTTAACTTGAATGTTTAACTTATACTGTGGTTTTTATTAGATTCGGAAACGAATAATATTGTCTGATAAGGGGCAGCTGGACTGGAAAAACATGTATTTTAAGTTGGTGCGGTGTTACCCAAGGAGAGAACAGTATGCCAATACCCTTCAGCTCTGTCGACATTGTCACATCCTGTGCTGGAAGGTGAGTTAACATTGCTAGCTGAGGCCAGCTGACATTCACTGTTCCTTTAACTATAAAAAAATCCATTGTGGGTACCAAAGCCTTTTTTGTTTTTTGTTTTTTAGAACTTTGTAAAAAGTTTTAATGATTACCCATCAGTACCATTCTTTAAGACTTTACAAGAGATAAGATGATGACCACATAAAATAACAGGTCTTCCTAGGTTTATTCACTAAAACATTAATCCTCAGGGATTCATTTTGTCTCCTTATATATTTAAATAGTATATGGCAAATGGCAAAATTCAAGCTGTGACTATATAGCTAGCTGGGTTGGGAAATTGTCCTGTTTATGTTAGAAATAGAGCATCGTTGGAGAGGGTTTCTCTAATGTGTTATTACAAGTACTTGGAAAACTAGGTCAGGTGTGTCCAAGTTGATTTCCCATAACACTCAACTCCTCAACTTTGTAGAACTCTCTAAAGTCCTTTTTTTTTTAGTCCCTTTTTATCAGATTCAACAACCTGCTTCTTGTTTTTTAGGGTACAGAACACCCGTGCACTGCAAATAATCCGGAGAGTTTCCTGGTTTCTCTCTCTCCGCAGGATTTTATCAACTTGTTTAGGTTCTAAACTTGATGGATCTCCTCTTGTGTGGTACTACATTGGATTCCTGTGGATATACTTTTTCTAGGCTGATCTTGTTGATTTTGTAAATCTTGTAAATTTCACTATTGACTTAACTTCTTCAAGATCATGCCATGGTATGATCCTTGAGAAGGTTGGCCATTGATAGAAGCATCTGTTGGTGGAAACTTTCTCGAAGAGCACTTGATGGACAGAAGGCCCTTTTGTGCCAACAATTGAAGGACAAAGCATGTGGAAATAACACAAAATTTGTGGATTTTCTAAAAGTGGATGTTCACCTGGAGTGCAACTTGATTAGTTAATTTCATCATCGATATAGGTTATTTATCGATTTTTAAAGGGACAAAACTTCTCAAGTCTACCTATTCTTTAAGACACCATCTACTCCGGTTGACTTTTTTTTTTTCTTATCTTATACTCCTAAGTACTTTTAACTGTAGACTTTCTCTTTATACCGCACTCATTTCTACCTCTCACTCAGAAAACTATTAATTTTAGTCAAATCTGCCATATCTGTATTTTACTTAGTAGTTTAAGTTACAGAACAAATCACTTGCACAGAAATTTAAATTTTACATCTGCTTACTTAGAACAATTCCTTTCTGTGTGGTACTCCTGTGCAAATATCTGCATCAGTGAAGATGTGGTCCACAACATCTGGAGTGCCAAAGGTTGCCTACCCCTGGGATAAGGTTGACTTTATAAAACCCCAAAAAAGATAATCGTATTAATCAGTGTATATCCTTTTAAAAAAGCACCTAACTAGTGTAAAACACTTCAGTAAAACACCTAACTAGTGTGTATAAAGTGGGTTTTGAAATAACGTGAATTTGTTTTTATTAATACTTTTAAATTTGAAATACTTAAAGGAAACTTTTTTTTTTTTATTATTATTTATATATTTGTCCTTTTACACAATAGTGATGCATGTTTGCTTTTGTTATGGTTTTTAACTCTTGCAATCTGCCTGCATGTTGTATGGATCTATTGAACCATTATATCTGTTTTTCAAGCCTTTAGCGAGGTACTTGGCAGCACACTATAAGTAATGGCTAGAAAGCCATTTTGTCTGGCCTATAACTTAAGGGACAAATGTCATCACATTTTCACTTCTTGTTTAAAAATAACATATGTATATAACCAAGAGGGCTGCACTTGCCTGAACATGCATACATTATAAGGGTACAGCTGGGGCCAGTTTATACAACATACAAGCGCACGCATTCATTCACCAAACGACAATTTCAGAGCTCCCAGAACGTAATAATTTTTTAGGGATTTTATTTGACAGTTTGTCCTCTAAGGCATGCACTTATCAACATTTTATTCTGGACACTGACCCTAATTAATATTATTTTAAATACAATTGTTGTACTGAAGTAAATTGTAAACCATACAGCTTTTGGAATATTTTATCTAAACTGCCTTCAACTTATGGTGTCCCCCCTCCCTTCAAATTTGGGGTATAGTGTACTACGTGGGGCAAAAAAATAAAGATTTCCTAAAATCTATAGAACCAATTGATCACTACCAAAGGGAGGGATTAATCAATTAACATTCCTGTGATAAGTAATTAAAATAGTGGCCCATACATCTATTTTGATCTGTGAACATCCCTCCGTTGGCTTTAACAAGTGTACAGAACTGCAACATGTATGCTTTAGAAAGTGAAAGGTCCCTAGCAAATAGGATCGTAATTTTTATTTTATGTGCAATCTCTTTAAGTTGTAAATATATTGTTTTGCATGTTGTATTTACATTTCCAGAGTGTCTTAATTATTGTTGTTGGAAGCTGGTAATGTCTGTAGTAATTTACAGCACTTTTTGGCACAATGTCATATGTATCTGTTCACAAACAAGCACTTTTTTCTTACATTCTGTATTTGTATATATTGATGTGTGCAAGAATTCGAATGGCTCTGAATAGATTGTTTGTTTGCTTTGAGAACACGGCAAGCTTGTAATCTGCTTAGGTGTGTGATCTATAATTTTTTTTTTTTTTTTTTTTTTTTTTTTTGCCGCTAGTGCTGGAAATGTAATATTTTGATGAGATTGTAAAAGCAAACAAGTGTGTTAAAAAAAATTTTTTTATTTTTTTTTTTTGTTAAAGGGAAACTGTCACTTCTCTGGAATTTATACCATTTGAATAAAACATTTTAAAATGTATAACGTGTTAAAAAAACGTTTATTTTTGTTTATGAGATGCTCCATTTTCTATATAAATTCATATTGAAGATTTAGCAAATTACATTATAATCCAGTTCAGACTAGGCACAGCCAGGGCACACTCTGCAAAGGAAAATGGGAAATAAAAACATTGTTTAATGTCTCCTGTTCTCTACATGTTGTCTCTATGCTGACTGCCAGGTGCAACCAACAGAGCTTATAACAATGATTGACGAGGCACTTGTCAGGGTACCTGAGGCCTCTACCTCTAAGGGAGGTAGAGACTTGGTGGTTTATCCGTCCAGGCGAGCTGTTTCCTCCGTTCCTCGCGGTTCATCCAGTCACTTAAACACCGGCCGCGAGGAATCCACGTCCTTTTCTAGCAGGACGCTCAATACGTGACGTCATGACGCTATCACGAGCGACCTGTCACTCAAGTGTCCGATATCCAATCGGTACTTGTCAGAGGCGTGATTACCATCCAGAGCCAGGGTATTTAAGCTTACTTCTCACTTCAGCTCATTGCCCTGTCGTGGTTCTAGCTTGTCTAGTCACTCAGCGCTCTGGTATTCTTGTTTGCTCTATTGGTTTTGACTCGGCTCGTTGTACTACCCTGCTTCTCTGTTATCCCTTGACCCGGCTTGTCTCTCGCTTATCTGTCTTCTCGTTCCCTCGACCTCGGCTTGTCTCTGACTATTCTCTATTACTCTCGGTACGTTAGTCCGGCCATTCTAAGGCCCGGTATACGTACCTTTCCTCTCTTTGTACTCTGCGTGTTGGATCCCTGTCCCGATCCTGACATTACGACAGGGCCAATGGATCCTGCAGGTACAAACAGTCAGCTTGGTTCTTCGGATCCCAGGTTTGACGCCATGGAGCATAGGATGGATCAGATGGCTTTAGCACTACAGGCACTTTTGTCTCGTGCTAGTAATCCACCTGAGGAGACACGTACTCCTTCTATTTCTCCTGCAGTCTCAGGTCTAGAGGTAGCCACTGTAGGTGCTTCTTCCCGTATTACCCCACCAGTACGTTATGGCGGGTCACCGGAAAAGTGTCGTGGCTTTCTAAACCAGATTAGCATCCATTTCGAATTACAACCCCGCTCTTACCCTACTGATAGAGCGAAGGTTGGATTTATTATCACTCTACTCATTGAAAAAGCTTTGAGATGGGCCAATCCTTTATGGGAGAATGATAACCCACTAGTCTATAATTATAATGCCTTTGTAGCTGCGTTTAGAAGAACTTTTGACCCCCCTGGTAGGAAGGTCAATGCAGCTAGATTACTGTTGCGCCTTAGACAAGACAATCGAACACTTGTGGATTATGCACTAGAGTTCAGGTCCTTGGCGGCAGAAGTTAAGTGGAACGAACAGGCTTATATAGATGTGTTTCTGAATGGGTTATCAGATGTAATCCTTGACGAGGTCGCTACTAGAGAACTCCCTGAAAATTTGGAGGATTTAATTTCTTTTATATCTCGTATTGATGAACGCTTAAGAGAGAGGCTGAACACTCGAGATAGGACCCGTAGACCCTCCTTTAAACTAGCGCCTACTTTTCAAATTTCTGAGTTCGAGGACTTACGTATTCCTGAACCTATGCAGATAGGCAGTACTCATCTCACAGAGAGTGAGAGACAGTACAGGAGAAGGGAGGGCTTATGTATGTATTGTGGAGTCAGGGGTCATTTACGCCTAAACTGTCCCAATCGTTCGGGAAACGCTCGCACCTAAGTTCCTCTAGAGGACAGGCCTTGGGTGTTTCTACTTTGTCCTCTATTCACAACTACAAAGAGCTCAGGCTTCTGTTACCCGTTTCTTTAAAGTGGGAGAAGGGAGTAGTTAAGACTATGGCACTAATCGATTCTGGAGCTGCTGAGAGCTTTATAGATCAGGGTTTTGCTGCCAAGCATGCTATTCCATCCCAGTTAAAGGAGACACCACTGGCCGTTGAGGCCATCGATGGTAGACCGTTACTTGAGCCTGTTATTTTCCATGAGACCATACCGATTAACTTAACTGTTGGCATCCTACATAGAGAAGACATATCCTTACTGCTCATTTCTTCTCCGTCTATTCCCATAGTGCTGGGGTACTCCTGGTTGAGGAGACATAACCCTATTATTAATTGGGAGTCAGGGGAGATAGTTTCGTGGGGACAGAATTGTCAAGAGAAATGCTTGCGGAAAGTCTCACCTCTCGGCTTAACCAATACAGCGGCTAACTCTGATAATCCTACAGAGACACAAATTCCGTCTCAGTATCTAGATTTAAAGGCTGTATTTGACAAAAAGAAAGCCGATACCTTACCCCCACACAGGTCCTTTGATTGCAAAATTAACCTACTCCCTGGTACCATGCCGCCCAGAGGTCATGTATACCCGTTATCTACGAAAGAGAACTCAGTTCTAGAGGAGTATATTCACGAAAATTTAGACAAGGGATTCATTAGAAGGTCCTCCTCCCCTGCCGGGGCTGGATTTTTTTTTGTTAAAAAGAAGGATGGTTCTTTGAGACCTTGTATTGATTATCGAGGCCTAAATAAGATAACCATTAAAAATGCCTACCCAATCCCCTTGATTACCGAACTCTTCGATCGTTTGAAGGGCTCTACAATTTTCACCAAGTTAGACCTCAGAGGGGCATATAACTTGGTGAGAATCCAGCAGGGACATGAGTGGATGACGGCATTCAATACTCGATATGGTCACTATGAATATACTGTTATGCCTTTTGGGTTATGCAATGCACCAGCTGTATTCCAGGATCTGATAAATGAGGTTCTTAGGGAATTTCAGCAAGATTGCGTCATTGTATACCTAGATGATATACTCATTCATTCTAGTGACATTGAGATTCATCACAAGCAAGTCAGGAGGGTTTTGCACAAGCTTCTCCAGCATGGCTTGTACTGCAAGTTGGAGAAATGTAGCTTTGATCAAACCCAGGTAACCTTTCTCGGCTATGTGATCTCGGGGGAGGGATTTAAGATGGATCCGGATAAGCTCCAATCCATTCTAGAGTGGCCTTTACCCAAAGGTCTTAAAGCCGTACAGAGATTTATTGGTTTTTCTAATTATTATAGGCGCTTTATTAAGGGCTATTCTTCCATTATCGCACCTATCACTAACATGACCAAACAGGGGGCTGATACTAAGAATTGGACTACTGAAGCTCTTCTGGCGTTCAAAACTCTCAAGGAGCTTTTCGCTTCCGCTCCAATTTTAGTTCACCCCGACACTTCTCTGCCTTTTCTACTTGAGGTAGACGCATCAGAGACTGGTTTAGGTGCTGTCCTATCTCAAAGGTTGGGTGTTGATAAACCATTACATCCATGTGGATTTTTCTCTAAAAAATTGACCGGTACTGAGAGCAGGTATGACATTGGTGACAGAGAATTACTAGCGGTTATCAAGGCTTTGAAAGAGTGGAGACATTTATTGGAAGGTACTTTACATCCTGTTACCATTCTGACAGACCACAAAAACTTGTCTTATATCGGAGAGGCCAAGCGTCTGTCCTCCAGGCAGGCTCGTTGGTCATTGTTTCTTACCCATTTCAATTACGTTCTGACTTACAGACCTGGGTCAAAGAATTCTAAAGCCGATGCGCTATCTCGCCAATATGAGCCCTCTGCCTCAGTTGAACCACTGTTGTCCTCCATTGTACCCAAATGCAATATTATTGCTAATACCAGTCTCAAAATTCATTCTCCGCTACTTGACCAGATCTTGAAGTCACAACATCTAGCTCCTGGAAACACTCCTGAGGGAAGAAACTTTGTTCCTCCTGAATTTCAACTGGAGCTCTTACAATGCTTTCACGAAAGTAAATTAGCTGGTCATCCTGGTATTCGCAAGACATACTCTCTGATATCCAAGGATTTCTGGTGGTCTTCACTTCGAAAAGATATTGAGGAGTTCGTCGCAGCTTGTGAGACTTGTGCCAAGACTAAACTACCTCATGCATCTCCATGTGGCCTGTTACACCCCTTGGACATTCCTGTGAAACCTTGGTCCTGTTTGTCCATAGACTTTATCGTTGATTTGCCTGCTTCCAAGAGACAGACTGTTATTCTCACGGTGGTGGATAGATTTACTAAGATGGCCCATTTCGTGCCATTACCTAAACTTCCGACTTCTCCTGAATTGGCGGAGATTTTTGCTAGAGAGGTTTTTCGCCTACATGGGATTCCTTCAGAGATTGTTTCTGATAGAGGTTCTCAATTTGTCTCACGTTTCTGGAGATCCTTTTGTTCTCAAATGGGCATCAAATTGAACTTCTCCTCTGCCTATCACCCTCAGTCTAACGGAGCTGCTGAACGTACTAATCAAAAGATCGAACAGTATCTACGTTGCTTTGTTTCCGAACACCAGGACGATTGGGTCGGTCTGATTCCTTGGGCGGAGTTCGCACACAATAACCTTGTTTGCGATTCAACTCGCTCTAGCCCTTTCTTCATGAACTATGGCTTTCATCCTTCGATTTTTCCTTCGGTTCCCTCTTCTCAGGGGATACCGTCGGTTGATGATCATGTCGCCAACCTGAAGAAATTATGGGATCAGACTCGGCAAATTCTATTACATAGTTCCTCGCTGTTCAAGAAACACGCTGACAAGCATAGGAGAGCGGCTCCTGTTTTTGTTCCTGGGGATAGGGTATGGTTGAGTACCAAGAATATTCGCCTAAAAGTTCCATCTATGAAATTTGCTCCTCGCTACATAGGTCCTTACAGGGTTCTCACTCGTATCAATCCGGTTGCGTATCGCCTTGCTCTGCCACCTGCCTTACGCATTCCTAACTCCTTTCATGTCTCCTTGTTGAAACCTCTTATTTGCAACAAATTCTCCTCTAAGGTCTCCTCACCTCGTCCTGTTCAGGTGGAGGGTCGGGAGGAGTACGAGGTCAGCTCCATCATTGACTCCAGAATTTCAAGGGGAAAATTGCAATATCTGGTCAACTGGAGGGGATATGGTCCTGAGGAGAGGAGTTGGGTACCTCAGGAGGACGTTCATGCTTCTCGCCTTCGCAGAGCATTTCACCTCCGCTTCCCATCTCGCCCCGGTTCATTCCGCCCGGTGGGCGTATCTGAGAGGGGGGGTACTGTCAGGGTACCTGAGGCCTCTACCTCTAAGGGAGGTAGAGACTTGGTGGTTTATCCGTCCAGGCGAGCTGTTTCCTCCGTTCCTCGCGGTTCATCCAGTCACTTAAACACCGGCCGCGAGGAATCCACGTCCTTTTCTAGCAGGACGCTCAATACGTGACGTCATGACGCTATCACGAGCGACCTGTCACTCAAGTGTCCGATATCCAATCGGTACTTGTCAGAGGCGTGATTACCATCCAGAGCCAGGGTATTTAAGCTTACTTCTCACTTCAGCTCATTGCCCTGTCGTGGTTCTAGCTTGTCTAGTCACTCAGCGCTCTGGTATTCTTGTTTGCTCTATTGGTTTTGACTCGGCTCGTTGTACTACCCTGCTTCTCTGTTATCCCTTGACCCGGCTTGTCTCTCGCTTATCTGTCTTCTCGTTCCCTCGACCTCGGCTTGTCTCTGACTATTCTCTATTACTCTCGGTACGTTAGTCCGGCCATTCTAAGGCCCGGTATACGTACCTTTCCTCTCTTTGTACTCTGCGTGTTGGATCCCTGTCCCGATCCTGACAGCACTAAGATGGCGACACCCAGTTTCAGAATTAAGAAGTGTGGGGTTCTGCATTTGGTTTCTTTTCACACCTCAAATACATATTTGTTAAATATAGGGATAAGTATACTTAATATCAACAATCCTGGGCAGTGACCGTTCCCCCTTTAATATTAAAGGAACTCTCAAATCTCTACATGACCTTTCCATTCTTGAAAAGAAATGAATGAAACTACTCACCAAACAATGACTCGACTATGTTTCTCACGAAAACTGCCTTTTATAACTGTAAATGCAGTTCACAGCTAAACCATGGATTTAGACCTGGATTTATGTCAGACTAGAAGTGTCAAGGAAAAAGGCACAGTACGAGACTTCTAAAATGCCCATGTAAACTAATAAACGAGAATCCTTTAACATAACTGTCTAGCCTTAACACTGGGAGTTCTAGAACTTTGGTGTATATTGTATTCTGTTGGAATTAAAAATTGGTAATCCCCTTGTTTGTCCATACATGATTGATATCCTGCAATCAAACCACTATTTGGTTATTTTCTAACTGTAAACAAGCAAGTACTACAGCTGAATTGTTGCAAAAGATTTTATTATTATTATTATTATTATATTATTTATAGAGCACCGTCAAATTCCGCAGCGCTTTACAATGGGTGGACGAACAGACATGTAGTTGTAACCAGACAAGTTGGACACACAGGAACAGAGGGGTTGAAGGCCCTGCTCAATGAGCTTACATGCTAGAGGGAGTGGGGTAAAATGACAGAAAAGGTAGTTTTCTATTCAAGTACTGGTTTGTTTGGTTTTTGGAGTAAGGGTAGTTCTGACAGAGTGGCAGATGGATGCAGTGTGCATGTTTCAATGCTGGGGCTTGTCATTATATGAGCTATAATTTTGCACATGTATTTAATAGTCTACTTTTATTGTGCACATTTTTTTAAATGGATCAATGATAGAGGAACTATCTTGATTAAGTCTTTGTTTTTTAGCGCATGCAATTTACTTGTGATTTTAAACATGATGATCTGTATTTTATTTCTATATTTAGCATAAAAGTATATATTTTGATCCTATTATTCTCTACATGGTTGTGAAACGATGGCATACTTCATTTTAGCTGTCTATCTGTGGCATTTTAGTTTGCAAAACACTTGTCTCTTTAATGTGATTGCATTGTTTGACTTTGATTCATATTGCACCTAAGACTCTACATTGATTCATATATTGACCTTCTTAAATGGTTTACCATGAACAATATTACATATTGCAGTAAATAATTTCATGCTGAGATTTGAAGGGCTAGATAAACAGGACATTTATTGGTTTGTCTGGTTCCAGGATTTATCTGATGTCCTACCATGTATACTGTACCACAAGAGTTTCACTGTAAACGAGCGGTCTGATCACTTAATGCACCCACTGTTCCATTGAATAAATGGTAAATACTGTGACATGTGGAACGGAATGTTGTATTACTGTTTTGTAAATTGAAAAGGACCAGATAATTGTTAAGATGCTTTTGATGAGTTATTGTTTTTCCTTTCTCAGAATGCATTCATACTCAATAAAATTATTGATAACCATTGCCTGTTTTGCTGTGGGTGTGTATATAACATATAACTTATTTTTTTTTTTTTTGTCTGGTACAGGGGAGACATTTTTATTGAAATTAGATTGTTGCCAACCTGTGATAATTGAGATTAATTCTCTATTGAGTTGTCAGAAAATCAACAGAGCAGGGAGCCAAGAGGGCCTGATATACTGGAAAAATTCCTATCGATACAAGAGTGCTCAATATCTTTAAACTCACAAAGTGGAATAAAATCAATACACTATTTGTGATTAAAATGTGTCTTAAGTGGCTTCAGAGTTATATTAATTATGACCAGGGCTGGCATCAGAAAAGTTGTGGCCCCTTACAAAGCCACTGGCCAGGGGCATCCAAGTCTCTTCTCCCAGGTATGTGTGCATATACACACACACACGCATCCCCGACACACACAGAAACACTACAAAACGCATTTATTCCTACATACTCAAAATGATTGTTGCCACCTTCCTGTTCCCTTACCTATTGGCTACAGAAGGATGGTTTTGTGGGATCTAGGGAGGAGGGGCAGGCTTCTCTTGCCTTCCATGTCTCTTTGTGCGCTTCAGAAGTGCAAGGGGCAAGCAGTGGTCTCAGAAAATGGGGAACTTTACTGCTGTGTAATATAATTGGGGAGATATTTCTATCGCCTCAACCAGACCCTTGTGCACTCCGCATGTGAGGAATCTGTCTGTACTCCCTTGTGTGATAGCTGCCCTGTACAGGGATATTTATCGAACTGGGCATTCCAAGTGGATTTCAAATTTTAGTATTAAATAGGTAAACGGAAAACACAGACTTCGAGAATTTTCCAGTTTGACTAATGGTGTCGAAGATCTAAATTTCCCTTTGAATTCCTAACAGTTTGCAGTTTAGCAAATAAATACAACTTTCTTTAAATAATGTGGGTGCTTATCGTACAGGTACAAGGTAACTGGGCCACCATTTATTGAAATCAGTCAACATATTCACATAGGCATGTTCTCTGTCGGTAAGTGAGGAGTGTCTGTATATAACAGATAATGAATGATTCATGTAATATAATCCGCTACTTTGTTTTATCATAGAGAGAGGATGAAATTGACATCAGAATAAAAAAGCCTTTTTGTTTTCTTTTGTTATACCCTCCAGTTGTTTTTTTAAACACCAGCTAAATGTTACAATTTGTATAAATGTATCGGAGTTTGGCACAAAACCTCACTGAAGAACAAAGACTTGGAAGCCCACAATTGAGTTGTATTTTTCTAATTTCCTGTGTAATAGGGGTTGCTGTTAGCTGATCACATATTGTATAGTATAGATTTTACAGTTTGACACTCATTTGAGTTTAAACTTTCTTTGAAACGCTACGTGCTATCTTTTTCTTTCTAAAGCTTCAGATTTTTTTTGTATACACAACTCAACACATCTGAGGAATTATATAATGAATATTATAAGTAAAGGGACAGAGACAGGAAAGCAGTGATAATGCTCGTCATTTGCTCTGTGACTCGAATGACGTATCAAAATGTTTCAGATAACCAGAGGGGTTTCTGAACTTTGATATAATATGTGTATCCAAAGAATAATAAAATGTAACGGATATATACTGGGTGAAATAAAGAAATCGTATCATCCTGCCAAACACTTCAGCGTTATCGGTAAATAATTTGAGCAAAGGGGAAAGCCAGACCACTACACCAGTAAGTGTCCTTACTGCCAAGACACCTAACAATATATATGCCCCTTCCTCAAATCCTCATAGATTGTAAACTCATTTGTAAACCGCTGTGGAATATGTTGATGCTTTAGAAATGCTGATAATAATAATAGAAAGAGCTAACCATCCAGAATGCAGGACACATTCACCCTAAAAAACTTTTGTCATTCTACATTGTTGCACTGTAGAATAGTGCTAGTTAATGTAATTTGTGTAGAGCCACTTGGTAGAGCCAATGGGACAGAGGACAGATGTCCAAAGGGGTTAATGTACATAGGAATGTGATAGATGTCTGAAGGTTTACAACTCCTTTGAATTTGTGACTCCAGAGCCCCACTGCAAAGTGTGAAATGTTACCGATGATTTCCTGTAAGTCTAGCTTCAATGTAAATTATTGGCTTTTACCATAAGCCTCTATATCCCCACTTAGATAGTGGGTTCCTTTTTATATGATAACGGCCATTAGCATTCAAGAGAACCCTTGTGTCCCAGTATCATATCCAAAATAAATATTTATAATAACCCAAAGATTAATAATCGTGCCTCATTTTGTGTATATTTAGAATGGGACAAGCGAAGTCTTTGAAACAAGTATAAACATTATTAGCGCAACATAAGCAGTTTGGAAGGAATTGTGATGTCCATTAGATTAGGTCCTAGTAGGGGATGTGACATATCTATGGAATGGAAAAATTGCAACAAATTCATGTGGCAAGCCCAAAAGAGAATCTAAAACCAAAAGTTTCTATTTCGATTGATGTTGGTCTGGAACACAAGGGGCTGGTCACTTATTGTTTCTATAGGTATGCCTTATCTTCACTTCTGGGCCAGGCTTGGAAACCCGAGATGAATCCAGGGGGTATATATACAAGGATATGTAAATGTCTAGTGTACTTGCTTGGGGCCAAAATCTAACTTTGAGTGAGTCACCATCTTTCCCTGCCAGAGACAACCTGGACAGAAAGATACTGTTACTTTTAAAACATAAGTGAGCGAGTAATTAGGACTTCTGTTAAATTCTCATTTTTGTTTTTGTCTTTTATTGGTGTAAATAATTTGTTTGTCATCTATTTTTTGTATGCACTGTTACTATTTTTGTTCATAATAAACATTCCTTTATTCTGCAATTCTGCCTTTGTCTGGTTAAGAATCACGGTACCCGAATAGACAAATTAATTGGTGTTCTGCAATTGCAAAGATATTGTGCTAAATTGTATTTGATGTTTTTTTTTTTACATTTATTTACCTGAGGGACCATTCATAAATTGTCTTGGTGGTGGCAGCGTTAAAATAGTAATATTTATATTATTATAAATAAGTGTGGGTGGTGTTAACGGGGGATTTTTATCGTTATTTCCAGTCTAGTGCAGACAAATAGTGGATTTTAACCCTTTCACCGCCAGAACCAAGTCATGCGCACACTTGGAGTAGGCTGTGCATTCGTGACATTGTTTGCTGGGGTTTATCCAATAATCAGCATCTTTCAGTAAATCAAGGACCAAACCAACAAAACACGGGCCCAAAAATATGAAGTCGGATAAAATCTCCAATTAAGTTGAAATAGATATTTGTTTTCCAATATCCAATGTCAATATCTATAAGTGATCCTTTTATTGCATTGCATTATTTTTTTAATGTACTTTCCATAAATATATATATATATATATATATATATATTTTTAAAGTGTGCATTTCAATCCCCAAACCAAAAAAACATAAATTGATAAAGAAAAATAAATGCGTTCTTTAAAAGAATGTAGAGAGTTAACGGGATCATCCAATTGTTTTTTCATAGATTTATGTATTTTTTTCCAAGTGATTTTTTGTATTGCTTTGTTTTTACTGTAGGTAGGAATTGTCATTGAAACCCAACTTATTTTGTTTGCAGTAAACTATTGTTTTTTGGCTGGATGCCTTATTACTATGGTAACATACTCTATAATCTTAGCCATTTCCTGTTTTTACCACTGTCTAGACTCCATCACTGACAAGCTGTTTGGAAGAACACAACCTGGATAGCATTTGTCTTTTTCTATGGATATGCTTTTTAAATGGGAACAGAAAAAAGGAGATGAAATACCATAAATCCACTGCTAAATATCTATCTATCATATCCATCTATCTTATCTATCATATCCATCTATCTTATATATCATGTATATCTATTTTATCTTATCTATCTATCTATCTATCATATCCATATATCTTATCTATCTATCATATCCATCTATCTTATCTATCTATCATATCCATCTATCTTATATATCTATCATATATATCGTATCTATCTATTTCTATCTTTCTATCATATCTATCTTTCTATCATATCTATCTATCTTATCTATCTATCTCTATTGGGTGTGACTAATGGAATACCATTAATGTAAGATAGACAAAGCCAGATAACATAAAACGTGTCAAACAGACAATGTGTTTAGAATAAGGTGATACTGTACATAGAATTAACTCTGATCTTTATAATAGTTAATCAAGTTGCCAGTGAACGTATCTGTGAAAAGTAATGCTCTAGAGACATTCTGTATTCTCTAGACAGCACATTGAAGTGAATCAAAATTCAAACAGGAACATTTTGACTAAACTATCCAAGATTTTACTATAGCTGAAATGGAGAATGTTTCCAAATGAGCACTGTAACGGATCGACAGGCACCCCGACTGGGTACCTCCGTTGAAGGATGCTCCTAGCGCTTCCTGAGGACTCCAAGCACTGCAGCAGACACCACAACCACCGAACCGGAGAAGCATATGAATGCTGTAAACAGCTGAACAGGAAAAGCATACAATCAGCTTACACTCCTGGCAATCAGCATACAATCCAATTCCCCCAATAACGAGACGACACTTCGTTTTGAGGTCAAGCAGAACTGACTGTACTGGCACATACAGCCTCTTTTATTCACATTCTACAAACATAGTACTGCCCACAGGGTTTTGAAATACAACCAATCAATCCGTACAATACACACAGACACTCCCACACAAAATATAAATAATAATATAGTTATCACAGGCAGAGAAATACAGTTTATGCAACATATTAATAACTTCCAAAATATACATGCCACAAACATAAAAATCACATATTCCAACTCAGCCCACTTTAATTATAAACAGTCAAAATTCAGCCAATTCCATTCAGGGGTTAAAAAGTTAGCTGGAGGTCCCTTTTTCACTGACCGCAAGCACATTTTCATGCCCAAAACAGTTCCAGAGAATCAGGCTGTGGGGTCGGTCTATTTCCCATGTTAAAGTCAGTTCAAACAGACGAACGACAACCATTCGAATTGTCGAACTGTCGAATGAACTGTTGAACGGCGTTCGAACTGTCGAATGCATTGAAGTCTGGAGAAGGTAAAACTTCAGCTGAATGAAAGATGGCCGCCGCCACGTGTTCGTTTGTGCGAACGGCGGCCCCCCCAGCGTTCGGTAATTTTTTTATTTTATTTTTGTCAATCTTTGTTTTATTGAGGCATATTTGGTTTAGGGTACATAATAAAGAAGGGAAGACAATAATAAGTTGTACAAGTTGGGAACATCACATCACAACACGTGTTGTCATAGAGAATCGTCAGCCTCATTTTTTTTTGTTTTATGTGGAGAACAGGTATAGCGCAGCATAACAAATAAAACCATAAACAGCGCCTGTCTAGATGAATTATTAAAGTAAGGAGTCAGTAAGCTCTACGACCCCGTTGGCATGCTGTGGTTGATTAAATCGACAGGTTAAATTTATGTCAAGCTAACTTTCCAGTAAATCAATAACAGGAGTAGTGCGACAGTTATACATGTAGCTTTGAACTGTGCGATGTTATCGTCGGGGTTAAAGTGAAGGACGCAAGTGTAAAACTGGGGAAAAACCTATGAGGATCCGTCCGAAACATGGATCAGTAAGTCTAGTTACAAGCTGGACATGTATGAGATGAAGTTAGTATATTCAGGTTAGCAAGGGGTAAGACAATAAGTATGTTATTAGGTTATCTAAGTCGAGAACAAAGTGTATATCCGTTTGACAGTTACACTAAACATGGCTGAGTGAGGGGTGACGTTAGTCACTGTAGAGCTTTGCTTTAAATTCTAACAGGGTTTATGAGCCTTAATATGAAATTCCCTATAAGTCAAGGTTTAGGCTCATGTTATTAGCGTGGTTGCAAGTGGGTTTAGTGGTTACGATATGTTACTTGCAGGGTATTATAGCGTGGTCAGGTAGTGAGCTTATTACATGAGTAGCGGTCTGTGGTGGTATACGGTGGTGTATCACCCCTAACCAAGGGGGGCATCTGGGGGGGTGGGGAGTGTTAGCGTGCTGGTACCTTTCGCAGGCCTATAGCCTTATCTCAACCTGTGCTTGTCATGGCTGGAGTTATGTACTTAAACTTTACATTTAGGAGTGAAACACAAACAAAACTAGAAAAAAGAGAAAAAAACAGGAGAGAAACACAGGACGATTAGTCCCAAAAGTCCAGTGGCCTTTGTGCTGGTGAAGGGAATATGCGGGAGGGTTAAGAAATGCCCTATGCCCAGCAATGTCGGCCGAGTAACATGGGTCCCTGTGAGTCCTCCGGTTGCTGTAGTCAAGTGTGGGGGCTCGACGTTGTCCTATCGCGTGGGACGAACGGCCTGCTGGTGGCTGGGTCCCCTAACTAGTGCTGTGGTTCCGGTGGTGGAGTGGTAGGTAAGTCTGTAAGTCTGGTAGGCCAAGAATTTTCAGGAGTGCTGGTGCCTCTTCGCCCGATGTTATCGTGTGAGTGAGTTCATTGTGGGGGATTAGCAGGGATCTTCGTGGACCCCATCTGTAGGGCACTCCTAGGTTGCGTAGATGGCTTGTTAAGTGTGATAGTGTCTTCCGCCACTGTAGCGTGGCCCTGGTAAGATCTTGGTAGAACGACAGCTGGGACGTTTCAAAGGTCAGGTCAGAGTTTTTCCTCTGGTTGCCGCCAGGAGTTGTGCTTTATCGTGGGTGGAGGCACATCGTAATATGACATCTCTGGTGGGCATGTTAGGCATCCTGGTTGAGGTTGGGAGCCTGTATACGCCGTCCAGCCCAAATTTACGATTAACTGCCGGTGGCAAGATGGTGGTTAAGAGTCTACGGACGTAGTGCGGCAGTTCGGCGGCCTGGATCTCTGTAGGTATGCCCCTTATTTTCACGTGATTTCGCCTGGCTCGGTCCTCCAGGGTGGACATTTGTAGCGTTAAGCTGTGTTGTGTGGTTTGCAGTTGATGCACGGCATCTTGAATGGTCGCCATGCCGGCTTTGAGGTGCGTGATGTCTTGCTCCGTGGTTTGGACGCGCTCTTTGACATTGTGCATGTCGGTTTTCAGGCGTCCCACATCAACAGCTAGTGTTTTTTGTATGTCTTTGACCCAGTTTTGTAGGTCCTGTTTAGTGGCAAAGTCAGAGTCTCCCATTGCTGCGGTCTTTGCCGGCATTGTGAGTGCTGTGTCAGTTTGGGTTGATGAGTGAGCCGGTGAGAAGGAAGGTGTGTGGACCATGGTGGCGGCTTTGGGCAGTGCTGGCCTCTGGAGTAAGGTTCCGATGTCCTGTGCCATACCTGGGCCCATGTGTGCCTTCTGTGAGCGTTTCCCCATGGGTTCGGGGGTCTCCGGCCTGTATGGTTCGAAGTCGCTTTCTGGATCGGAATCACCCTGCAGGTATGTCCCGCCGAGTAGCTGCTCGAGGCCGTGCAGGCTTGGCGCGTGGTAGGCCTTAGGCCTGCGTTTTGCACTCCCGGACTTCGGAGTGTACCGGAAAGGCATCTGCCGGTTCGGTATGTGGGCCTGGACACTGTTCCGACGTGCTCCGGTTCGGATGGCAGGTAGGTTCTGAGATTTCGGCGGATTTTGGGTTACAAGGTGGGAGCCCGCGAGAATGGCGTCCGCTCCGTTTCAGGTCCCGGCCCCGCCCCCTCGGTAATTTACCTACAGCAGGCTCCCAGCCTGGGAGGTAAATTGCCTGCACACTTCCACTTCTGGGTGGTCCGCCTGTGTGGTACTTGGTTCAGTAAGCCCCATTTACTGAACCAAGTGGGAGAAAGCCAGAAACACAGTATATTAACAGTCTGGGGACACTGGGGACACCGTCTTAAAGGGGCATTGTTCCCAAAAGTCACAGTATGTCCCCAGATGGTTCTTAAAGAGCCAGCAGCAGCATAATAAAATACAATATGCCCAAATACTGTATTTAAAGGGCCAAATCTACCAGGGGCCATAGTCAGCAGGCAGGCAAACAGGCTTCTCAAATGCCCAGTGGCGATGTTGGTTTCGCCACAAGCACTTTTTGACAAAACTTTGATATGTCGTGGGCGGTTTAGGCAACAAACCCAATAGAGAATGGCACAATGTTAAGGAGAAACAATAGGCCCAGCAACAAAGTGTTAAGATGAATTTTGTTTTTCAACAACAGATGTTTGTACACAGATAGGGTGTGTAGACCAGGAAGATCATAAATAGAAATAGGGCTGCCATTAGGGAGGTAGAGGCAGTATTCCCATACAGGGCCAGTGGGGTCCACTTTTGGAGATAGAAATATATACTCAACTGTACTGCACTGATTTTCTTCAATGGAGTGGACCTCTTAACAGAGACCTCTGCTGGCTTCCCTACCACTTCTGTGGCAGTGATGAGATGATGTGATGCCAGATCACATTTTCCAAGTACACAGGATGTCACATGGAAGGGCAAGATGAGCTTGTATCCTATACAAGCCACCTACTGGTCCTGGGAAGCCACTTTCCTTCAGCTTGTAAGTAGGAAAACAGGAGGGTGGCTAAAATGGTATAAAGTAAGTCTGATGAAGTACTGTCCCGGAATAATTTCATGCATCCTACATGGCCACCCTTCTTTGCATGAAAGGGACAGTTCACCAAACCTCTCAGAACTAAAGAGGTATGTCTAAGTCCCAAGTATACTGCTGTGTATCCTGGACTGCTGGTGTCCATGCCACATCAGATCCATGTTTGGTTCTTTATTTAACATGTGTGAAGAGACGGTCTGGTCCTGCACTCGGTGTTCCAGTCAGCCTCATTTCTAAAGTTCCAACGTTCTGCTGTCACTGGCCGGTGCACACTTTGCTGGGAAACAGAAACCACTGAGACGTCGACCATACAACAGGTGCTGGGGGTGGACAGTATTTATAATGAATTTCCATAACCCACAGCAAATGCATCCCCAGAACCAGGACACCAGTGTGCAGGGCCAGTGACTAGGGAGCAAAGTCAGGATGGCATGAACCTAAAATCAGGAACATCCAGCCAAAATTCTGACTGCTTGGAGGCCCTCATTTCTCAGAGTACATATCTGTAGCCTTGCGTGTGATGAGAAGATATAAAGTATGCATTTCAAAGTGTGAGCGTTGGTTTCTGACAGTGTGTATCAGGGTGTGTCTGCTGGAATATATGTCTCTGTATATGTCTGTGTGGGCACACGTGTCTAGGAGACAGTGACTTAATGCATTTCATTTGAGTAGCACTTTTTTTTTTTTTTTTTTTTAATTCATTAGTTCTAACTAATAAAAATGTTTACAGTCTATTTTCAAGATGATACTTCATGTAGGACACTGAAGAAGTTTAAATCATGCGTTTTATTTAGCTCCTAAAGTCCCTAGCTGGCTAACATTTATCATGTAGTGAAACATTTCTCACAATCAGAATTATTTTACCCTTGTAATATCTGCCAAGACGCGAGGAAAAACATTCCAAATATCTGTTCACATGTCTAGTGTTGGATTAGCTAACTCAGAAATTGTCTTGGGGAATTCAAGGATTTTTAGAGCAAATTAGTTAAGAGTTGCATAATATAGACATTTTTTTCCAAAGAACAGATGTCTGGTAGGTGTTCATTGGTTACGATATACAATACAAAACAAGAAAGAAAATAAAATAAAAAACCCTCAGAATTAAGAAATTCGTGACCTTACTATTTTTTTTACAAATAAAATGTTCTTGAAGTAAAAACATGGTAATATGTGAGGCATTTGATAAGTATATCAGTAACTATATTTATTTATTTTTTTTAATTATATTTTTATGAAGTACAAACAGGAATTTTGCTACAACGGTGTGTACATAGATTCAGGTTACATTTGAGAAGTTAAGTACAAAATCTTTTGTCATATCTGCATTTTTTTTTTACATTTCAGAGTTTACATCACAGGGTTTACATTACATTACTTGTGTGCTTTCCCATGCATAGTACATAGAGGACCTTACTTGTCACCTTTCAGCCTAGCATGACCGCGTTTGTAGCTTACCAGGTCACATCTCCCCTTAGTTTAGGTCAAGTGATGTATATATCAACCCAGACGACATCGGTCTCTTATTATTGAGTGCTTTAACTTACTATTTTTATCGTCTGTGGTATGGACATTATATACTTATCGGAGATATTAACATTGCATATTTGTATCCTGTGTATTGCCATCTTTCCGTCTGTACTGATTTTATATTTCTTTTAACGGGAGGGTGTTAATATCTAGGTAACATACGGGAATAGGGGGAGGGGGGGGGGGGTAGGGAGAGAACAGAGGTTCCCGGTATTGGTTCCTTGAGTTATTTACTTATTTTCAGCATATTTTAACCAATATTTGTCTCATGTCTCTGAGTGTCTATTAGCATCCCACATATCCCATGCGTCCATCCAAAATTTCCGTGGTGTCCTACGCGCTCGGACAGTGTATTCATATAATCTAATATCGTTTATATGTGAGATTATCATGTCTAATGGTGGAAGGTCTATTTTTAGCCACGCTCTGGCTACCGCTGCTATTACTGCCATGGTTATGTGGAAAAAAAGGTATTTATGGGATTTTAAGAGGTCTTGCGGCAGATGTTGTAAAAGATATATCTCTGGCTTGAGTTCCACATCTATCTTCCCTATTCGCTGCACAAGGGACTGAACGTCTCTCCATAATTTTGCTACGACAGGACATGACCACCAAATGTGTATGACGTCACCTATGCCATGTCCACATCGCCAGCATTCTCCTGTTTGTTTTGGGTCAATATGTCTCAATCTGGTGGGTACCATATGCCATCTGTAGAGCATTTTTCTCGACATTTCTATCTGGGATGTGGATAAGGTTAAGTGTCTATGTGCCATAAAGCTTTTCTGCCAGTTTTCTTCAGGTATTTGTCTCCCTATATCCTGTTCCCATTTTTTGATAAAAGTTAAGTCTCGTATCTTTGTTGCAGGTAAATAGCTATGGTACACTTTGGAGAAGATGCCGGATGTGTTTTTAGTGGCGGTGCATAAAGCAGCTAAGTCGGTCAGTGTTTGTTTGCTGTCAGTAGAGAGTTGTGCTTCATTGTGTTTCTGTAGCCACGATATTATCTGTCTGTGCGCGAACTCTGCCGTTGTTGGCAACTTATACTTTTCTTTCAGTACTGTAAAGGTTATATATCTGTCCTTATCTCTAAGTTGGTATAAATGTGTTAGACCAGTATCTGCCCATTTTTTAATGTTTAGTTGTGGAATTAAGATCTCAAAGGAATTTAGAAGCATTGCTGGGAGCACTGCGGTCTCGATATTTAGATATTTTTTGTATTTATCCCATTCTTTTAGCGTCAACGCTGTTGTGGGTAGAATGGTGGGAAATGTTTTCCTGTACTTTTTACTTATGCCTGCCAGTGTTGTAATTTCATAGCCTCCTGTGTGCGCCGCTTCCAGGTGCACCCACGCTGGGGGTGTAGAATAGGAGTGAAAAGCTGCCACTATTGTGCTCACTTTTGCTGCTTTATAATATAGGCTTAAGTTTGGGAGACCCATGCCTCCCTTTTTGTGTGTTAAATAGAGCGTGCTTGCAGCAACCCTGGGTCTTTTCTTAGCCCATATGAAGGTGTTAATTGTGTTTTGTGCTTCTTTAATGTACGCAATAGGTAGGTGTATGGGCAAGGTGCGAAATAAATATTGAAGTTTGGGAAGTATCATCATTTTTGTGGCTGCTACTCTCCCAGTCCACGAGATATATTTGTTTTCCCAGCTCCTCAGTTGTGTTTTTATAGAGTGGAGAAGTGTAGTATAGTTGGCTTTAAGCAGTTTATGTGCGTAAGTTGTGAATTTTATGCCCAGGAATGTGAGATGGTCTTGTCTCCATTCAAAGGCGGTGGTTCTTTGTAAGATTTTGGTGGTTGCAGGCGGTGTAAAGAGGCTCATTGCTTGTGTTTTGGTCTCGTTCAGTTTGTAATATGAGCAGGCGCTGTATGTCTTCAGTAATGTGTTGAAGGCGGGGATGGAGATTTGTGAGTTAGTTAATGACAGCATTACGTCGTCAGCATATGCCGTAATCTTGTATTCCCTCCCCCCTTTTTCTATGCCAGTAATTTGTCTGTCGTCTCTGATAGCCTGTAGCAGTGGCTCTAAGGCTAGAATGTAAAGAAGTGGTGACAGCGGGCATCCCTGTCGAGTTCCGTTAGTTATATAGAAGAGCTCTGACATGAAACCTCCATTTGTGACCCTAGCCGAGGGTTTAGAGTATAGTGCATCAATTAACTTTTGGAATTGTTGTGGGAAGTTAAATTTCTGCAACGTTTCTCGTAGGAATCCCCAGTGTAACCTGTCAAACGCTTTTTCCGCGTCCAGCGACAGGAACACACTGGGTTCCCCCTGTTGATGTTTAGGGTATAGTAAATTATATAGTTTTCTTGTACCTTCAGCTCCTTGTCTACCCTTCACGAACCCCACTTGGTCATGTTTTATGATCATGGGCATCATATCTGCGAGTATTGTGGCAAATAACTTGGCCAATATTTTAGTGTCCGTATTCAGAAGGGATATGGGCCGTAAATTTTGGGGCTTGTTAGGTGGTTTACCTGGTTTGGGCAATGTGACTATATGTGCTGTCAGCATGTCCGGAGGCATAGTACCTGTGGACATTATACGGTTAAATGTATCTACCAAGTGTGGTCCTATAACTTGGCCAAATTTTTTATAATAAGAATTAGTAAGAGGTGATTTTCCCGGCGGTAACGACTTTATCACCTGTAGAACTTCGTGCAAAGTAACGGGTGTTCCCAATTTTCTGCTTTGGTCTTCGGTTAATGTAGGCAGGGAAATTTTGGACAAAAAGCTGTGTATCTCTTGCGTGGATGGTTGGTGCGTCTTAGGGTCTTGTCTTATGTTATATAATGTTTCATAAAATTTTACCAATTCAGCTAGTATTCCTCTCGGATCATGTATTTTCCCTCCCGTGTGGTTGTGTAAGTATGGGATTTTCGATTGGGCTTGTTTCTGTCTTAAAAGCGATGCCAGAGCTTTTCCGGCCCTATTGCCCTGTGTGTAAGTGCGTATTTTCAAGTTCTGAAGCATATGTGCTGTTTCTTGTATAAGTATCTCATTTATTTGTTTTGTGATTAAGGCTATGTCTTTCGCTATGGTAGCTGTGGGGGTGGAGCATTGAGCTAATTGTAAATCTCTTAGCCTTTTCAAGAGAGTGTGATATTTTTGTTCCTTAGATTTTTTTAAGAAAGCCGCTCTGCTAATAAACATCCCTCGAACCACCGCCTTGTGGGCTTGCCAAATAGTTGTAAGTTCTAACTCAGGCAGTGTGTTGTTGTGAAAATATTCTTTAATGCCCTGACTCATTTGGGAGCAATATTCCTCCTGCATGAGAAGGGCATCGTTTAAGCGCCATGGGGGTTTCCCCTTATGATCAAACTTTGTCTGCAGCATTGCTGTAACCGGGGCATGGTCAGACCATACAATATCCCCAATCTCGCTAGTCTTAGCCCTTGATAAAATGTCAGCAGTGACCAAAATCATATCTATTCTGGAGTGGGTTTTATGAATATGGGAGAAATATGAGTACCCCTTTTCATTTGGATGGTGAATCCTCCATAGGTCGTATAGGTTATGTTCCAGAATTACTTTATTTAATGATTTACATTGTTGTGTGAGGAGTTTTGTCCTGGGAGCGTCTGGAGAAAGCGACGTGTCTGCAACTGGGTGTAGGACATGATTCATGTCCCCACATAGTATAATGGATGATTTTTGCATGGGTGGAATTTTATTGAGGACTTTAAGCAGAAAGTTCCTCTGGTTTGTATTCGGGCTGTATATTCCCACCAGCGTGTAGTTAACAGTGTTGATAGTGCAGTAAATAATGAGATAGCGACCTTGTGTGTCTTTTCTGAGTTGCAGCAGTTCAAACGTGAGGGACTTATGAAAAAGAAAAGACACTCCCCTGGATTTAGAGGAACGGGTCGCGTGAAATTGGGTCGGAAAGTCTCTGATACCAAATTCTGGGACTTTATTATGTTTAAAGTGTGTCTCTTGTACGCACATAATATCTATATGGTTTCTTTTTAGCTCTTCTAAGAGGACTCTGCGTTTATGTGGGGTGTTGAGACCCATTACATTATGAGATTTTATTGTCACATTCATTTGTGAAGGGTAGAGTATTGCTTACGGGTAGTATAACTTGCCCTAATGTAGGCTTCGTCTGTCTTATAAGTGTTTTACTTCGTGTAGTTACAACCGACAAAAAGTTCAAGCGTTGTATTTGTAGACTTGCGGCATATAGTGAGTAATCTTTTGTGATATCGTGTTTACCGGGATGATGGAGGGGGTAGGAGAGAACCAGGTGGACGGGTGGGGTATAACTTGGATATTTACAACTTACCCCAGATGGGGTCATGACGCCTGTTTGCGGAGCCATGGGGGGTAGATATCAAGATAACTGTTAGGGTGGCTAACGGCCTTAACATTTTATTTCACTGGTGTAGGACCTAGTCTTGCGCGTGGTGACCCATATACGTCATAGTATGAACCTTAGGAGGAAATTCCTGTATTTGCTGAAATGTTAATCTAAGAGAGAACCATATACTAAGGAAAACAAAGAAAACCAAAAGAGGAAAGAAAAAAAAACAAAAAGAAAAACATCAAGCTACAGCAAATGATAATACATTCTCATTGCGAACTTCTTGGGGTCATTTATAATAGTTGTATCTATCTGTATTCATCTATGTTGTGCCATTCAGGTACTCCACAAGTTAACCCAGTATACATTCTGTTCAGTTAGGTGCTAGTGGGAGGCATGATATGTATGGTGGAATGTAAGGTATCTTGATACATTCGAATATTATCCTGCCCTTAATTAGTCAGTCTCCTAGCCACTAGTTCTATTTACGTATTGGACCATTTAACCCCTTAAGGACAGACGACGGGTATATTCCGTCATGATTCCCTTTTATTCCAGAAGTTGTGTCATTAAGGGGTTAAATCAGTCCTTGAGAATTTTGTGTAGAGTTGTTATTTTCCCTTTGGGGGTTGGGGGCTTTTGTCTTGTATATGATTTATAGCCCAGAAACAGCTCATCTATGGCTCATCACATTACCCTCCCCCACATGGTTATATACACAAAAGGGGACATGAGAACCCGGACCAGCCCCTCATTTCTATACACCCGTATATACGATACCTGAACCTTTAAGCAGGTATTAAATTAGCTCAAATGTCCCATTGTCCTCATTTCTTTTCTCTCGTTTTGTTTATGTTTTTTCCTTTCTTCCTTGTTTCTTTCTACATTCTCTTCCGAGGTGTAGGTGTAGGGCGAGGAGGGTTAGCAATTTATTCGCTGTCTGAAGTTGCCTGCATATCTATAATGGCTTTAGTGTCTCTTATTTTTTTATTTTTTGCCTTTTGTAGCTGATGGTGCTCCTTGTCCTCTTCTGGCTTTAATTGTAACAAGTCCTGTGCGTCTATGGGTTTCTCCAGAGGTTTAAGGCATATCAGATGCCTGTATAATTTATGGTCAGTTATTAGACGGGTCACCATCTTCATTGTTTAATGTTCTTGATCTTTGCGTTTCGTAGGTATTGTATTCCATTCCACTGGGATTCGACGAGTAGATGTCCCCGATTTCTCTGCTTCTTTGCTTGTTATACCCCAGGTTTGCAGTAGCCGCGCTCCGTCTTCTGGTGAGGTAATCGTGTGAAATTTTCCCTCTCGGGAGATAACCATTTTTGTCGGGAACCCCCATCGAAATCTCATACCATTTGATCGTAGGCTGTCTGCAATGTGGGAGAGCTCTCTTCGTTTCTTCAATGTGGAAGCAGACAAATCCGTAAATATTTTTACTGTTGGGTAGTCTGGGTGCGGTGCATCTCTATTTCTACTGGCACGTAGTATGAGCTCTTTTATGTGAAAATAGTGCACTCGTGTGAGTACATCTCTCGGCACGGTATCGGGTAGGTGCCTGGGTTTGGGGATCCTGTGTGCTCGGTCCAGGAGTAACATGTCACCCGGGACATCGGGTGCGTAGGCCCTTACTAGGCCTCTGATAAATACCTGCAGATCCTCCGGTCCAACAGATTCGGGAACTCCCCGCAGCCGCAGGTTGTTCCTTCTGGACCGATCCTCAAGGTCTGCCATTTTCATCTCTGTCATAGTAAGTTTTTTCTCCAGATGTTCCACATGGCTTGCTAGGTCGTTGTGAGCCGTGGTAAACTCCTCCATTTTGGATTCAACGTGTGTCGTCCGTTTGCTGACCTCCTGTACATCCCTTCGCAGGGAGTCCATGGAGTGTTGCCACGACATGATTAATTTCTGTGACATGTTGTCTAGCGCTTCTTGTATATAGCTTCTGGTGAGCTGTTCTGGTGCTGGAGGCCCACCTGCGTCCGGTTGTACGCCTCGAGGCGTTGGGCTGGCGTCGCCATCTTGTGAAGGCCTCAGTTGTTCCGCGGTCTCCGTTTGATGCTTGCCGCCGAAGAAATTAATTTTTTCACTCTTTACAGAGCCTCTCTTAGTTTTGGTTTGCGCCATATCGTTTTTCAATTTGTAGGTCCTAAGTATCCGAAATATAATATATTGTCGGCCTTGGGAGCCAGAGCTCGAGATCAAGCGACCATTAAGCTCGGCGGTTAGCCACGCCCCCCAACTATATTTATTTTAATACGTAAGGTAACACAACTGGGAATGTAGAGGCCCCAGGGAGTGAAACCCTCAAATAGGGAACATATGTCCTAAATATGTAAAGTGGATGCCAAATTTAATAAATGTTCATGGGCATGTCCTTCACTTCTCTTCATCCAAAACTCAAAGAATGTTATGTATAAATTAGTTTGTTTTACTCAAAACAGTAGTCCATAGTTGGGGGTAGATTAGCAGCTTTCATAGAACCACCAACAGTCTATGTCTGTGATCTTGACACTATCACCAATTTAGCGAGGCAAATGCCTGTGCACATAGCTCGATGTGAGAGTGCCAACCTTGGTCGCCACCAAAACCTAATGATCTACATGGACAGCATTAATTTCCACTAGACAAATATTTCCCCCCAAAGAGTGTAGCAGGAGATTTCGTAGAATGTAAGACAAAAATAAGTAAAAACCTGGGGTCGATCATTTGTGCTGGTGCATCGGGGAGACATCAGAGGAGTTAGAACACGATAGGTGTGTGTGTGTGTGTGTGCTGCTCTAACTATGTATCTAGATGTTTAAACACATTTCAAATGTTTGTTTCATCATACATCTGTATAAAAACTAAATATGACTTATTTTTAATTTAAAATGTTTGCATCTTCTTTAATGCTATGGGGTCTGTGTCCAAAATGCTTTGAATGATTAGTTTTTCTTTCTTCTGTAAAGTAGACATGCCACCCATGAAGGGTTCTACCGATGGCCATGAAAATGGAAAGCTATGTTAAATGGAAAAATCCATCAGAAACCGCTTCTCATACACAAAATGTGGACATGAATCCATGGTCTGATGGAATTCATGTGTTAATATACTTTAAAAAGAAAAGAAATTGCCAGACGAGTTCATTTAGGAATTTAGACGAGAACACAATTTGGACATAAGCTTTTTGAGCACGGTTGATTACAATGAGAAATTCAGCAAAGAGCACAAATGAAATACAAAGGAATGGTGCCCAGACAATCAATGTTCAGCTACTATTGCAGCAATTCCTTGTAGACATTTTTAAGACATTTCTGCAATCAATTCACAAATAATTATTTTTGAAGTATCAACATTTTCCAGATGAGTGAAAGATACATAACCATAATAAACAATCATATATGTAATATAATAGAACAATTGGAATTTATGAGCAAAAAGGTAATGAATGGTCTGCTAGATCAACGTACATTATAGGGTATTGGTAATTATACAGAACATAAGGTTAAAGAACATACTTACCATAGTGAAGATTAGGATCCCCACTTGAGTGGGCATTTACTAAGGATTTAAACCCTTATGGGGTGAACTAGGACAGAAGGCTGGGCATGTCTTGGCTCTCTGTAAAGAAGCTAATCACTTGGAGGAATAAAAGAAAACCTATGAGACTAGGCATCTCCAGGTCCTAATCAGGCATTACCGTGCACCCAACAGAATACCCAGTGGATTAAGAGGGGAGGCCATACTACCCTGGTATTCTTGGCATACAATTAACCCAATGTGTTTTTTTTTTTAACCCCTTAAGGACACATGACATGTGTGACATGTCATGATTCCCTTTTATTCCAGAAGTTTGGTCCTTAAGGGGTTAAAGAATTTGCATTAGAGTCATTCAGTTCTTGCAGACCCCAGCATGGATTAATTATTTTTTTATTCTCAGCGCACAGAGGAGATACAAGTGTAGCACGCTGCTCTCCATTGCCACACTGACAGAGTCCTAGTAAAAACATGTCCCTGGTCTCACTAGGTGTATTATTTCAGCTCGTAAAATTGCAACACCAATGCGTAAATGGCTTCAAGGTTTCCTGTGAAGTGTTTGCACTCTGGTCATATATCGTTTTACTAACTGGGGTCCCAAAGTTACACCAGTGAGGGAATTCCATTTGGGTGCAACTCTTACTCTGCCTATGGTGAAGTGTGACTAGTCACACGGAACCTGTTGGGGTTTTGCTTGATACATTTCTTTGCCCCTTTCCCTTAATGGCATACGTTAACCTTTCAAAATATATTTGTGTCTTCTCGCTTAATTTGATCCTTGAGAGTTACTTTGTTTGAGTAACTCGCACCTGACATGGTGCCCTGGATAAGTGCTCACAGAAGGAAGCTTATTGTAAAGGATACATTTCGGCAAGATTACTTCTAGCTTTCCTTTTACTGGAGGCTTTCTGCTTTGAAGTGTTTGAGGATCCTTTAAAAGTAATGATTACAACTTTGCAAAAAAAAAAGAAAAAAAAAAAAAGGATTTGGCTCTAGTTTCTTACATTTGAGCCAGTTTCATGTCAACTCTTTGACTTAACGGAGACTGTAAAGGAAGGTATGCTTTGTTTATGGAGCTGAAAATTTGATTAAGCCTTGTGGATGTCTGTACTTGGTTTTTCAAAATGGGTTGCATTTTTTCATGACAAATCACTGCACACAGCCAGATTCACAAAACTGAACCAGTCTATATATAAATGGACAGCAGCAAGAGTATGGCTGTGATTGGTTTATAGAGCAATTACACTTATCCTAAGTGATCAATGCTCTTAGAAATCCATTCCCTTTCATATAAGGTGTTACTTATCAGTAGGTGTTTATGGGGTAAAATCAGACCCCGTAAGTCTTACTAAGATGTTTTCTGAATAGTGGAGAAACTTCCTGACTAGGGGTCTGCTAAAGGCTGCAGTCTGCTTGTCAAACCTATCAAACCCCCAAAAAACTTTTGGAAAATCATATATAGCATACAAACCCCTGCAATCCACTCCCAATCCTCCACTGTCAAAATGGATAACCAAACACTGCAACACCCCCTAGATGTAGCAAATGCCTTTAATAATTATTTTGTTGGATTTTCAGACCACAAATAAAGATCAGGCCCTGCCAAATCTCCAAAATCCTCATATAGAGAATTTCCATTTTAGACCTGTGCCTGTTAGTGTCGTTAATAAACATCTTAATAATTTAAAAATGAAAAACCAGTGTGGACCAGATCAAATCCCAGCAATGTTGCTGAAGCTCAGTGTGCCAGCAATTGCTAAACCTGTCACTACCCTTATCAATGAATCCCTGCTGTCAGGATACATACCAAAACTTTGGAAAACTGCAAACGTTGTACTTATCCATAAAAGTGATGACAATACTTTGGTATCTAACTATCGCCCGATATCATTGCTCCCTGTATTGTCAAAAATCTTGGAAAAATGCATCCACACGCAACTATGTGAATATTATCAACAATCAAATTACCTCACCCCTGATCAATCAGGCTTTTGTCCAAATCACTCAACTTCGACTGCCCTCTTAAAAGTTTGCAATGACATCCAAGTTGGCATGGAACAAGGAGACTTAACTGAAGCTATTTTCCTTGATTTTGCCATCACTGGAATCCAGACGCACTCTTCATCTTTCCAGCCTTGTGCAAACGAGCATTTCTGGGAAGCTCCCACTCTACCTAAGTAGAATGCTCTCACTAGCTGCTCCTACCTCCTATAACCTCCGATCCAGTACTAGCATGATATTTAGCATACTGCAATACAAAAACAAAGTGGCTCGATCCTCCTTTTCCTACAGAGCACCGCAATTATGGAATAATCTCAGGAACACTGTCAAATCTTTATTCAATCTAAAATCTTTGTAGATATCTATGGCAATATACCTCAGCACAGAATGCACCTGTCATGGTTGAATATATTTATTATATTATATATATATTAATATATTATTATTATTATTTAGCTAATTGATCTGTCTAAAGCAGTGGAGATGGGGGAGGTGCTTGGCAGACCCCAGCTTAGAAATATATATATTGAACTTTTGTAATATTGTACCAATGCAATGTTTTGTGGACCCAGGACATATCTGAAAACAAGAGAAACCTCAATGTATCCATCCCTGTAAACTATTTTATAAATAAAGAATATAACTGCAACCATATATTTAGGACATATGCCTAAAGGGTCACCTATAATCTGAATCTAATCCTATAAACGTTAGCAGTAGACAAACATTGCAAAGAGCACAAGCTATTAAACGCATATCTGAATAACAATTCGGGATCTTCACAAACTACTTCACAGAGAAAAGCAAGGAGACTATTTACTGATA
The DNA here is from genome assembly GCF_036172605.1 of Pelobates fuscus. NCBI lineage: Eukaryota > Metazoa > Chordata > Amphibia > Anura > Pelobatidae > Pelobates > Pelobates fuscus. The sequence continues at coordinate 37,181,440 of NC_086320.1, forward strand.
AATGCAAACCTCATTTCAAGTGTATCCCAATTAATTTCTCTTTGACAGTTCTCTCTACAACATTCTGTACTAGAGAACAATCTCACAGCCTTTCATGGCCTGCTGAAAATTTATACAAGAACATTCAGGTCATGGAACTTACAAATTAATCGTATTTGATCTTAAAAGTTGTGTAGTTGCATTTTACAAAACAAAATAATTTGTTTATTTTTCAAAACGTATTAAATTGGGTCATACAAAATTCACAAATGTTGAGGTTTCATGTTTAATTTTATCCAAAGTAGTAGGAATGGTGGAGGCTGGTGAAAAAAGGTATTTTTTTTTGTTTCTGTACCATGTTAATGATATTTTCCATGGCTTGCGAATGCAGTTCAGCTGAGTAAAAAACACCTTTCAGAATGAATCAATTATGCACATCGGAAACTGCAGCAAACAAAACCTTGTTTGATCTCCTCATAGACTATTGTAAATTCCATAAAAGAATCCTACGTCAAACACGGCCGAATGCTTTTGAGAAGTCTGCCATTGTGTACACTGTACCCCATCCAACCTCGTGGTTCATACTGATGAAATCATCCAGGTTCATAGATGCTTCTGAAAAGAAGACAGACATCATGCATTATAACTTTCATTTCTGGTTACTAAACCGACAGTTTGATACAGTGCTTCTCACTAAGCATTTATCCTCTTAATTTATTTATGTCCAAATTTGGCAAATTGGATATTGAGTTCCCTGAGTCAGCCCTGCTGGGATTTGAACCTGCGACGCAAGGGTTAAACTGATTCTACTGATGATGCATTCGCCCACTGAGCTATGTATATATTTCAATGAGTTTCTAAGTATGCGCATGCACGCACACACACACTCTCTCTCTCTCTCTCTCTTGAATTACCTGCTGTTTTAATGTATGGATAATTTGGTGGTGGTTTTGTCCAGTCGCCCCTGGCGTTTTTCATGTGTGATCGATCAGAAGCAAATGTTCTCAGAAACTCATCTGCTCGAATGACTCTCAGACGCCTAAAATCAACAATACACAAACTGTGATTTACTGACATGAAGAGCACTCCCTCCTCACTTAAACAATGCACAACAGATATGTTATAGCTGTTCTCCATTTACTTGAGTTTAATTTGCAATATGACCTTGGTAGAAACGCTGACAAACTACAGACAATTCTTGGGAATATGTTTCACGAGTATGTATGCACACACAAACACACACTTCACAAGCCTCCACCGCACAATATTGTAAGCAGTCAAACCATTGTAGAACAGCTTGACGTCTTACCTGGCATCCACTGGGCACAGCTCTTCCTTTAAAAAGTTTGAAGCTCCATGTAAGAGTGCCTGTTAGCTCTCCTGAGCCAAGCCCTAAAGTCGCTGGGAACGCCAGCATACTATTCTTAGCCAATCAGCGAAGCCCTGCAATGCTTGGCTTAACTGAGAAAAAGAGCCAATTGCTCTGTCTAAAGCAGTGGAGGTGGGAGAGGTGCTTGGCAGACCCCAGCTAAGAATGGGGTACATAAAATGGGTGAGGTGCCAGGCCACTCCTGGCACATTAACCACAACAGTGTGCTGTAGTGGTTATAGTGCTTGAAATGCTCCTTTACAGATAGTTTCTTCCCTTGCATATCAATATTTGGCATAGACTATGCGGAGAAATGAGTGAGAAGGCTGAGTGGGAGATCCCTATTCCAAGAAGATCATCTTTGCAATTAAAAAAAAAAAAAAAAAAGCATCACAACTACCTACACTCTTTGCAGAATTATCCACTATTTTATCATTCCATATTAGGCCCTCAGGGAATCTGGCAGCACAGGGTTTTGGGATGAAAACATGAGAAATACAGACAATGGTTGTTCTAATATTACAAGATCCTGAAAGCCTGCATTGTTGGTGAAACTATTCAGTAAAATTAAATGGAATTCTATAGAACACAGAGGTAGAAATTCTTACCTGACGATTCCCTTTCCTTTGGTATCACAGCCAGCACACTACAAGAGAGAGAGTTCCTCCTTTTCTGAGATAGGGCAGGATTTCCAAACCTCAATAAATTAGGATCCACCTCGGGTGGCTGCACTGTTGCTAAAGAGGACAAGAGTATGAAAAATTACGAAAATAAAGGGAGGGTATAATGGTGCTACACAAGCTACAGAATTTTTATTTTGTTTTGATTTTTACTTTCCTCATCATCCCTGTAGCACATTTAGATATACATTTTAAATCTTTAAGGGTGATGATATCAGATGGCGAAGTGTAAAACTTGTTTATTCGTTTAATGTTGTGTCTTTTAGACAGAATCTTTAAGCTGGGTGTGCTGAACATGTGCAGGTCTTCTAAATAGCTGCATGTGAGGTCTGGGCAAGCCAAAGGCCATTTCTCTATGACTAAATTTACAAAACAAAAGAAAATGCCGACAGGAACATGTCAACTTTATCTCATTAAAGCAGTTTTTGTGTGTAGATAGTACACATGTAGATGATGAAGTGTCCAAATAGACATGATACAGGTTCAGCTTTTTTTGGGGGGGGGGGGGAGGGGGGGGCACAAATCTGCCTATTTTGTGATTTTTAGATTTTGTTTTATAAAATACTTTCTTGTAAATTATCCACTTTATATGTTTAACCCCTTAAAGACACATGACGTGCCTGACACGTCATGATTCCCTTTTATTCCAGAAGTTTGGTCCTTAAGGGGTTAATCATAGGAGTGCATAAACCATATTTTATCATGGGAAGCTGACCCATTAGATTATTTGTAGTTTTGCATCCTGTTAGAACATACTGTTGAAAAGTGTGTGTGCCTGGTTTGGAAATGATTGTTAATTTGATAGTTTGCTCTATATATTAGGGAAGTGGCAGAATGTGTATATTTTTCTCGAGCGTTTCATTGTATACATCATGGCCTTCGGTCTCACTGCTTAACTCAACTGCCTACCATTTAGGAGGTATATACCTCATCTGGTCTGACACAGGGTTCATACCGCTTCATAGAATAGCCTAAAGTACAACAAATTGGAAGTCCTGCCCAATCTTTTGTAGTGTGCTTCTGTGATGTCAAAGAAAAAAAAAATCCAGTTTACATGAATAAAAAGATATGCAAGCATAAAAGAGTTAATGTATTCTGTTAACATTATAAAAAAAAAGGATCTTGTACTATTCAGTGTCCCTCATTCTGGACTGGAAGGTGTAAGCTGAACGGGCTCAGATCTGAAGCACAGCATGCTCACACAGCATCTGATAAATCATACTTTGTCCATTCATCCGAGTGAAAAACGTACCTTTGATACTGAGGATTCCACTCGAGGTCGGTCCTGAGTGCCTTGTGTATATACATAGAACAAGAACAGGGGAACGGCAGCACAGAATCTAGATCATAAATACACGTCTGACCTCTGGAGGCATGCAGCAACACAACGTGGTAATCCTAGCATGGAAGAAGAAAGGTGTAATGTAACAAGTTGCTTTCCGGTTCTAACACGCTTTGCTAAAGTACAGCAAGACACTACAAAACAGACATAGGACTTAATTCAACCTAAACAGGCTCCTATTAATGCCAACATGATAAAAACAGGATGAATACAAGGCAATTATCACATTAAAAGCACAGTGTACACCTGAAAACACAGACTGGAATAAAAGTAAGGTTGTCATACGTGGCTATTAACTAAGGCGAGAATTTAACGTGAATTTCAAATTTAAGTGCAAACTGGAAGCGCAGTTGATTTATAGAATTCTTTCACTCTGGCCATTTTAGCATTGCATTTTAAATTCCACAATGGATTCACTTTAAATTTAGTTAATATCCCTGAGAGAGTCATAACTTTTCGGTAGGAGATTGTTTGCAGCAGGTTGGTCAGTGATGATCACATGACAATGGCTCCCTCTGCAGGTTACATATGTATGCAACACCCAGAGGTTAAGTTACAAAAATGCACGGCAGCCGACAATGGTACCCAACACTGCACAGAATTCAAAGTTAACATTTTAGGCCAAGGTAGCGGAGATTGAAGGATAGCGGACTTAGAGAATGGTACCAGTTGGACTATTTTGGACTAAAAATAGTTATTGACTTTGAATTCTCGCTTTATTAAATAACGATGTAAATGTGTCAATCTACGTGACCATAAATAGTCATCACAACTAACCTACCAATATCAGTCACCAGCAGAACAATGGGATCTAGAGTCCCTGGCTGGTTTTTGACTACCGTATGTGCAAATAATCTGACAAAGAAACTAGCACTCACCCATACAACAGGTTCATCAACTGCTCCATTCTTCTGCTCCCAGATCGGGATCTGTAAAAGATTAAATCATGTTAGAGAAGGAACATGGAATAATAATGCCCAAAGAAAATGGAGATGAGAAAGAAAAAAAGAAAAAGTATTCTGCATCCAGGAATCCCGTGCACAGCCAACACGGACAAGAGTAAAAGTTGCAACACAAACAGAATACACACTATTTAATGCTTTATTAAAGCAAAGAAATAGCAGTAAAATAAGATTAATCTTACTTTTAAAATAACCAAATGTTTTACATTATGGGATTAAACCTCTATTAGGCTCGGTCATCCAGTCCTGAGGAAATGTGAAAATAGAATATATATTTTAAATCAATTCCAGGGAATTTAAACCCTTGAATAAGCACAGCAGCAGCTCATTCGGTAAGGGCAGCATGTCATCCTGGTGTGTACCACTTTGTTGGCTACTGGCCCACGTGCCACCTCTCACTCCTGCCATGACACGTGATAGAATTTACAGGTCTGAAAAACATTTAGCTGGCAATGGGGCTGTAAAAAAACCCTCATGGTAGATTCCCTTTCATTCGACAGTTGCCAATCATCAGATTTCAATACAACAAAATTTAAAAGAGCAAAGAACACTGACCAAGATTTTGTTTACAGACTTTGCATCATCTCGCGTGGAAGCAAAAATATTTTAGTTAATATCCTGTTTTGTTGGTTTTTAATTAACTGATGAGATGTTACACTTCCACCTTACCGTTTTGTTTAGATTGGATATGAACACGGCAGAAAATTCCTCCAGGATATGAGGATGGTGATCACGGATGTACTCGCACAGCTTCCAGACATTTTCTTCACTTTAGACAAACAAAAATGTCAGATGTTACCTTGAAGAACCAGTTGCAGTCAGAAACAAAATAGAACACGTGTAACAGATGTATTATATATCTGTGTATTTGTAATTTCTTATTTCAGCGTATTTGGCCCATTTCCCCGCTCCCCCATGTGCAGAAGGGGTTAAAAACCCCTTCTGTCATTTACGCGGGTCTAACTCTAATGTCCCTCGGCTTTGGCTTGGGTCTGCATCTGCTCCTCCGCCACCGAAGTCTGCTAGCAGGGGCTGCGCCACATTAGTATTTGCCCATAAGAAAGCATTATACAATGTATTCCTATGGGAATTCCAGGGACGCCTGGTGTCCTCATAGCGCGAGGAGGTCCAGCATCAGTTGAGTGACCAAAAGTTGCTCTAGTGGCTGTCTAGTGGACAGCCACTAAAGGTGGAGTTACGCCACAAAATTAATTATTGCAGTGTACAAAAAAACTGCAATAATTAGCTTTGCAGGGTTAAAGATGCTAGGACAGTGCACACACCACTTCAACAAGCTGAAGTGGTCTAGGCGCCTATAGTGTCCCTTTAAATATGGCAATCCTACATAAGGATAACAAATAAGGGAGTTATCTACTAAACAAATTAAATATCAAAATTAAGAAAAAAAGGGCTTTTAATTATTTTTTTATTTTAAATATGTTTTATTAAATAAATATTATATAATATATTTTGTGCGGCCCTAGATAATTCCTCTTCTCTCAATGTGGCACGGGGAAGATAAAACGTTGGACACCCATGATCTATATGGAACTGATACACTAATGTTTTGGAGATAACATCGTATCTGTGGATTATATGAGAACATTTTTTAAATTTGTGTCGTTACAGTTGGTTGGCTCCCCTCCTTATAGTACATTTTATTAAAGGACCACTCTAGGCACCCAGACCAGCTTAATGAAGTGGTCTGGGTGCCAGGTCCTTCTAGGGTTAACCCATTTTTTCATAAACATAGCAGTTTCAGAGAAACTGCTATGTTTGTGAATGGGTTAAGCCTTCCCCTATTTCCTCTAGTGGCTGTCTCACTGACAGCTGCTAGAGGCGCTTGCGTGATTCTCACTGTGAAAATCACAGTGAGAGCACGCAAGCGTCCATAGGAAAACATTATGAATGCTTTCCTATGTGACCGGCTGAATGCGCGCGCAGCTCTTGCCGCGCGTGCGCATTCAGCGGACGGGGAGGAGAAGAGGAGGATCGGAGGAGGAGAGCTCTCCGCCCACCGCTGGAAAAAGGTAAGTTTTTACCCCTTTCCAGAGCCAGGGGCACCCTCAGGGCACTCTAGTGCCAGGAAAACGAGTATGTTTTCCTGGCACTAGAGTGGTCCTTTAAGCTTAATTTCCCTATTGCTCAATGTTGTTAGTTTTGAGTATTTAATCAAACATTTTGAAAAATGAAAAAGCTTTGTCAACGGTGCAACATGTTAGCATTATTTCTCTACATGATTTAGTCACTTTTAAGGATGTATATAGATATATAGTTTTTCAGTGAATTTTACAACATTTCTGGACCATCCTCACTTTTTTGTGAGTTTATATACAATCTTCTTTGATGGGGAACATACTACCTACACCCTACGGATTGAATAAAACCATAATTGTGCTATATGCCAGTGAGTATCTCACCAATAGTTTTACTATACTTTGTATATCTACATTGAGCACTATATTTTATTTCTGATTTTATTCACATATACCATGTAGAAAACTTCAGGCATTTAACAAGATCCGAGAGGGTATTGTTATATTTTATGTTGTTTTCTTGGAATGCATCTCACTATTAAAATATTAATATCTATTCTACCTCACATACCAAATATACTACAATAAATGTGGGTTTGTTTTCTGCTCAGGCAAGGATTACACCTAGGCGCACAAAAGTAGAACTGATAGCTCTACACATTGTTAAAGTATCTATTTTTCTTCCATTTACATCAGACATACTACACCATACACCTGTTGTACTGCCTTATTTACTTGTTACATAACGACCAACACCCGAGAATTTCTTATGGTGCTACTCCATTTTCTAGTCGTATGTATAAATATATTTTTTTTTTAAGGTAAAAAAACAAAACAAAACACTTTATCCAAAATATAAAGTGCAGCCTTTCACTATTTACAAAAACACAATGTTTCAATCTCTATATAATGTTGCAAGTAACCAGACAGCAGCAACTGAACTAATCGCTAAGAGCACAGCTCTGATAAAACACAACTTTAACTCCATTCACACTGAAAGCAAACACACAGGGCATGGAGAGGTTCCATATTGTCCCCTTACCAGTAACACACAGGACATGGAGAGGTTCCATATTGTCCCCTTACCAGTAACACACAGGACATGGAGAGGTTCCATATTGAATCCTTACCAGTAACACACAGGGCATGGAGAGGTTCCATATTGTCTCCTTACCAGTAACACACAGAGGACATGGAGAGGTTCCATATTGAATCCTTACCAGTAACACACAGAGGACATGGAGAGGTTCCATATTGAATCCTTACCAGTAACACAGAGGACATGGAGAGGTTCCATATTGAATCCTTACCAGTAACACACAGGACATGGAGAGGTTCCATATTGTCTCCTTACCAGTAACACACAGGACAGGGAGAGGTTCCATATTGAATCCTTACCAGTAACACACAGGGCATGGAGAGGTTCCATGTTGTCTCCTTACCAGTAACACACAGGACATGGAGAGGTTCCATATTGTTTCCTTACCAGTAACACACACAGGACATGGAGAGGTTCCATATGGTCTCCTTACCAGTAACACACACAGGACATGGAGAGGTTCCATATTGTCTCCTTACCAGTAACACACACAGGGCATGGAGAGGTTCCATATTGCCTCCTTACCAGTAACACACAGGGCATGGAGAGGTTCCATATTGCCTCCTTACCAGTAACACACAGGGCATGGAGAGGTTCCATATTGCCTCCTTACCAGTAACACACACAGGGCATGGAGAGGTTCCATATTGCCTCCTTACCAGTAACACACAGGGCATGGAGAGGTTCCATATTGCCTCCTTACCAGTAACACACAGGGCATGGAGAGGTTCCATATTGCCTCCTTACCAGTAACACACACAGGGCATGGAGAGGTTCCATATTGTCCCCTTACCAGTAACACACACAGGGCATGGAGAGGTTCCATATTGTCTCCTTACCAGTAACACACACAGGGTATGGAAAGGTTCCATATTGCCTCCTTACCAGTAACACACAGGGAATGGAGAGGTTCCATATTATCCCCTTACCAGTAACACACAGGGAATGGAGAGGTTCCATATTGTCAACTTACCAGTAACACACAGGACATGGAGAGGTTCCATATTGTCCCCTTACCAGTAACACACAAGGCATGGAGAGGTTCCATATTGAATCCTTACCAGTAACACACAGAGGACATGGAGAGGTTCCATATTGAATCCTTACCAGTAACACAGAGGACATGGAGAGGTTCCATATTGAATCCTTACCAGTAACACACAGGACATGGAGAGGTTCCATATTGTCTCCTTACCAGTAACACACAGGACAGGGAGAGGTTCCATATTGAATCCTTACCAGTAACACACAGGGCATGGAGAGGTTCCATGTTGTCTCCTTACCAGTAACACACGGGACATGGAGAGGTTCCATATTGTTTCCTTACCAGTAACACACACAGGACATGGAGAGGTTCCAAATTGTCTCCTTACCAGTAACACACACAGGGCATGGAGAGGTTCCATATTGCCTCCTTACCAGTAACACACAGGGCATGGAGAGGTTCCATATTGCCTCCTTACCAGTAACACACAGGGCATGGAGAGGTTCCATATTGCCTCCTTACCAGTAACACACACAGGGCATGGAGAGGTTCCATATTGCCTCCTTACCAGTAACACACAGGGCATGGAGAGGTTCCATATTGCCTCCTTACCAGTAACACACAGGGCATGGAGAGGTTCCATATTGCCTCCTTACCAGTAACACACACAGGGCATGGAGAGGTTCCATATTGTCCCCTTACCAGTAACACACACAGGGCATGGAGAGGTTCCATATTGTCTCCTTACCAGTAACACACACAGGGTATGGAAAGGTTCCATATTGCCTCCTTACCAGTAACACACAGGGAATGGAGAGGTTCCATATTATCCCCTTACCAGTAACACACAGGGAATGGAGAGGTTCCATATTGTCAACTTACCAGTAACACACAGGACATGGAGAGGTTCCATATTGTCCCCTTACCAGTAACACACAAGGCATGGAGAGGTTCCATATTGTCTCCTTACCAGTAACAGCTGGTGTAGATACAGTATCTGCGCCCTGGGAGCAGTGAAGATGAAGCAGCTCCATGCTCCATGGTAACCCAGCAGTGAGCAGCTCAGACTGGGTCACTCCATCCTACCATAGCCCTAAGCTCTGCTACTTCCTCCTGTGTCCCCTCTAGTGTCACATGACCTGAGCACAGCTTCAAACCCAGCCGCCATATTGGTGGAGGCAACCTCTATCTCTCTATCTGTTTAATTAAATCAGATTGCTATGATTGTGGGATACCAAAAGCACAGCTCGTGTTAATGGATAGGTAAAATCACATTATTCTCCGAGTTTGTGTTTAAGACGTGAAGCCTGGGATTGTTTGCCACAAATAACACCCCCTACATGATATACCCAAACATGCTGGGGAAAGGGATGGCTACGTCATCAATGCGACAGCGAGTCGCACGCTCTGACTCTGACCAATCAGAGCGCGCCATCAGTTCCCGCGCTAAAACCGAACGCGTCGTAGTTAAGGTCTGTGTTGTCCCTCCGCGAAAGATAAAGTGCCGTGTAAAATAGTGCCTCGGTATTTCAAGCCAGAGGTCTAAACCCGTTCTTTTTTTAAGGGCCTGTTTTATTGCACCCGATATAACGATAAAGGACACACGGTTGTGTTGTGGTTCCGGGAACCTGACTCTTCCTTTATCCCTCCCAGGTCTCTGCCCGCGCGGAGGGATCCATGTTGTGCGGGTGCCAGGACGCTGTGAGGTGGTTGTGAGGAAAGTTTGTGGCGCCAGAATTGAGATTGGCGGCCGATAGTTTGCTGGGCGAGTCATGGTGCGGTTACGGAGCACCAGCGGGCCGGGCAGGCCCCCCTGTTACCGGGAGAATGACTCCCTGATGGACTCCAGCGCGGAATTCCTCACACTGCCGTCTGCCGAGAAGAAGGGCAGACGGAGCTCGCTTAAGCGGCCGAGTGGGACTCAGTCCGAGGCGGACAAGCCGGGCAGTGAGGTCAGTACTGAGCTGGGGGCAGCGATCGGTCATGGCGGAGCTCGGCCTCCCTGGCTGAATGAGAACTTACTGGGAGTCACAGGCTGAGCATCATGGGAGCTAGTCCTCTTCATTCCTAATGGCAATGTTCGAGGTGGCACCATGGGAGTTGGAGTCCTACACGTTTACATAGCCAGTGTCTGGCTGGGCATTGTGGGAGCTGCCATCCTCTATGTTCAGATAGCCAGTGTCTGGCTGGGCATTGTGGGAGCTGCCATCCTCTATGTTCAGATAGCCAGTGTAATGAGCTTACATGCTAGAGGGAGTGGGGTAAAATGACACAAAAGGTAAGGATAGTATTAGACTAGTGACAGTTGCAGAAGAGGAAGAGTTAAACAATACTGTATAAGTAGACTTGCACAACTCTGATACAGATGTATCTAACTACAGTTTCTGGAGGAGGAAACTGAAAGATAACATGAAAGTAATGTAGCAACATTTTAATTTAAGAACAGAGCACTGATGGGCTGTGAAAGGCCTGCTAAACGCATGATTAAAGAGACTCATTTGTAAAAAAAAAAAAGAAAGGGCTAATTTAATTAGCAATCAGCACTTTTATAAATGTGTTTGTTGACACCCCCTTGGCTTTCAGACAACCTGTCCTTTTACTTCCTGGTTGCAGCTCAGTGGAGCTAAACTCAAGAAGCAGCAACTGTCCAGAGCACCTGCTTTGCAAAGAATTCCCATTGAGCTGCATTGGGAAGTCTGTGATTAGACTGCCACAAAGTCTGAACTGGGGAAAAAGTGGAGGGCTTGCAAATGCTGCATACAAGGCATCTGCAGGTTTTGCAAGCTATTTTTAGAAGATTGCATGCAAGTTTTCATATGTAGTATATCTGCTGAACAGTAGTTTTTATTTGGGCTGTGGAGTGCCCCTTTAACCTCTTAAGGACACCTGACATGTCATGATTCCCTTTTATTCCAGAAGTTTGGTCCTTAAGGGGTTAAGTATATTTCTTTGTATATTCATTACACATTTTTTAACATAGTTTCCCGTTGAAGCTTTTCTCGTTTACCTGCCTTTTGAATACTTGTCTTGTATGTTTAAATTTGACTTGCACGACTCATTAAGTTATGTATAAAAAGTGACTTTTTCTGAAAAGTGTTGCATACATGGTAAAGGGATGAAATCACCAGTGCAGTGTGCCTGCTGGTTCCATTCGTTTCCATGGTGACTGCCAAACTTTCAGTACATTAGAGCACTTTTCAGAACACAGCACCTTTCATACAAAACCTTGTTGTATTTATACAATAAGTTGATAAATCGGGTGTTTTGGCATGAAATATGTGAAATTGGTTACTATTTAAACAAAGCAGGGATGAGCTACCTTTCTACTTTCTGCAATCTCTTGTGTTTTATTCACAAGGGCGGTATTTATTGGAAACTTTAGCCCTGGCAAGGATGCTGTGTGTATGTATACATGAGTGTGTAGTATGCACATTGCGAGACCTAGGATGTATGGGCATGTCCAATGCTTCTCATAGAGGAGTTGTGGATATGCTTAGTGTTATCTTGATGTGTGTAGACACACCAAACCTAAAGACCTACGAAAACTGAAACTTTTCAATGAGGAAGACGCTAAAGGTGGTTAAAAAAGAAAAAAGTAAACATTGCGGTTTCTCTGGAACATTAGCTATGCACCAACAACACTACTTTAAGATGAAGTGGTTTTGATGATTAGGATGACCCTAAAGGGAACAATCTAGGATCACAAACATGTATTCCTGACCCTATAGTATTAAAAACACAGTCTTGCCCCTATATATTAAAACCTTAACTTTATTCTAGGCTGCTGGTGCTGGCTTTGCCCCGATCCGCCTCCTTGGCTGAAATAATCAAAATAGATTATCTCAGCCAGTTGCATTGCTTTAAATTGTCTGAGTTCTTCAGTTTTGATTTACCTCTGCAAGGAGGTGAGGATGGAGCCAAACACCATACTGGCCAATCAGCATCCTCATAGAGATGTATCGAATCAATGTATCCCTATGGGGAAAGCTAAGCTTACCCATGCAGAGTGTGGAGACTCTGAACGTCAGGGCTGCATGCTGTTTAGCACTGACCCAGGAAGCGCCTCTGGCCGTCTGAGGAGAGGCCACTAAAGGTGTTCCTAAGATGTAATCTAAACACTGCCTTGTCTCTCAAAAGGCAATGTTTATAGTAAAAAGCCTGCAGAGACAGACTATACTCACCAGAACAACTACATCAAGCTTTAGTTCTGGTGACTATAGTGTCCATTTAAAGACAGACATCTTTCCAGAAAGAGAAAAATATGGTAAAGACAGTCAGAGAAAAGATGGGAGTGAGGAGACCAACAAAATGTAGTGGTTCTTAGGGTCAGATGGTAGGTTTCTAAAAATGTATTATATAAAGTACCGCTAAACATTTTTGGGATATAAATAAGTAAGACTGGTGCTTTAAAATTCCCAGCAGATAGAACTCCCTGTGACCATTTTCATCCAGTTACGTTAACATAGTTTTTGTTTTCAGTTGAACACATGTATGTGGTGTTAAAATTAAAATAAATAATAATAATTTGTATTTCTCCCTTCTTTTCTTCTTAGGGACCATTATCCAATAAGGAAGATAACCATGATCTTCACTCTTTACAAAAAAAACAAAATGGACATAACTATTCTGATTCAAGTATGGAGAAGAAAAATGCAGACAATATAAATAATACTGAAGGCAAAAGGTGTACTAGGTAATTTGAATAGATATATAAGATTTGGTGTTGAACTCTATTGCTAGACACGATTTAATGTAACATTCTTTAAATGAAAGTAACACTATAGGGTCAGAAACACAAACAAGTATTCCTGACCCTATAGTGTTAAAAAAAAAAAACATCTTGCCCCCCTAAATATAGCAAAATCTTACATTTTTTTCCAGTCTGCTGATTCTGGCTCTGCCCTGGTCTGTCTGCTTGGCTGACATCATCAGAAGTGGTGTTTTGATCCAATCACAATGCTTTCACATTTGATTGGCTGAGCTTGTGAAAGGGACAGTCAGCACAAGCCAAACACAGCCCTGACCAATCAGGATCTCCTAATAGAAATGCATTGAATCAATGCCTCTCTATGAGGAAAGTTCAGTGTCTCCGTGCAAAGGGTGGAGACACTGAAAGTCACTGCCCCAGGGAGAACCTCCAGTAGCCATCTGAGTGTCCAGTGGAGGTATCCCTAGGCGGTAATGTAAATACTGCGTTTTCTCTGAAAAGACCGTGTTTTCTGCAAAAAGGCTGAAGGGAATAATTATACTCACCAGAACAAATACAATAAGCGGCAGTTGTCTGGTGACTTTATAGTGTCTCTTTTACATAAAAGTAAATAATCAGAAAAACAAATATGTTTGAGCTTGACCCAAGCAACAAACTCTTTTCTTTTTCAAAATTCCAGTCCACAAAGCCCTAAACTCACCCATACTTGCCTAAAAATCACCCTTTCTTCAACTCATCAGCAGAGCAATCTAAAAACTTTAAATAACTTTTTTGTTTCTTCAAACTGTGGCATTACTTCTGTGTGAAGACATGGTTCTGCTACTTTACAAAACACTACTATTCAAAGTGCTAATTCCATTCTGTGATTGGGTACCGGATAGTCAAATGTCATGAGGCAATTGATCTGGCAGATACCAGTGCTCAGTAATGTGTTTTTTTTTTTAACCCAGAGTCTAGAATAAGTCCAATGTTTATCTAAATCTTGAGAAATTCGTTCAGCTGGTACAGTGAATATGTGCAACTATATTTTGGTTGTCTGCTTTGTATTGTGTGTATGACTTTATAAATATTTTTTTCCTATCATGTGTTTAGGAGACTGGCTAAACTTCAAGCTGACACCAGTATGAATGGGGAGTGCAAAGAAGGTACAGAGTTTTATGCAAAGTGGTCACTATGCATTTACTTTTCGTGTATTCTACATTTTATAATTTTTGTGAATGTATTATAAATGTGCTTATTTATATAATGTATACCAACATAGTTGTTTGTTTTTTGCTTCGGTTTAAGAACTAAAACTTTAAAATTAAACCTTAAATCTTAAGCTGCTAATTCTGAAAGCTTAAACATGAATATGTATTTTGTCCCTTCCTGTATCCCAACTAAATAACTGACCACTTTTTTCAAGTATCGTAAAATTGTCACATTTTCACAGTTTATCCACTCTGTTGTAGATTTCATGACTTTTGTAATATAAAATTACTGATGCCCAGGCACACAGTAGAATCTGTTCAACCCTTGGGTCGCAGGTTTGAATCCCGGCAGCGTTGACTTAGCCCTTCATCCTTTCGTGGTAGATAAAATGAGTATCATTAAATTGGGTAATAGTAACAACCCCTGGATGTTGGGCTAAGGTAACATCCCCAGGACGTACTTGAAAACCAGAGTAATCTGAATGTGCCTTTCGTGGTTAAATACTTTATTATTATTATTATTATTATTATTATTATTATTAGCCTGCCTAAGGCTAAATGATATAGAATAGCCTCCCACAAAATGGGAGTTACAGCTGGGATGGTATAACCTTTCTACTTTGATTCAAAAGCTTATACTGGAGTGAGGGAATGAAGAACTGTCATCTCTTTAAAGACTAATCACCTAATAGTATATCCTAAAACAACCTTCTTTTATTAAACTTCTTTAACAAATGTAAGGTCCTATCCAGCTGTTTGCAACATATGCAGGACACTTGAAACTACCACATTGTGTTCAGGGACCACATGGTGAATGTTAAGCAGTTAATCCCAATCCTCTTCCCAGATGAACTAGTGGAAGACAAGCCAGTAAGGAGAACAAGAAGTGCCGACAAAGCCGCTTTGCATGAAGTTAATGGAGATGTTGAGGTTCGCCGAAGTGGCAGAATTAGAAGAAGTCGATACAGTACCACCAATCAGTCTGTCTTGTTCGACAAATTAATAACCAAGTAGGTTTTTTATATTAAGTTCAGTTGTTTGTAAATATTTATTAGTGCTATAAAGCTTTTTTACTGCAGTAGTGATTTGTCTGTCCAGCTTTGGATGGTAATATAGTCCTGGGAGCAGGGTAGCCCAGCATTCTTAGGCTATGCTTGCAATCCATGGTTGCATGGATTTTCACTGATAATGTGCGGCTGCAACATTTGACCGCACAGTGGACACGTGAGCACCAGTTTCTGCAAAACTAGACAGAAAATAAGATAATGGTACATTTATACAATTAAACTACTTTATGCAACTTTTTTTCCCCTAGTACTGCTGAAGCTGTTCTGCAAAAAATGGATCACATGAAAAAAATGCGTCGCCGCCGTTTGCGGGAACTTGATGATCTGGGTGTGTTCAATGACACAGAAGAGGTAATTATGCACTAATGGAACAGATTTTTGCCTGCGTTTGTAGGTTAATATATTTAGATATAAATAACATTGTTTCCTCTATCTAATTTGGCATCCAGAAATGGGTGGCAAACGATCTCACATTTACATACATACTCTGTTGTGTGAAGCAGCTTATTGGCTTAGGTGGGTGCAATTGTAGGCTTGACTGTTATGCCTTATCTATTTGATCGAGGTAACAAAATAGTAATCGTAAAAAGTAATATGCTTTCAACATTGCACATGAAGGAACACTAACAAAAACAAATATTTGTTCCTTGCGTTATATGGTTCTGCATAAGGAAGCATTGGACCTCCAGTGCATGTGTGTGGCATATTACTGCACCAATCAAATGCTCTCTAGTAGGATCATTTAAATGAGAACAGTGTTTGAGTCTGTTATTAGAGGAAGTGTCTCTAGTGGCTTTCAGAAATAGAGCCCACTAAGTGTGTGTAACCCTGGAAGGGACTTTTTTTTTTTTTTTTTACAAAATTGCAATGTTTTACATTGCTGTGTTAAAACTAAAGTACCAATGCATCCATACCACTTCTTTGAGATAAAGTGGTCTGGGTGCTTCTAGTGGTCCTTTAATTCAGCATAAGTACTGTACATCACAGTGAAGTTCTTATACTTTAAGATTTTACAGACTTTACATAATTTTTCCATGGAGCTCTTGTACAAATTTTTATTTCCAAGTTTCATTCCTTAAATTAATGTTCTCATAGAGGTGGGTCTATGACAATTCTATAACTGCCACTTGCTGCACTTGTGTCAAGTGTATATGAATTGTATGTCAATATGAGCTTTATGTCTTGTATTTCTGAAACATGGCACCACAAGGTTGTGTGCATTTGTAGTTTTTGGTTTGCGTGTATTTTTGAAAAAAAGATAGTATTCAAATTTTCTATTTTTTTTTCTTACTAGGAGAATGTGGACATGTATTCTCGGGTTAAAAGAAAACAAAATGATACAACACTTGACGAGGAAACGGATAATCAAGAGGAGAGTGGAGGTAATTTGTCTCTTACCTTATATGTGAATGAGAAAGGGGCACCATAACCAATACCGCTCATTTTTATGTTGCTTTGAGCCCGTGGGTGATGTTTCTAACTTTAAGTTAACAGTGTAGGAAAGGTTTTACAAAAAACAGGGCACTCTCTCATCCATTGACTGCTGTCTTCATTTGCGGTGGACAAGAAATGGCCAGGTATGTACCAGTTGAGTTTATTCAGTAAAATTGTCCTGGATTATTCCTTTAATTCAAGTGCAATGATTACTTTCAAGAACCTGAATGTGTTCCATTATTTTTAAAGACATGTCATCTTCATATAAACATTTGTGTATTTAGAAAAAAAAAATCTTTATCTAGCTACTTAGTTTAGCTACTTAATTTGCTGATCCACCTACTTTTCTCCCCAGCGTGAACTTGTCATTAGATTACAACCAGCTAAACTGGGAGTTAAAGGGACAGACCAGCCAGTGGCCACTTATTACTGGGGGGGGGGGGGGGAGGAGTTAGATTCAGGCTGTGTGCACCAGCCATGTACAAAACCAAAGGCAGCCTTCACTTGTAGATGTGCTTGCAGGAGGTGCTAGTAGAAAGACACTGTGTGCTTATGACGAATGCAAAAGTTGCACAAAATTGTCATAGCCGTCTTGTTCCATTCAAGCTGACCGCTTCTGCAGGTGGAGTAATACCCAGGCATAAAAAGTATCTCCAGGTAGAGTTTGAAGCAGCAATGCTGCTATAACCACTTCAGCAAGTAGATGTGGTTATGGTGCTTGGAGAGTAACCATGTTTAATTTACAGAATCCTCTGAAGAGGGAGAAGACCAAGAAGATGAAGATGAGGATGAGGATATAGATGAGGATGGAGAGGAAGATAATCAAAAACGTTATGAGCTTCGGCAGAGGAAAGCGGTTGTGCCATATCAGGTGCCTTTATCAGGTATATGTCTGCATAGTTTATATTCAAGTAATTGTGTTTTTTGTTTTTTTTCCCTCTAATGAATAGAAATGTTATACTGATGCTTAATATATTTTTTCCTAGTAGTTTTATATAAAACTCTGTACCTAATCTTAAGGAGAAGACAGGGTCTATTTTAGATATGATTGTGCCTGGCTTCTTATTCTACAATGGTTTTTATACCCTTACTTGAATTGCTGTGGAACTTGCTTTTAAGAATTTTCTGTTTCAAATGTAAAATAGACTAGAAATGTCACTTTCAACTAAATTTTCTTACATGAAAACCTTTACATGTTCATCCAGGCACATTTGCTGCTCTCTGACACTGTTTTTTTTGCCTATCCTGTTTTTTTCCTCTCTGCATAAATTGGCTGCAATAATTTCTTTTCTGACCAAGTACAATGTATTTTCAACCAGAACCTAGACACCATAAAAAGCCCAGCATGTTTTACACAAGTGCAGGCTCTCCAGCAAGACGAAGATATCGCTTCGGTTCTGCAGGTCCTAGAAGTCCTTTCTGCAAACGGCGACTTAACAGGTTTGTAACTATAACATTTTAAACAGCACATTCCCCCATCCCTCCTTGGATCTCAAAACATTCAGTATATGCTCTGTTTAACCGAATTAGCATCTGTTGAAGATAGGTGTATTTCAGGTAACTGGATGGCAGGTTTTTCATGGATGTTAGTGGGAGAACTGCTATTCCTTTGCCAGAATTAAGTTTATCTGTTAAGAGTCAAGCTCTATATTGTGTTCACCTCAGAAGGACATACAATTGAATTAGTCTTTCCAGTTATATAACCTGCAGCCCTTGAATTTCTTTTTACAGCTGATGCATTAAACAACTTAGTGCTTTGAAGTTTGCACATATTTGCTTGTACATGTAAATAGTATCTCCTTGTGAAACCAAGTTAATTCAACAAAAGTATTTCCTTCTGGCTTTAAATTCACTCACTAACTTTGGCCTTGGTTCAATATTTTTGGATATGCTTTTCAAATGGTTTAACATTGTTAAATTACCTTTTTAAATTGATGATTTGAAAGCTGTTTTATTCTTTACTTTTTTTATATATAGAGATATTTTCATATTTAAAAAAAAAAAAGCTTATCCAAAAATTGTAAATTGAGGCCTTTGTTGGGTATTTTAACAAAAAAGAATGATTTCTGTCCACATTCTAAAGTAAAATTGTGCATAATTTGTAAAACATGGACCTGTGACTGTTAAAACTGCCGTGTGCGGAGCAAATTATAACTGGTGTTACCTGACCTTCTGCTAATGGGGTATTCATTTTTAGAAGGCGACATGCAATCCACAGCAGTGACTCTACATCCTCATCATCGTCATCTGATGATGAACAACATTTTGAAAGAAGTGTGAATCGGAGCCGCAACAAGGCAATCAGCAGGTGTGTCACACAGTATATATTCTCCAGTTACTGACATCTCAGTCCTTGCAAGATGACAGTGAGTGAGAGTTCAGCATGCAAACTCCTCTGCATTTAATTGTGCTGCTCATCTCCAACAGCTAGCTTTATCATTGCAGAGTTCCATGAGGTTTTATTTTTTCTTGTGGTAAAAACCCATTGCATTGTTAAAATCGTTTGAAATGACTTGCAGTACTGTCAATGAGAACACTTCAGTGAAAAAAAAAACTTACAGCTTTCAAGTTTTTTCCAACATAACTTTGTTGCGTAATGCTTGTCAGCAACTGGGCTCAAACACTACCTTTAGTGGTTGCTTTCTAGTATGTTTCAGCAATAAATAGACCTGTTGTTCATTTATGTAGTTTGTGTTAGTCATTCTCTTTCTTTGAGCTTAATTGAATTTACAATTTTAAGGTTGGGAAACGGTTTGAATGTCAAATCACAAACTGCTGATACAACAGTTCTGTGGCCATTTTTGTTTCCAAATTGATTTAATTGTTTTCCAAAGTTTAACAGGCATGTTTATATAGTTTTTTTTTTTTGCTTTTGTCTAAGGTGCCTACCATTAAATATACAGCGAGATGATCTCAAAGGTGTTCACAAAGAACGTATGAGAATTGGCGCAAGCTTGGCTGATGTAGATCCAATGCAGTTAGATACATCTGTAAGTTTGAAAAGCATAAATGTGGGTTACTTCTTGCTAAACAAAACTGATATGATATAAAAGTGGATGTATGTAATGATTAATCCCAGATCACTGTTCTAAAGGTGCATTGCGTTGGTTTCCATGAGTATTGCTTCCATTCAATTACCACTAAATATTTTTTGAAAAAGGGGGTGGGGGAGTGCAAGCAGAATGTGCAATATACAGTGCTTTTGGAACTTTTAGTGTAAAACAATTGTGCATTTATTCCAATAATTAGTGAAAAATGTCATGGGTAGGATAATCTTATAATATAAATGATTTCAGTGATGAATATTAAAGTGACTGTCAGATTCTGGAAGCTTTACATATTTTGCTTGCAGTGCGGTGACTGCAGGGAAAGGGGAGTTTAACTTACCTACACCTGTCCCTCAAAACCACAGCTAGCTTTATCCATTTATTTTCAGCTCCTGGTGCTTAATCTTCCTGGAGACAACATCAATGTTTTACTCTTGCACATGTGAGAGATTATAACACTGCGGTGTATAAAGGAGAACGCTGGAGCCTCCGTAGACGATCCCTTTTTTTTTTTCTTCCTTACAGTAGTCTGTAGTGACGGCTGGAGGAAATGACAAAACGTGATGGTGGTATCCACACCTTTTGTCAGGCATAGGCAATATACACAAGATAGTCGCCCCTACTTTCTTTTATTATATCTTTTTGTTAGAAACTCAGTAAAATTACACCGCTATCAATGTGAGTAATGAAGGATTTTTCACATACTTTCTCAAATCTAACCATATCGGTCCTATTTAAAGGTTTAATCATTTCAGTAGCAATTTGATTTTCACATGGTTAAGGACTCCTCAAAAAAAAAGAAGGGGGGGGGGGGGGGTCAGAGGTTGTATTCCAGGTTCTTTAGCGCTATGTAAGCATCTTAACAATTTCTTTCCACTTTTCTTTAGGTGAGATTCAGTAGTATTGGAGGATTGTCTACACATATTGCTTCTCTTAAAGAAATGGTGGTTTTCCCTTTACTCTACCCTGAAATCTTTGAGCGATTTAAAATACAACCTCCCAGGTATGAACTTATTTTTCTTTTGTGCCGGTGTTTTCAGTATATAAGCTCATACAAATGTAAAGAACATGCTGTTATATTACTTTGCTATATTTAGGGTAGTTTTTTGTTTTGTTTAGTATGATGAGCTTTCTGTGTTGAAGATAGAAAATGTACTTTTTAAATAAATGTTATTGTATATGTATATTGAGATGGATATATATTTTTTCTATACAACAATTGGACAGATAAGTGCATAAACAAACTTGTAGTGTCATCAGCCAGCAATATCTCACATATGGAAAAATGGGTATATCAAAGTATGCCCCTTATACACCTATAATATAAGTAATACACCCCAAAAGCGGTCACACATAAAATACTTGGCACAACAGGAGGAATACAGGTCAAGCAGAACGACCTATAAAAGATAAATGGGAAAATGCTCACTGTATATATATAAAACATACATAAAATCAAACTCTCATCAAAAAGCTGTATCAGGCTCTATAGAAGAGGCTCCAGGGTGCCTATACAGGCTCCGAGGTAGATGAAGAGGTCCGTGGTCCAACAGATAAATTCAAAAGGAAATTTTATTGGAACATATATAATGGTAATAAGCAGTGCCAACAGAAGTGCAAATAAAATAAAATGTATGGCACCGCAAAAAGCAAACAAAATAATATAAATATAAGTAAAAAAAAGTCCCAAAGGATTGCAGCTGACGCATTTCAACCCTCTCGAGGGTCTTCCTCAATGCAGTCAGTTTGTAACTGAGGGCCAACACAGTCTAACCATCCTCTTCAGCTACTGCAAGATTGATGTGGCCTCCATAAACAATGCCTTTTTCCTCACAGCCATCCCTATTGATGACTGGGGAGTGGTGGGGGCAAAAGCTGAAGGCAGGGGTAGCTCTCTCCTTTTTGTCAAGTTTTGTAAGGTGTAGGAAGAATGCATAAGACCGTTTTATCTTTTTGAAATAACTTTTTTGGGTGGGTGTGACAGTGGCTTCCAGAGTCTTAGACCGCTTCAAGCAGTAAATTCAGCTTCCTCTACACCCGGAGGCCACTTGAGATGTCACCATCAGGTGTCTTTGCAAAATATGTGAAGTGAGAGACCTGCCTTAAGCTTTCTGAGATAATCACCATACTGAAAGAAAAAACAGTGATCCAGTATATTTAAATTTTTTTGTGTGCGCTGGGTTATTGAAAAAAGCAAATTTTCATGTTAATATAAATCTTGGGTTATTAAAAGGCAGACACGAAGAGCGTTAAAAATGTTGCCACCAGTTAACTGAACTATAACGTAAATACCCTCCGTAAACGGTGTGAAAATGCAGGTGGCTCACTTGACCGTGGAACTAAATAACACACACTGAGGCCCACTTGCATTTGTGCTACAAATACATCTTAAATTACAAATTTACTACAGTATTTTTATCTCTATTACAGAGGCTGTCTATTCTACGGACCTCCTGGTACAGGTAAAACATTGGTGGCCAGGGCCTTGGCAAATGAGTGCAGCATTGGAGACAAAAGAGTGTCTTTCTTTATGAGAAAAGGTGCTGACTGCTTAAGTAAATGGGTTGGTGAATCAGAGAGACAGCTGAGGCTGCTATTTGATCAGGTAATTTTATTTTATTTTTTAACCTTCATTGTAAACTGTATTCTAGTTTGTGGGGGTGGAGTTGTTTCTTGTCCTTTTTGACGTAACTCTTTGTTTTTTTTTCTAGGCGTATCAGATGCGTCCTTCAATTATTTTCTTTGATGAAATTGATGGTTTGGCACCTGTTAGGTCAAGCAGGCAAGATCAGATTCACAGGTAAAAAAAATTGCTTTAGGATTTTCTTTTTAAAATTTAATTATTGTATTTTTTTTCCCCCCCATAAATTTGACATTAATTGTTTAATAATGGATTGTCTATTTTGTTCAGCTCCATAGTTTCCACACTTCTGGCTCTAATGGATGGTTTGGATAGTCGAGGGGAGATTGTTGTGATTGGTGCAACAAACATGCTTGATTCAATTGATCCTGCTTTGAGAAGGCCTGGGCGTTTTGACAGAGAATTTTTGTTCACGTTACCTGATAGAGATGTACGTATATCTTACTTTTATTTATTTTTTTAAGCATTATTATTCCCAAATGGGGAATTTTCAAAGTAAAAATAGTCTAACTGGAAACAAATCTCAGTTGTGCTTTAGTTCAGCTACTCTGGCCTTACATGTGAAATTCACTTTGAGTTCTCACTTTACTGAATAATCTTGTAATTGTTTTTATTAAGTTTACCATTCAGATTAGTTTCATATGTGACACTTTATATATATATTTCTTCATATATAATATTGATTCATGAACATGGTCAAAGCCTATCCAGTTGAGGAGGACATCAGAATAGATGGATACAGAGTTGTAGATCGATATAGATAGTATAGTTTTCTTTACTGTTATCTGGAATCAGATCTGCTTCTGTTATTTTAGAACATGCAGCCTATAACTGGAATTAATGATGCGGCCAATGAATGAACCTTTTTTTTATTTTTTGAACAATAATTTGTTTTTGTGTCCCCAGGCAAGAATGGAGATTCTTAAAATACACACAAGAGAATGGAATCCAAAACCATCAGAAATCTTTTTAAAGGAACTGGCAGAAAAGTGTGTTGGTACGCATATTCTTAACCCCAGCTACTCATAAAGTACCGTTATTCTATTCACAATATGTATGAATACCTGTTAGCAGTGTAAAGTGCAGCTCGTGGTTCTTTATAAAATTGGTATATTAAATCAATAACTGCATGGCCATTTCATACCTCTGTGGCAATTACTAGGCTTTTGCACTCCCAGCACCAATATGTGTTTTAGTTTGTCTTCCAGCAGATCATGCACATTTAGGAAATAATGTTAGACTGCTAAAAGTCCAAATATTTAAAGTGGCTTACTATCCAAAATTGCAGTTTTCTATAGTGTGAATGGGAGTCATTATTTAAATATTTCAAAAATGCACTTAATGCTTTCACATTTTGATATTAGCTTCCCTAAAAAAGCAAAACTCTTGTGGTTCTGTTCCAAAGTTCTTCATTAAAAATACCAAACAAGAAAAATGTTTTTTTACTTTGCACCATCTTGTAATTCATGCAGGAAATGCAAGTAAATAAAATATCTAAAAACTTAGCTATTGCATTTATTTTAAACTACACAAAATTATGTTTTCACAGTGGGTGACGGAAGGTGCTGTATATATATTCATGATCCAGCCCTTATCCAAACTATATAGTTAAAAGGAAAAAATATGTAAAACTTAAAATTATTCTACCAATAAGTCTATACAGACATCAGAACACTTATTTAAAAGAGTTTGAATGCTTTCAACTCAGATGTCTCCTGCTCATATAGGTATTTTGAAAGTCAACAGTGCAATTTTCCTACCCATCATTTTGTTACCTATGCAAATGGTATTATCAGGTACACAACTGTATTGTGATAACATGAACATGACTACTTCTGAAAGAGGGTTGTGACAGGAGTGTGAAATCCCACACTGGAAAGAGTGGTAACCCCTCCTTTTATATATTTATATAAATGTGTGTGTATATATGTATATGACTCTAAATAATACACCCTAGATTTTAAGTGGTCATCGTTAACTTGGTGATTTATTGTAAATTAGAGGGACATAGGACCCACATTAAAAAGTTAAGTCTCTTCTTTTAAGTAAGGGGTTTTATGTCTCTTAAGATAAACAGAGGAGGAAATTAGGGCTCTTGAAGATAAATTTTCACAACCATAGTCCTGTTTTGTTACATTGTGATGTTAGTGGCAGAGTCTTTTTGATAGCAGCAGTGCTTTGTTTATTTTGAACATGTTTCCATTTATAGCATGGGGCCTTCTTAAAAGTTAAAAGAAAACATTTGAAATCAATCCATAAACGTACTAGCATGTGTGTTTAATAGGTTGTAATGCAGATAAATTGTATGATACAGGTCTTGCGTTTTATTTTGTCTGTTACAGGGTACTGTGGGGCAGATATAAAGTCAGTGTGCGCAGAAGCTGCTCTCTGTGCTCTCCGTCGTCGCTATCCCCAAATCTATGCAACA